>NW_005054361.1:2249409-2333181 GCF_000277835.1 Geospiza fortis
AGCCCAGAGATAATAAACATAGAGATTAGCCAATTCAATACTTTTAGGGCTTTGTGGTTTTTAAATTTAACACAAATGACTCTTAAGTTCTGATTTTAACACAAATTACTCTTAATTTCCAATTCATCCCCAACACAACAACAGTCAGCTCCCAGCATTGCTTGAAATATGTCTTTTCTCAAGCTGTGCTAACAGTTAAAAAATCATCACTGCTTAGGATGGACAATACCTTTCTGGTTTTTGCCTCAAGGATCAAGATAAACCGATTTTCTAATGACTCTCCACAGAAATGTCAAATAGTGAAGCTAATCCTTAGTCAGCTTGGCTGCTTCTGTGGCTTTTGTGCAGCAAATTAAGACACAGAAACTATGTTTTTAATTGTGCCTGTGTAATAGAAGTTGTGATACTGGGATTTCCAGCCATTCTTTCTGTGCTTTTAGGAATCCGCCACTACCCACAGAAAGGTGGTTCTTGTTTCTCCATCTTCCTATTGTCATTTGCAGAAATATCACCTGATTTTGTTTTCTAAACCATAAAGTACCAAAAGAATAACAGCTTGCTTGACTTTTATGGTGGCCCACAGTATAAGTGGCAGATGAAAGAGTAACAAATATATCCAAAGGCTTTTTTTGTCTGAAAAGTGAGTTTTGTAAGCTTACCAAATTCTGAGGTTTATTTTGCCTAAGGCATTGATGGGAGTTAAATGTAGATTTCCAGCACCCCTGGATGAATGCACAAAGCCTTGGGCAGCTCATGAGCAGTTCTGCAAATCAAGTATTTTACTTCCTCTGCTTTGATAGCAAGTGCCTGAAAGCAAGCAGCTGCTTTCTAGGAAGACAGTGTGTTTTGCTGGACACAAAGCAACACTTTTTTCCTAGTTCCATTTCAGGGAAACACTCTCAGTTGCATCCAAACTTTAGAGTTGAGTTTGACCCAGGTGGAATTTCCTATTGGTTTTGTTTTGCCTTTTAACGTGGCAATCCCCCACCACCCAAGGTACCCTTGGTATTTGGGTACCTTGTTGTTTCCTGTCTCTTTTCCTTTCTTTGAAGCTGCTCAGCTCTGCAACCAGCCACAAAGCTGCCAGAACAAGGCTGCTCTTAGAGGCTAAAGGAAGTAGAGGTATTCCCCTTTTTTTTATATCAAAAGGCTGAAACACCAAAAAACAAACAAAAACACAAAACAAACAAACAAAAAAAAAACCCCAACAACAACAAAAAAGAAAAGAAAACAAACCCAAGAAAAAATAAAAAATGGGCTCTTCTAAAAATAGCCACTGCTCTAAACAGTCACTTTGAACTAAAGGATTTAATTTCCCTGTTTGACAGGAGCAGTGAAGGATAGGACTGATTAGTTTCTTTGTGTGTGCTGTAAGAAAGATGTTTCTTTGCACATGCTGCACCTAAGAAAGATGAGGGCTGCTTTGAGCAGTCTGTGGAGCCAGAGCAGTTGGGTCTGAGCCAGCACGGAGCAGCCAGAGACAGCCCGGATGCCCCCATAGTCCTGGAACTCCTGCCCGACAGGTTGCTGGAGCTGCCTCCATTGGGGCATTGCAGGAGGCTCAGCTCTCAGCCTGCCAAAAACCAGAGGGTGTCCAAGAAACCTCCAAGACCAGCCCTCTTACCTGTGACATTACAGGAATAACAAATACTTGTTGCTGGAACATTTGCTAACGTTCTCCTCTTGGCTACACTAGGCATAAACAAGCACAGGAAGAACCTCTTGGTTTTGCATAAGGCTGAGGCCAGTCAGACGTAAAAATGGCAACACAGGTTTCTCTAAAGAGGTTTAAGATTGCACCATATTTAGGCTTCCAAAAATCTAAATTGTATTGTTATAGTTAGGAAATAGCCACACACAAATCATAGAATTGTAGATTGGTTTGGGTTGGAAGGGGCCTCAATGATCATCCAGTTCCAACCTCTCTGCCATGGGCAGGGACACCTTCCACTAGACCAGATTGCCCAAGACCCCATCCAACTTGACCTAGAACACATCCATGGATAGGGCATCCACAACTTCTCAGGGCAGCCTGTTCCTGCGCCTCACCACCCTCTCAGGAAATTCATAGCTTTCCAAAAGAAATTGTGGAAGGTAAACCACAATTTACATTAGGAAGCTGCTATGGGTGTGCCACCGTTCCCCTTATACCCCAACCACCAACCTGTCAGTCCTTTGACCACAGCCTGCACCAACTTGCCTTGAAGACTGGCAGGCTATTTCAGGCTAATCTTTAGCACAGGCAAGTATGGAGTCAGGATGTAACACCTGTACCTTTAAAATATGTGTTTGGGGTTGTTTTGTTTTTTAAATTTAAATGTGTTAAATTTAAACCATTCTGCCTAAAATTGTGGAGACAGCTGCCTTGGAAAAAAGTAGGGAAGGTTTCAGCTGAATTTGCTGTCCCATTCCCCTGAGTGATGGTAAGAGGAAATATTTTGGTTTGTCTATTACACTAAAACTTCTAGTGTTCCTTGCTTTAGGGTAATGAAATGTTGAGATAGGAAGTGTCCTCCATTGTGAATGATTTGTGCTGTCTTCCTCCAATGAAAATGGATAGATAACTGATTTTGCCATGATAACTAATTTTGGTTACCTCTTCTTTCTGGATATCATAACTTACACACATTTATATCTAAAAAGGGCTATATCAGAGAAAACTGGGGCCTCGCAGACACATCCAGAGGCAAAGCAGTAAAAAACATGTCCTTGCAGACAGCACATTAGCAGGCCTGATGGGTGTCTTTTGTGATGCCCCCAGATTGTGCAATCTCATTTTATAATAAATTACTATTTTGTGCAGTTTCTGAACAAATCTGAGCAGAAGAGGATATCCAGCTATTACATTTCAGGCTCTGTGCATACATTATTTTCCTGACACTACAGAGCTGTTCTCATTTTTTAATGCAAATGCTCTATGCTGCTGATCAGCGATACATTCTCTTACCCTGTTTATATAAGAAAAGGAGGTATGGAATGGTCCTATCTGTGACTGCCCACATGATTACTTTTAATCCAAAGGACAATTTTAACTATGTCTCTACATGCCTCAGAGCCTGTGAAAACACATGGAAGGCTGGAACGCAGAGAGGCAGCAGAAGGATGGAGAAGAGCTGTCCTACAGGCAGCCAGCACAGGCCACTGCTCCATCCACACTTGCATAATTCTGCTGAGAAATGCAGGGGAAAATACAGGAGTCAAAAGTCCAAATCTGTTGGAAAGCAGGCTTCCTTGGATCTGTTACCAACTGAACAGCTTAAATTACTGCGGGGTAATCATCATGCTGCTGTAAAAGGAATTAATCAAAAGGGCATGCAAAGCTTTCTGAAGACTGATTCTTACAGCTGTAGAAATCTAAGTGAATCACTCCCATTTTCCATAAGGTATGTATTTTGACATGTATCGTCTCATCCTTGGGCTTCAGCAAAAGCTAGCAACTCTTCAGTGAGCAGCCACAAACTGAAAATTTACTTTTTAAATTTTTCTCTGGAGGTAGATATCATCTCAGGAAAAATATACATAGATCTTAGAAGACTGTAAACTGTCCATCACAAATACAGCCTTTGCAAAACTTGCTAGCTGAAGGAGGAATAAAAAAGCCATAATAAGCTAATTTCCAAGTATTTGGTTTTCCCCCTGGCAGACACCACTAGTAAAAAAAAAAATCCTTAAATCCTTTCTCAGAGATGTGAAAGTTTGAAAATATTAACAAGAAGTGAGAGGTAGTGTAAGCAGCAGTAAAAATAGTTCTCATTTACTCAAGAATTAATAAAAAAACAAAGCAGAAAAGATGATGTTGAGAGAACTAGAATGAAAAAACCCTGCTTATAAGAACTCACAAAGACAGAACTGCTCAGTGTTATCCTGGCAGGCACCCTGCTGGTGCTGTTCCAAACCCATTTGTCTCTAGGGCTGGGTGTGTACAGAAAATGTCAAGTCCGGACCCACGTTTCACCTGCTGAAAAGGGAGACACAAGACTGGAGGATTGCTGTCTCTGTCCCTCTGCAATTACTGGCAATCCTGTGTGGCCAATGGGAGTGGTGTTTGGCACAGCCAGTCCCACAGCACTCCCAGGCACCAAAATCCCTCCTGCACATCTCTGAAGCACATCCTGCAGCATGGTAACTAGTTTAAGTATAAAAAACAGCTTAAAGAGGCACAGTGCCAAGGGGGAGTCTCAGCTACATCTGCCTGTCAGCTGTGTCAAAGCATGGAGGGAGCAGCCCTGTGGCACCTCTGAAACTCCAGCAGTCTGTGTCCTGTAACTCATCTTTCCCTCCAAGACTGGTGACAAAGGACTTTCCCTGTTTGCAAATTCATATTGCAGGTCTGAATTAGGCGCAAATTGACATCCCAGCGTAGAAAAAATGCAAATATGTTTTCATTTTTCATTTGCAAATGTCCTTGCAGCTCCTAAACCAAAAAAAATCTTGATAAAATTTACTTCTGGTAATGTACTCAGGATGTTCCCTCCCTCGCTCTACTGGTTATTTTGCACAGCAGAAGTTCCCTACACCAGAGAAACATTCAAATTATTGAAGAGCTAATTGCAAAAGAGTGTTTCGGGGTTAAGATATGGACTGTGTTGGAGATTATGCCATATCAGGTGCAGATTATTAATTTGTGCTACCCCAAATTGCAGCATGATGGTTGAAAGAGCGGATTAATATTTAAATTCTTGTTTGGATTAAATTGATGCAAATAACCTCTCTTGCTCAAGTACTTGACTGTTATTTTTTGTGGTATTTTTGGACACTACCAAGGGAAGTTTCTTTTGGCACACATGGACCACAAGAAAAGGTTTGAAAATATTGAATTGATAATGTCTCTCAAACTGTCCCTGTATGTGTTTTTCTGAATCTTTTTTTCCCCCAGTATTGCCCCTTCTGTTTCTACTGTGAATCTGCCTCTTTTCTAAGTTAAGATACCACATCTCCATCTCTGTTGAAAACATGTATTCCTGGTTTTCCCTTCCATGCCTGAAGTGGAAATAGGTTTAGGGAAATGTGAAGAAGAGTCAGGAGAAATGACAGCAAATTGGCATGGGTTTCATCCAATATATTTGCCATATAAGACTGGCAAAGTAGATGAAATGCAATTACATTGTAACTTTGCTCACTGGCTCCGGTGGTACAGCGAGCATTGCCTGCTCAGGTCACAGCATCATCAAATCCTGGGAGGTAGGAAGGGGCCACTGGAGGACATCCAGTCCAGCCCCCTGCCCAAATCATGGTCAACCATTGGATCACACACACCCAGTGCCTCAGGGCTTTTAACTGGTCAGGTCCTGAGAAACTCCAAGGATGGAGGGGGCAGAACCTCTCTGGATAACCTGAGCCATAGCCTTTCCTGTGATACCTGTGGGGTAGCAGAGTTCTGCCCTGTAATGACAAGTCCGCTGTATGACATGGCCATACTCAAAAATACTTACCTAAAAGCAAAGACTTATGGAGTCATGAGAGGCTTTGATGGCTTTCCCTCTGCTGCTGTGTTGGTTCCTGCACACAGAACACCAACCCAGGGTTTTTCCCAGCCCCTGCTATGACTCAGTTTACACCATGTATTTTCACCATGCTGTGGGACAAGCTCTCTGCCGCCCTGAAGCACAGCAGGATGGCAGCTGCCACTTCTCTTGACAGAAGAAGAGCCCTCCCACCTGACCACTTCCCAGATTCATTATCAAAGCCTTCCCACACGTGTAACAAGTGAGCAAATTTTCACCTCTGCACCCATTATCTGGCAGTGGAAAAGTGACGCCACTCTGAGACACGACATGAAATAGCTGGAGCAGAGCCTCAGTCTCAATTGCCTACGTCTACTGAGGTGGTAGCCTAAATTAGAGAAACTGCAAAATGCCTTTTCAGTATTAAACCAGCTGAGTCAGAGTGGGAAAGTCAGCCTCTCACAGCTCAGAGTGGATATGCTTACCTCCCTGCATTCCCCTCTGGGGCCAAAACAGGTGTTTCTTGCTAATGAAATTACTGAGATCTAACAGAATTAAAAATATATACATACACAGATAATTGAACAGGGTAAAAAAGTAGTTTAAAAAAGTGTGTTCACTCAAGAAAGAACTGTGATATTTGAGACAGCTATTTCTACAGCCCCTGTTCTGATTTAGCTTTTCTCCTCTTGCTCCCTCCTTCATTAAATCACATCCTTCCTGACCGCCTTCATTAAACCATATCGGGTACCTTGAATTAGATAATCAGAACCTTAAAAATTTCCAGTCTGTCATGCACTTTGACATTCTTGGATTTCACATAAAGAGCATTTATTGAGCAATGTTTTCTGGTCCCATTCAGATTTCAGTGCCCTCCAGCCAGTGTGTATTATCTCAGGAGGCACATGTCAGGGTGGCACAGCCAGCACAAACCTTCCTAGTCTCCCTGCAGGGAAATTTCCTCATTAGGAGAGCACACAAGCATGAGAAACAGGCCAACCACCCCTGGTGACTTTCCTTGTTGTGAAACACAGAGATGCTTCTATCAGAAGAGCTCTGGAGGAACTCTGAGTGACACAGTTTTCCTGCCACTTTCTGCAGCCCAGAAGAACACCAGGGTTTTTGTGACTGGTCCGTGAAGGTACCCAAGCATGGCATCAATACTTGCAAAAAAAAATGACAAGCTTAACTGCCAATCCCAACCCTTCATAATTCCAGAACTGATTTAATCATCTGAGCCAATGGTTTCAGGGCCAAATTAAATGACAAAGGTGGGAGAGGGGCCCAGCACTCATTCCCTAAATAGCACAAATTGTTCTGACCTGTCACAGTAGATCAGGATGAAGGTTTTAGGCTTAGCAAGATAGCCATGAAGATCAAATAGGGATGAGGGTAGAGGAGAACTAATGTGTATTTAATCCCAGACACTCTACTGTGACAAGAAAATATTTTTCTAAAAATTATTTGATATGTTTCCAGGGCTGAAGTGAGGGAGTAGCCATCAGATCCACATGACCTTGCCCAGAGTCTTATACTGTGCCCCCGGGCGCCCAGAGCAGGAGCCAGGTAATGACCACCATACTGGCTGCTGTCCCATCTCTGTTCCATCCTGGCTGGCAGGAAAGTCCCTGGAGAGGGAAGGTGGCAGTGTAGTCCCAGGGCACTGCTGACACAGCAGGGCCAGAGGGACACCATCATGGCAGGTCCATGGTCAACATATGTCACCTCAGCAGATGCCGCCTCAGCAGTGATATGGAGGATATGAGGAAACTGAAAGGGAACATGAAAGCTAAAGAAATTTGAGAAGAAAGTGATGCAGGACATGCTGTTTCCCTTATTGGGGCAACATTCAGAGCCCTGATTTAGGCTGTGTCTGTGCTGAGCTCAGGGTTAGGGCTGTTTATTCTTGTCTCTCCAGGGCTGCCTTGCCCAGAAGACACATGGGCTGGACATCCGAGATTTCCCTGTGCTGCTTGATAGTTCTTTCACAAACCACTTTTCTTCTCTAACCTCAGACAAATCGTCTTCATGTTAATAAAAAGACTAATGTTTGGAAAACTCCTTCTGTGCCCACAAAAAATAACCTCATCAGCTCACTGAACAGGAGCTTAGCAATTTTCCTCCAAACAAGATGAATCAAAAGCAAAGGCACTAAGCTCAGATTCTCAGTGTGTCGTATTTATGTAAATATCTGAGTAAAATAATCATCAGCACTGCTCTGAGAGGTGAGGAGGTGGAGGATAGCTGGGGGCAGAGCGCTGCCAAGGCATCTAGAAACCTCACAACAAGAAGCAGCAAATATCAAAATGCCATGAGGAGGATGGATTTGGGTTCTCCAATTGCTTCACGTTTCATTGAGCATGATATTTGTGCTTTGAAGTTTTTGAGTACTGGGCGCAAAGTGCCACCTGGGGTAAAGGTTAAAAGAACCAGTGGCTGGAAAATGCCATTGCTGTGACACAGAGCTTTTGACATAGGTGCTGGGACTGCTCTAAGCCCAGTGGATGAGGAAAAAAACAGGAAATCAAGGCTTTCTACAGCACTGTCTACTCACAAAGTCTCTGGAGCTCTCTTGTTCACTTATCCTCACTATTCTTGCATGAAGCTTCTGAGATACCATTTTTTAGGGTTTATTTAGAATTTCCCCACTTTGATGCAGTTACCTTACTGGGGCTTCAATACACAGCAAGTATATGTGGGAACTGATTGGCTGTGATTCAAAGGCTTCAGGGCCATCGTTACACAGGAGGTGTTATCACAGCTTCCCTCCCACCATAGCAAAAAGCTTGAGCAGAAACCTTGGTTTTGGTCATTATTGGAAAGCAATAGAACATGTTTTTCTGTGCAAGCAAAGTTAATCAATACCAGTTATGGTTACATGAGCAGAATATAGCTCTGAAACTCAGACCTCACCACAGGGAGGTTGCTTAAGAAGTCAGTTTAGCCAGATCTTGCTGCCTGTGAGTGCTGCTAAAGCTGCTATTTCTGAGCTCTGCTACAGAATTTACTACAGTGACTTCTGTGAAAACATGCGGTAACGCAATTTGGTTTTGGAAACTCTGTGGCCAATTGGTACATTTTCAAAATTAAGTTACCATCATTTAGCATCTAGTTATTTATGTCCCTGAGGAAAAGTTTTTATTAGTATAAAGGTATTCAGATTTTAAAGGCAAAAGAACAAATGAGCCTGCTAATAGTTCATAAAATGATCTTCCCAGCTTGCCTTAAATGATACTGCAAAATTATTGTAATGGAAAAAGCACTAGAGGACCTTGATCAAACATGATCCTTCAGGGCTAAGGAACCTCATTTTCCTGCATACAGATACAGTTCACTCAGTCTCTCAAGATTTCATAACACATGAAGACATCAGTATTTTCAGCAGAATTAAGCAGTGCAGTTAAATAGCTACTCAACTGCTGCACCATGGAAAAATACAGTAGAATCATTTCATAGGGATAGCTAACCTAATCAAGGATCAGCCAGTCTTACAGTACACCTGCTATGAATTAATGCTTCCCTCTGCACCAGACCAAGCTGGTCCAGGGGCACTGCCCCACACCTGGACCAGGCTTAAAAACAAGTGGCTCTTTTACGAGTGGTTTGTCTCTTTGCAGGAATGTGAATTAATGAAGACCAAATCACTTCACTTGTTAATAATTTTTTAGTGAACAGCCACAACAAAAGGGTTTAACAAACAAGAGTAACCAAATTCAATTATGGGCAGTCTAAAGAAGTAGTTTTGCTCACTTCTGAGGTGCCAATATTAAGCAAGTTGCTCTCCAGCCACAGTCAGCTGGTGCCACCAGTGGGCTTTGGAGGAATGCCAGTGCAGTCTCTGCGAGTGCTTGGAGCTGAGACACACAGTACCATGCAGAAGATGTAACAAAGCAGAGACAGTGAAGGAGCAGATGCTCCAGAAGGCTCTACCTGCTGTGACTAAGATTGGTCTTTCAAAGCACACGCATGGGGTGTGCAAAAGAGGCAATGACAGTCACACATGGATGTGTCACTGTCTGTGAGGGTGTGGAACAGAGCAAGCCAACACTGAGGAGTTGCTGTTGGTGTTTGATCAAGCCCAGTGAACAGATTCTTGTGCAGAAGTTTGTGGACAGAGGAATCAGGAGCAGGTTTGGTTTGCTGCAAGAGGTGTAGGTTGAATGCAGGCAATCCAAAACACACGCAAGACTTGGATAAATAAATTTGCCATTTATGATTTACAACCCTCCCCACAGCACAAAGCCTGGATGGACAGTTTTATGAAGTCTGATCAGTCAGTGAATTTACTTCCATTTAAATAGCCTGAGCTGCTCAAAAATAATAACAAAAAAGAGATGATACTGCAAAGCCAGTGCTCAGTACTTCTAGAAGCATTATCTAGTGCTCCTACCACTGCTGGGTGCTGGCACAATGAGAGTTTTACCCACTTGTGTCTTATGTGCTGAGTTTATTATATCTTCACAGTTCATGGAGTAGTTAAATTACTTTCTCAGGATCACATAACTCATCTTTGTCAGCACTGAGACGAGAAGCCAGGTGCTCTCTTTGCCACTGCAGACTTCAGGGCCCAATAGCTAGATTTTGTGTTTCCCTCTTTACTTGCTTCTGCTGGATGAATAGTACAAGCAATTCATCCTGCATTATATGCAGGAAAGAAAGCAGAAATTTGAATAGTTGCCATCTGCTGGAGATGCTTTGATTTATTGCTTTCCAGCCTCAGCTGGATCAAACAAGCTCAAGAGAGAAACGTTTCCTTAGGTTGTTGTAGTGCGTGTGTCTCTGCTCAGTGCTAAACTAAGTCACAAGGATATGGGCAGAGAACATTCCCTTCCTTCACCAGAATAATTTATACCTTTAATTCAGTGGTTATAATCGGCCACCCAAAATGTATTGTTGCTTCCACTGGCATCAGTTCTTCTCTCAAGTAGCATCAAATTCAAAATTGAATAAAACAGTTACACTTTGTAATTTCCTGTCTGATTTATTGTGTTTTCTCAGAGAAGAGCTCTTTATCCTTCAGAAGCATACCCCTATCTTTCTTCAAAGTGTCACACAGACAACAATAATATTGTGGCATTTCACCCCATCTGTCTACATTTTTAGAAATAAGTTTTTCACTTTATGTATTTTCATTTCCTCTCCAAGTCCAAAGCCATAAAACTCTTCAGTTAATTACTGCTACTGTTTCCTTCAGATTATATAATTACTTTCCTTTTTTATCTAGCTGCCCTTTCATTTGTATTTTCCATGTTGATTAAACAAAAAGTACTATGCCACTGCTAATTTTACTTCAAAGAGGGACTTTCACATTTGGGCAAATTAAAAAAAAAATCCTAGCATCAATATCTATGCATAAAGTAATTTATTTTTCCATTAATTTCTATATTCTCTAATCTTCTTCAGTATTAGTGGAGATCTTTGGGTTTTGAATTGAGTCTGTTTCTTTGTAACCATATCTGTCTTTGGCCCAGGTCCTGAGTACTGGTAATAGCTGATAGAGGTAATTGATGGACCAAAGGGAGAGTTTCTGACAGAGTCCTACCTAGAGGGTTAGAGGTTTAGTGTTATGTCCTACCAAACAGGGAAAACAATGCCAGTAGTTAGATCAGGAAATAATCAGAAATTATGCAGTTTGTGTGTGGCTGAGGTTGTAAGACCCACAGGCTTTGGGAGAGAATAAGACTATCCTGTTTATTTCTGCCTGGGTCATTGCCCAAGACCCAAGCAACCCAAAATAACCATTCCAAATCAAAGTGCAACACTTAATAATCCTACAATGGCAGATGGGTATAGTAAAGAGAGAAAAGATTTAACCTCCACCTGGATATTTCTTACATGCTAACCTGGCTGCTTTCTGTCCTTTAGAGGAGACTTGGGGTCAGTTGATGTTCCCAGGCACTGTGTAGAAGGTTGGCTCTCAGCCCCTGCCTCCAGCCCCTGTCTCCACCTCCTTGCCAGAGTCCCTCTGTGCTCTCGCAAGCTGTGACACCCCTATCTTCAGACAGAGGGTGAGGAACCCAGCTGGCTCCTGTCTTACCCTACAGGATACCAAAAGGAGCTTGGCAGGGTTCTTCTTGCCTTTGTGCAGCCAGCCAGCCGTGCCTTGCAGGGGAACCCATTTTTCTTACATTCAACATCTTTACAGCAACGAGAAAAACATGCAGAGCTTTGATCCAACATTGCTTCCCATCTGCACCGCTGACTGCTGAGGAGCCCCACACCAGATGGTTGTTTCGCCAGGAACTGTGCCAATGCAAAGCCCAAAGAGAGTTCCTGTCCTCAAATACGTCAAGAAGAAGCACTGAGATGAGAGGATGTCGGTGCAGGCAATAATGAAGAATCCTGGCACTCCAGCAAATTAACTGTTGGCAGTTTCAGGTATGTCAGGCATTTGTCGGCAGGAGAGGAGGGAGATCTGCTTGTGTAGGCATTTGAAAGATGATGCTATTCGTGGCTTTTACGTGGCACAAAGACAAAGCAGTGCAGGCAACATCAAAAATGCTCCATGCTTGTCAGCCTTTAGCCAGGACAGCTGGGAGAAATCAGACCTTCATCCTCAAGACGTGGAACTAATGGAGACCTTTAAAATCAACAGTGTGTTTCCAACTGAAAATCAGTGAGCACAAGGAAAGGATTCTAACAGCACAACATCCAAGCCAGGATCAGAACCTGTGTATACTTGGGTCCACAACCACAGCTTCTCTCCTTTCCTCTTGTCTTCAGTACCTCCCTTCATTTCCTTGTCTCATAAAATCACATCATTCATCCCAATTGTTTTCACTCCTGGGAGACCTGATTTATTGCAATAAAAGATTTAATGAAGTTTGAAATAGTACTTCTTACGACCAAAATCATAACCTACAAGAATGAAAAAATTTCAAGGGAGCCTCAGGACAAAAATATTCAACTGAATCTTTCAAAAAGTACAGTAAACATTCCATTCTTTCCTCCAAAATAATTGTCAGGCAGCAATGCCACGTATTGTGTTCAATAAAACATGGCAGTGACAAACCTACCTGCAGCAGAAAATAAACTGAAGAATTAAAGCCAAACTTAAAGATATTCTTCCTTAGTCCTTGACTTCAATTTCCATTTTAAACTTTTTGGCAGATTTAAACTTACTGTGAATGACTACAGTAACTTTCAGGCATTCAGTTGCTTCATCAGTGTTAAACTCCCAGGAGGAAAAATGGCAGAACTACAGCAAGGATGAAGACAGCATGTGAGTGACCAGCAGTGAGCTGTCTCCATCCCACGTAAACTTGTTAATTTAAAATTCTGAAAGAAATTCTGATCAGAGTATTAATTGTCGGTGTTTTAAATATTATAATTAAGTCATTGCTTTTCATCTCCTGTGAAGTGGGAAAGTGTTGTCACTTCAAATCTCTCTTGCTTTGTGCCAGAAAATTCTAGCAGATGTGAATCTGTGATGTTAATGTTTGCATTTGTATTCACTCAGCAAACAGCTAAAATGTTCACCTCCTATGAATATTCAGTCTATAAAAATTCAGACAACATTTTTCACTTGCAGGACAATAACTGAAATAATTTATTCACCAGAAGAGCTGAAACACACACAGTTGAGCAAGTCTGTCTGTCTGTCTGTCTGTCTATCTATCTATCTATCTATCTATCTACCACTCTCTCTCCTTGGACAACTTTTTTGACTGCAAAAAAGATTACAAAAAAAAATCTTAAAACATTTAACCTAGTGGGAACTTCTATCAGGACTGGTAATGGGCAAATATGACAAGACAGCAGATAGGAGGTACACAAGCTTTTAGAGGCTCCACTTTCCACTGGAAAGGAATACAGTTATGTTAGCACTTTAAATCTCACAAAAACTTTGTAGCTAGAGATTAAAGCAATGGGAAAGTGGGGACAAATCACGGATAACTTTGCTGGATAACTTTGCGGTGATGCACAACAGGGGAGAGCAAGTGCTTCTACCATGGGGCTATTGCAAACTGATGGTACCATACTAAGCTTTGCTTTCAGGGAAGGAGCAGTTGTGTTTCCAAAACCTCTGTGGGCACCAAAGAGGAGTACCTTTCATTGCAGGAGGGAGTTTCATGCTAGCTTTGTATTATTGCTGCTGCAAGCATGTAATCATCAGCTTAACCTTTCTCTGAGTACTGCTGTCTGTGCTATCAGGCTTTGCAGTCCTAACCTACACCCACAGCTCAACTCTGCAGCTGAACTGTCAGTATGACTTTAGTTCATGTTAGTGACCTAGGACTCCCAGCAAATTGGGTGGATTAAACATCCTAAGATATCATCATTCACTTTAATTTGACAAAGTAGATTTTTACCCAGCATAGCAGGCTGTCCATAACTTTCTGGAGGTCACCTGGAACACTGGGAGCTGGTGTCCCCAGGGTGAAGTAAAAGCCAGAAGTACATGCTGATGAAGGAGCTGACAAAGCAGAAGTCAAATGCAATTAATATGCATCAGAAAAAGATTTTCTAGGAGAGATAGGAAAATATTAATGCCACTGCAGAAGCAATCGCTGTTGCCTCAACTATGGTGCAGTGCACATCCCTGGGCACTTTGAACTGTCTAAGAGAATTCAAACCAAGTTGGAATAAAAACTATGAACATAAAAAGTGGAGATATTTTTCATTGGGGGTCTGAAAATCTGGGGTAAACTGGCCTAGAAAAACATCCTTGCTGCTTTTCATGTGGAGTTTTCCCAGCAAGAACAGTCTGGCACAATTCCCTGCCGCACCAGGGGACATGATGCCATGGTCCCAGGGAGTCCCTTCCACCTCCCTCTTCAAAGAATTGTGGCTCTGGAGTGTCCATCTGAGGCAGTAACTCAGCGACAGAAAGAATTCATTCTTAAGATTAAGAATGTCAACACTGAACCATGTTGGAAACAATGCTTTATTCTAAGCTCAGTCTTCTGCATGCAAAAGCCAGAGATTTCAAGGATGATACAAAGATCCTGAGGGGGAAAGGACTCCCACATTGCCTCTGACTGCCTGCATAGAGAGAAGCCCTACAGAATTATGCATTATTCAGATACAAAATGCAGTTCCACTAATAAACTTTTTAACATCAAAGGGCAATGGTACCAGCAGACTGCAAGCCAGTTGCACTGATTACAGAGTAATTTTCTTGTGAGGCAACTGACTGGAAAATAAATAAATAAATGCAAAGCTGTCTTTCAGGGTGGATGAGTTTGTTCCCTGTTTGAAAATCCTGTGGTGAGTTCCAGCAGGACAAACAAGGACCAAACAACAAGAAAAAGCATTCTTTTTAGTTGCCAGCAACATAATCCTTCCACCTGCCAAGTGGCTGTAGCAGAGCATTGGGGGATATTCCTGAATTATCAGAGGCATCCACAGACACCAACTGTTTGGTTCTGATTGTGTCACGTGAGAGTGTGATCTGACAATGTGCTGCTGGGACAGACCCCTCTGGTCCCATGTGTCAGATTCTTCATGAGCAGACAGTTGGAAAGTGCTACCTGAAGCAGCTGGGACAGCAGGCATAACTCTGGCATATGAGATTTTTAGGACTAGAGTAGCTAGGATTGATTCACATTGGTGATTTATGTCACAGATTACAATGAGCTGAGGGACCTGTCCTCCTGAGCTAAACCAAGTGCTCTCTTCTCACATCTTAGGATCTACACTCTGACAAATGGGAAAGCTCCCATGATTTAGGTCTTTTTATCTGAAGATGCAAAGCGGGTGACAAGAGAAAGAAAACTGCCACAGGTGCTACAGAGAAAAAAGTCCATGGGGAACTAGGGACTCTTTAGGTTTCCTTCCAGTGACTAATTCCTCTTCACAACTCTGACCTCTAATTTCAGCAGTTAGTTCTTCAGCTGCTCTCATATCCGGTCTTGCAACATCTGTAGGCTTATTTGGATTCTGCCATGTTTAATCTGAATAGTATCATATGCTGTGTGTAGTCACATTTATTAGTCTCTCTGGAAAAAGATGTCTTCAAAATCAGCAGTAAATGCCAGATTCTTTCCCCAGTGACCAGCACTGACGTCATTCCATGATACTGCAACTGTCTTCCCTGTCAGCTAGATTCCCACAATTCACAATTAATAGATTTCTTTAAGACAGGTGAATAGGTCACCATGGGCCAATTTTATGAATATTTCTCGAACCAAAGTAAACAAATGAAAATTTAAAGAGGGGATTTGATATGCTGCCATTACCCTAATGCTGTTGTAAGCAGAAATGCCTGTGCTCCTTACTGTCAATATACTATCCTCTTGCATCCATCATGGAGAGCAGACACTACAACTAAGCCTGAGATACACTTTTTAAAGTTACTTTACATGTCAGATGACATTTTATTTGAAATATCAAATGAGACAGTAGCTGCTCAATGAGCTTCCAACATAAATTGATAAAAACAAACAGATGGGACCCAGGGAACCTGACACATGTGTAGCCCATTTATTGCACTAAGATTGTTTCCTGCTGCAGTACTTCGCTTTTGAATAACCCATCTTTTGCTGTAAGAACATGGTATTTGTAGTCTGCCCTGATAGTTTATAGCAGGTACCTGCCTCCAGCCCTCTAGGGAAACATGGCAAATAGCTGACAACTGTGGAGCAAAATCTGAGAATGGCATGAAATCCCAAAAGGAGTAAGAGTTTCAGATTAGAAAGGGGAAGAATTTCACTGATATGAGAGGGTCAGAGGTGCACAGTAACTAAGATATCTCTTTGCCATGAGATGCTTCTCTACTGACTTTTCAGATTGTGTTAAACATCCGAGGTTTCATCTGCGCCTTTCTGGATTATCATAATATCGTATTGGGCAATCTCATTAAATAGAGAGCTTTTTCTGTCTATTTGTTCAATGATGAAAATGTTTATTCTGCAAGCCCTCTTTTTGGTGCTATTTCTTTATCCTTTCTATCATCCATTATATCCAGGTTAAGAGATTGACAGGCTACGATCGTGGGATTTCTTGCAGAGTTTATAATATTTGAACATCAAATGTTTCAACAACTAAGCTTGAAGAGCTGTTCTTGCTATCTGCTAGGCAATTATAGGTGAGTGCTTATCCATGGAGCCTTTTGCAGCCATTTAATACCACTTTTATTTTGCTTTTGGTTGGTGTTTATCACTACAGCAGTGAGATTCTTGCTTGTGGTTTTGTCCCTTAATTGTATGGAATTAAAATAATTCCATTCAATGCTCACAAAAGCTTCTCCACTGATGACAAGAGAAAATGATGAAGTAGTCTCTTCTGTAAGCTGTGCTTGCTAATGCTAATTCAGCACTCCTCTGTGAGGATGCTCTTTGTGGTGTAAGGAAGGGGAGAGCAGGTATTCCAAACAATGGCCTGTCTGCTTCATCCGCCAACAAATCGAGACTAATTGTTGGCCTTGTTCTCTAGCACAGATTTCATGTGCATCTACCTCTGCCACTGAACTGCTCACATGCCAACACATCAGAGGAGCAGAGCCAAAGAGCCCTGAAGACAGCCCAGCACAGTTCTGTTAACATCACTGGCACACGGTTGGTCACAGGTAAACAGGCCCAGCTGAAAACCCATCAAGGGGCTGTTCCCACTACATCAACACAATCTGGTGAGGAGAATTTCCATTTTAATGTTAATGTTTAATGTTTGACAGGCAATTCACCAGTAGCCCACCATCGGAAAAATGTAGGGATTTCCCTCCTGTCTTAAAAACTTTCCGCCCTGCATTGACCGCTGAAGAATTGTTACCAAGACATCATTCTTCCAAGACACCTCACTGAAATACCAAGATTCTGAGAACAATTCTGAGAACTTTCAAACTAGTTTTCTGCCTGTTCATTTCAGTTCAGTTTTGCCTAATGACTTCTAACAAGTGAAAAAAAACCCCAACCCAATAACAACAACAATAACAACAACATCAACAACAATAATAATAATAAATTCCACTTAAAAATAATTTTGTCCTTCAATTATAACTTCATTCCTCGATGAGGGACACAGGGTGCATAGCCTCAGTTTTGCTCTCTGGGTGAAGTGAAGGAACACTGAGACTTGCGTAATTTTTTCTCAGATCAGTTTTCCCCAAAGGGAAACAGTTTGAAATATACAGTTCCTGGCTACAGGCAGGCTACAGTGAGTGGACATTACAGTTCCTGTAGGAGAAGAGTTTTTCAGTGTTTCAGTTTCTTCAAAGCACAGTTGTGGCAGAGGGAGTGCACTGGTGTCAGTGTAAGAAAAACCCACATAAAAGAATGTCACCCTGGTTTTTTAAGATTTTCTAAGCCTTCTGATATTAACATTCTTGTAGTGAACTTTCTCACACACTTTCGGTAAATAACTCATTGTTTTGCATTCCTTTATAGAAGAAGAGAGAGTTGATAGACTGTTAGTTTGACCAGTGTCATTGGAGAGGTGTCACAGTCCCCCTCCAATCCGCTGTCACTTTTGGAAAACTATAAATGTCGGAGTCAGAAAATAAACTTCCCTTTTGTTCCTCACCTTGAGAACAGTGGTGTGTGCTTGTGTTCTTTCATGTCCTATAGTGACAAAAGAAAACAAGAGGTAGTTTTTTCTATACACTGGCTTTTTAATATATTCTTTGCCTATATATCAGCAGACCATGGGTTAAATCTTTAATATAGACTCGGTATGGCAATGTTTAAGTCTTGGGTTTTTGGCAATCACTTGAGATGCAAAACTCTTGGCTAAACTTGATGTTTCTCAAAAGCCTTTTCTAGAGTATTTTGCTCTGAAGAGAATCTAGTGTCTCCTTGCACCTCTCCTAACATTTGCTAGTTTTAGATATTCTTTGAACAAAACACAAACTGAAAATATACATTCAATATTGGGATTATTAATTTTTATGCCCAGATTCAGGACATGGATAAGTCATTAATGGCACAGGGAATAAAAAAAGTTACAGCAGCAATAGTACAACCAATGTGGAAGTGTTTCAATGACCGATTCATATAGTACAGATGCCTTAAAATATGTGCAATCCTCTTTGGAGGAACTCATTTGTTAAGACTTCAGCAATGTAGAAACATGCTTTTGTGCAGACTGTCTTAAGAAAATCCTGGTGGATTGTAGAATTCAGGGAACTGCTTTTAATGCAATCAGAAGCTGATGAGATAGGGTTTTGCTGGAGCGCAAAAAAAGCTGCCAGATGAAATTTATGACACAGGCCAAAACAACATTAAACTCTGTTTTTAGGTCTAGTGCTAGCAGGCATTTCTGGATTTACAGCAAAATTCCAGTTGCAGCTGGGGGGTAAAGGTGAGGTGAAGATTACTAACATTACTTCTATCCCTGTCATCTCCATCCTATGAATGTGTAGGTGCTTACTGGAGAGAGCTCTTAACTCAGGCAGTGCTGTATTATGGACATTTGCCCCTTCTACTCCAAATCTCACACCAGCTATTGTTTTAATCTGCCATTTTCACATTAAAGTTAGAAAGACAGCTGCTAACATACTGAGTCCAATTATACACAACTCCTCTCCCACCCTCCTGGCACTGATTCCAGCATGAAACCCAACATTACTTCTGGACTTGGCTAAGCCAAACTTTAGGGAGAAAGACTTTACAGGCACCAGTAGCAACTCTAGTTCCACTCTACCCCTGGTCCAATGCCTCATCTCAAACTTTCCTGTTACTAGCCCTTAAAACCAGTTTACAAACCTAGATTTGATGCTAACACTGTTTTTAAAGGTCCTGTCTGTAGAGGAGCTAAGGATTAGTTTGGGGTCAGGAGGCACTCCTGGGCTAAATCTCAGGATTGGAATCACCAAAGCTGTCTCAGTGGTGAGCTGGTCTGAAGGAAAGTGAGGATTAAGCCTGTGGCTAGATAAAGACTTGAGTCATAAGGTTTAAGGGTTTTCATGCAGTGCTGCTGGACAGGCGCTTTGGGAGGCAGCAGGATCAGCATTTTCCTGCATCTCCTTGGCACGCTGCCCCTGCTGTGCCCAGCAAAATCTGACCAGTGCTCACCGTGAACATGCTTCACCTGCCCTCTGCCTTTCCCTAATGCCCACACTCCTGAGCTACAGCAAGTGCACAGGGGTGCTTTCCCCCTCTGAGTCTCTAAGCCAGCTAAAAGGGACATCAGCTAAATACTCACTTCAGGGAACAATAAGGAAGCCTCTGACTCATGGGTGGGCTGACAAACCTTGGGAAGGTTTTCTCTCAAGAATTGAAATTCCTAGTTTAGTTTCTTGCCAGCAATAATTGCCCATGAGTCACTGATCCAGCTCTGTGTTGTGGTCACTCGAGTGTATCTGGCCTGTTTGAGCCACTGCAGTTTTCTTTTGATAAGTATCAAATGGCTTTTATATCATCTAGCAATTCACTGCATATCACTGAAAACAGCTCTGGAACCCAGCATCAGTAAGTGCCTGCAATCATGCCCGGTTTTTTTCCTCTCCTGTTTTTTTTTTTTGTTGTTGTTTAAAATCTGAGCTATTTTTGAGCTGAAAAGAGTGCTGAATGCTATAATGTCTTCCTTCCTGTGAATACACCACTTATCTGATTACTAAATATTGCCATAAATTGTGCCCCCTACAATAATTTTACATAACCTGCAGTGTGGAAGAGGGACTGTGATTGCAATTGGAAGATTACAGCCAAAGAAGTTCACTTACAAGATGTCTTATATAGGGGTGGAACACTGTTATCCTTATCTTAGTTTCATTACTCACTTTTCAGAGATGAAATATACATACTAGGCCCAAGTCTCTGCAGATGGCTATGTCTTGTACCTCATGCTATGGCTGAAATTAAGCAGGGCAGAAAGTGCAATAAACTCAATCTGATCAAACCTCAGCTGAAATTTGATCTAAGATTGGGAAAAATTTAGGGTAGCTCATCTGAACCTCTCTTGCACTTCCTAGCTTTGATCTCAGATGATAATGAAATACCTTTCCCTCTTGCTGCCTCCTAAGGGTGGGATTAATATTACAGAGGGTGGGATCAAACAATGTGCTTTGTAAACATATGTTGCAATACAAAATCTTTGATGGAAAAATATCTCTAATATCTGGGTCAGGCACCTACCTTTTCTTTGAGGAAACCCATCTGGCAAGTAGTTCTTTCTCCTCCTCTCTACTCCTCCTACACTCTTGCAACCCCCATCAGGGCTGCTCTGATTTAGAGCAGCGTAATTTTAGTGTTACTGTGGTTTTGGAATTGTGAAGAAAAGGAATTACAAGCTGACTGTGGGGTCCCTTGTAATCTGGGGAGACAAAACTGTAAATCCAACTGGTTTGCCTCTGTTGGGTTACAGTTGTATCTGCTTTCTTTAACACACAATACCTGTTTATGATAGATTGCAAATACCTACAATACAGGATTTATATGACAGCACAAGCTCCTGACACACAGCTGTCAGCTCAAAGTTATCCACTTTAAACATGGTTCAGAAGTCACGAATAAGAAAAAATAATCACTTCAAGCCTTCAAATAGAGAAAAGGTCAACTTCAGTGGATAAATGATTCCTAGAAACATTTCATCCATTATCACTGTGGGAATGTCTTAGACTTTTTAGAAGTACTTGTAAACTTTGCCATGGTGTGATGTGAAAATACTTTATGTGTCTAACTAATTACTGAACATCTGAGACAGCAGAAAAGACCAACCAAGAAAACAAAATCCCAGGTGCTTGGAAAGTCAAACACTGAAGAGCAATAAAGAAATTAATTATTATGAGATAATTTGGCTACATCCCAATAAATGGGAATTGCTTTGCCTCATTCTAGGTAGACATAAGCCCATCCTTTGCAAGGAGTTATACCAGTCTATGAAGAACAACAGAGTGTGAATTCAGCACTTGCTTTAAAGGAACTGGAAAAATATCATCATAAACCTGATTCTCACAACTGTGTCTTTCAAGAGGAATCTGGACATTTCCACCCCTTCCACAAAGTCCTGTGCCCATAACAAGATTTAAGAGCTGTGCTGCCTTGTTACAGGATGAGAAGCAGCCAAGAGAATTATGTCAAACAAATTCGTGCCCATATAAATTACAAAGTAAAGCCCAGAGCAGTATCTATTTCATAACAGTGTGATGATCCTGTCTGCCAGAAACCAACGTCATCAGTAATGCTTATCTCTCAAAGCAGTTATATGTATCAATTTATATTTCAGGTGCTATCTTGCAATTAAATTTCTGAGCTTAAAAAGCCTGCTTCCCACTCCCTCCCCCTTTTCAATTCTAGGTCCTCCAAGATTAACAAAACATCCTCTGTGGCAGCAAATTAATCACATTACAAAACTAAACTGTTCAATAGAGATGCAGCACACCAAAACTGCTATTAAAAACTCAATACTGCTATTTTTTGTCTTTAATTTTGTGGTGCTGTTTGCAGCATATCATTCTCTAAGTACACACACTGCCAAAACAAATACACGGATAAGCCCTGAACCCTGATGGGTATTGATGTGCCACGAGCTTGCAGTGAGCTACAACATCAGAGCCCTTGTCTAGGAGCTTTTTGATGTCTACAATGTGCAAATTCCCACTCACATCAACTCCCATGGGATTTGCCAAGACAGCCCCAAAGCATTGCCTTAGCCTGCATTCACTAGAGCAGTGTAATTTTGATGCTTTGCTGCAGAGGATGAAGAGAGATGCAGCTGCACTCCCATCTTTAGCAGTGACCTTGCCAGTGCCCTCTCCCTTTTCTGGCCTTTCCTTTCCCCCTTGAAAAATCTTTAGTCTTTTTTCCTTCCTGATCCTTCACCTCTTTGGAAAGAACTCACTGATCTAGTGAGCAGGATCTCCTTCTCAGGATCTCCTCTGTTCCCTACTCCAGGATTTTGTAAGCTGGCTGACTACAGGCTCCTGCATCTGTCTTTCCTGCCCTTTCAGCCTGGGGGAATGTCCTCTGGATATTCATAACCTCAGCTCCTCATGAGATTTCCTTTTTTATTTAAAAATTCTGCTTTTGTTTGGTTGCTTGTTTTGCTGTTAGGAATACATGGAATTTTAAGCTCCTTCTTCAAAGGTAATGCTGTAGAGCAAGGGACAGCCTTGCATTTTGGATAAAAGGAAGTTGTTTAATCAAAAGCTGAGCTCCTTTGCCCTAGTGTGCAGGCTGAGGTATATACCATGGAACCCTGCTCTTAGACATCTCATTTCATATTTTGCAAAGAAAGAAAACAAGAAAGCAAAACTGGAAGAAAGCAGCCCTTAAAGAAAACATGGACATGAGTTCTCTCAAGGACTGGCTAGATCCACTGGGAGTCTACAGAAAAATGCAGCAACCCCATCAACAAATCTCCTCATGCCCTGCGGTTTCCCTGAGTCAGCTATTGCATTAAGCACTGGAAGAAGCCCTCAGGCTTAGGCACTTCTGACTTGCAGGTAAATTATGCATGATGTTAAACATGCAAAATGTGTCCTGCCCTCCAAGCCTTCTGCTGAAGAAAGAACCCCTTTATAGAGCTTAAGCAAGAAGGTCTTCACCTGAGGAGAGCAGAACTTTGAACTCTCTAAAAGATACCTGGGTGTAGGCTGCGGTCCTGACTTGATGAGGACAACGAAACCAAAGCTTTGCTGCAGGACTCTCCACCACATCCTACTCTCACCCTGAGGCACAGAAGGCAGATCAAAGGCACAGCAGGAGATACAGCCCTGGAGAGTCATCTCTCTCCTTAGAAGCTGTGGGAAGTCACCAGAACTCAGGCAAACTCACCTCTCCTCTGGCAAAACATCTGCCATGTCATTTAAAAACACCCTCTAGCCTTCTACCACTCCTTACCTCAATGTGCAAAGGGGAAGACAATGAAATTTCCTTTTCTGTAACACACAGATCCCTATCTCTTGCTTACAAAATAATTGTGTTAATCTTGCAGCTTTCCTGCCAAAGCGATACAGAATAGCAAATTAGTTTAAGCTTTTAGATGCGAAATACAGTGTCCAGCACTCAAGTGCTTTGATTAAATATGCATCAACAGTACTCACGCATTGCTAGCAACCCTCAACTGCTAAACAAAACTCTTCCTTACATCGCTGTCATCTCTATTTTGCTTGTTGTAATCATGTATGACATTTGAAGTTGTGTAATATCATAGTTCATTGAACTATGGTCACCCACTTGGCTTGCTCGCAATATTCCCTATTAAAATTTACCCCAAATCACAGGGGCATTTCTTGTTATGTCTGTACAAATAACAGCATATCTGATATGCTTTGCTCTCTTGAAGACATCAGCTTTTTCAGCTTTAGCAAACAGGTCCTGAACAAGCACTCCAGGACTCATCAAAGAGTTTTCCCTGAGTTAGCAGCAGGACTAAAACAAGCTTTCTCTGAAAACCAGAAACACAGGTCCGCAGCCTTGTGCTCCTCCAGATTTTGCCTCTGCTCCCCTCTGCCCACCAATGCCCTGACAGACTGCTGGGGACCCAGTGTGAGACTTTGTCAAGCAATTTGCTTCTCCCCAGGTGTGCTGTGGGATCTGCTGAGATGCTGGAATGGTGTTTAACTCCCCACTGGGAGATCCAGGGTCCTGCTCCACTGCCTGCGCAAGCACCTGGAGCTGGAAAGCAGAGCAGAGGAGGGAGGATGCTGGAAAGGGAGAAGGGAGAAGTGCAGGCGACAAAACGCTAAGGTGAAAGCTAAACTGATTCTGCATGAGAGCTTGCAAATGCCTTTCTGATGGGAGAAACTTTACAAAGGGAAAAGAGTGCTCCTTATCCTGGAGCTGGGGTGTGAGGAGGTGCCAAGGAGCCTTCTGCAATCCTGTGGCTCCATCCCTGGATGGAGAACCCAAAGAATGCATCATGAGCATGGCAGTGGGATAGCTGGAGGCACCTCTACTTCTCTATCCAGCTGCAGCTTTCCCAGCCTCTGTATTTCATTCTTTTATCAGCAAACAGCTGTTTCCTCTGGTGATACTCATGATACTGTGGCTATTACTTTTTTGAAGTGTTTATCAAAGAGACCATCAAAGCAACAGTTTTTTCTTACTTTTCCTACTTAATTGTGTGTTTCTGCAGTAAAGAAAACAGAAGTTAATTAGTTGACTATTACCTTCATTCCTGGTGCACATGCATATACCTTACAAATTTATGTTAATTCTTTATTCAGATACTGGTGTCACACAGAAACAAGATTTGACCCAAAATATTGTTCTGTTGGTGCTGGCAGAGCAATCATGTAAAGAAGGTAGCAGCACCTTTTGTTATTCAAAATTTTGTTGTATAATTCTCTATAGTTCTACAACATTTATAGGTGGCTATTGAACCAACCCTGTCATTGTGTGGGTGCCTAGAAGTTTAGGGCTTTCCTTATTTGATTTGATTGCTTCAAACTTTGCAGATCCATTTTAATTCTTCCTTGGGGATCCACATTTTACACCTGTCCAAAGGTGTGATGTAGCAGTGGAATAATTTTTTAGCAAAGCAATAACTTCTTTCCTGGCCATGCTCTTCCTTCCTTCTCCCCACCACACAGCCCTGTCTCCTGTTCCTTGCTGACACAAGGAACTTCAGAGCTTGTGCCCGCACAAAGAACTTCTTGCTCTTGCTCTAGATCTGGGGAAACAGGCTCAGGCACCTCAGCTTGAAATCTGAACCCATTTGGTAATCATGGCAGTGTTGGCAAATATTTTGGCTTCTCTAGAGCTCAGCTCTTTAACCCTCACAGGTCAGAAGAGGAAATGCTGCTTGTACTCTGCCCTCTGACCTCCCACGTCCTTGTGATTCTGAGCAGCCCATCTACACTGGTGGAACAAGGAGCACACCTCTCCCTCTCCTCTGTGGCCCTGACAAGGTGGCATAGGGTCAAGGCATAACCTTATCTCTTAAGTATACTCTAAATAAAATTCAGTTCAAAGCCTTAAACCCCAAATGTGGCCAAGGGGAAATCTCTCTATTTTTGTCCTTACCAAATTCAAAGAATATTTTTTAAAAATTGCTGGTCAAGCATTTTCTTGTCTGGATTCTGGCTTTGGGTGCCTGATTCAGGGCCATTTTAAAGGGTCTAATTTCCAGAATGAGCTTAGTACCACCTTTGTTCTGAAAACCCTACTCTAACAAGTGTCTTTTAGGAGGGAGGGTATACAAACAGCCAACCTGACCCCTGCCCCAACTTAGACTCCCTGTCTTGGTGCCTGTGATGTCTCCAGCCTAGATGCTCAGAGACATAACTTTGAGCCAAGAAAAGCCCTCAGTGATAGAATGTGATACTGCAGAAAACACTGGATTCAGAGCCCTGGAGATTAGAAGCCATTACTTAGTGACAGCAGGTTTTGCAGCAGAAGCGTTAAGAAAGTGCCTCACAAAATAGGTATATCATAAACACATTTCCTTCCATCATTGTAAAATCAATCTCTAAGGGGATGAGGAGATCTTCAGACACAGCTTCACTGATCAGCTGTGCTCCAGTGCTTTGCTCCTGATCCTTTAGCAGATATGTAGCTTTCAGACATGAAATATTCCTGGTCAGCAGGCATTTTTCCATTAGCAGTATGATTTATTTCTTGGTAGGATCATATTTGCTTGTTTGGGAACTTTCTTCCATGCATCTCTCTGTCAGAATACCAATCAAGTGGAAATTGCTTGAAATGACATCACTGAATCACAAAATAAGCTGAGCTGGAAGAGACCCACAAGGATGATCCAGTCCAGCTCCCAGCCCTGCACAGCCCAAGAAAGAATCACACCTTGTGCCTGAGAGCACTGTCCAAAAGCTTCCTGAACTCTGTCAGGTTGGTGCTGTGACCACTTCCCTGGGGACCCTGTTCAGTGCCCAAACACCCTCTGGGTGAAAAAGCTTTTTCTAACATCTAACCTAGACCTCCCCTGACGCAACTTCAGGCCATTTCTTTGTGTCCTGTCACTGGCCACCACAGAAAACAAACAAGTGTCTGCCCCTTCTCTTCCCCTCACAAAGAAGTTTTAATTGCAATGAGGTCTGTCCTCAGTCTCCCTTTTTCTAGCTAAACAGACCAAGTGACACCAGCTGCTCCTCACATGGCTTCCCCTCACAGCCTTCACCATCTTCATAGCTCTCCTTTGGACTCTCTCCAATACCTTATCTTTCTTATATTGTGGCTCCCAAAACTGCCCCCAGCACTTGAGGTGAGGCCACCCCAGTGCAGAGCAGGGCAGGACAATCCCCTCCCTTGCCTGGCTGGCCATGCTGTCCCTGATGCCCCCCAGGACACTCTTGGCCCTTCTGGATGCCAGGGCACTGCTGACTCATGTTCAACTTGTCATTGACCAGGTCAGCAAATTCCCATTTGTGGTTGCACACTCTTTGCTGACTTCTAGTCTGTGTTAGAACCAAGCCTTTGACTATGATGAACAGGACATTTTATTGTTGTTATGTGGAGTTTGCTCTTTCTGTGCCCCAGTGGAATTGCACCTGAGCTTTCAATATCTTTTAAAGTTCAGCTGAGCTAAAAGTGGTCAAAATCAACATTAGGGCTTTAGGGAAATTACTGAAAGCCTTCCTGTGGCTGCAAGTAATATTAAAAGCTGTTATCCTTGTTTAAACTCAGATGATGAACATTACTCAGCCCTTTCCCTGAGGCCAGTTCAGAGTTTTGCATCTTGTCAGTGCTGAGTGACATACTGCTTATCTGGTCTTCTTTGTTTGCGAACAGGCTGTTTGGGTTGACGTTGAAAAGAATAGATCTGCATGAATAACTGTGCAGAAAAACAAGAGCCTGTGCTCTCTTCAAGCTCAGTGACAGCCAGAAATACCAGCCAAACTAGTGCCAAAATACAGACTGTGTGGCTGTATCAGTATAGCACCAAGCTCAAGTGGTCTGTTCATGAGGGTTTGGCTTCCACAGCCTGTGATTAAGCAACTGGATATTTGAACTGCGTATTTTGAACCTAGCAAGTCCTTTGGCATTCTCTCCTGAACCCTCTTCATAACCAAACTGATGTGGTGTCAACTGGATAACTGGAACATAAAGTGGGTGGAAACATCACTGGTCAAAGGGTTTTGACCAGCAGAACAGAATCCAGCTAACAGCCCACTGATACTTGAGCCAATGTTGTTTAGCACTTTTGCTAACACCAGAGAAGGGGAATGGAGTGAGAGCTCAGCAAGTTCACAAGACCAGCCTGAGGGAGCAATGGGCATGCTTGAGGATCAAGCTGCTGTTCAGAGAGCTGGGCTGGGCAGGCAGGAGAGGGGGTGTTTGGGAGCATCATTAATTCAGCAAAGGCAAATGCAAAGTCCTGTGGCTGGGATGTGATAAACCCTGCAGTACCACAGCCTAGGAGCGGGCTGGCTGGCAAGCAGGGATTAGTCTGGATCTGGCCTCTCATCCCACATGGCTCAAACTTCACAGCTGGAGCTGCAGCCAGGTCCCATCACAGTCATCAGGGCACCAGCACTGCAAGCTGTCTGTAGCACAGCTCATGAAGACAAAGCACTGTGCAAGAAGCTGGGCAAAACTGATGAGGCAAGTGCTGCTCCAGATAAGCCAAGTGGTGCAAATAGGCACCTGCCTTCCTGCACTCCTTCATGAGAGGAGCAAAGATACATGGGAGAGGAGGAATGGAGGTGCTATGACGCTGCAGTCCATGCCCCTTGCTCAGCCTGTGGCAGCTTCCCTGGATCAAGGGGTAGTTCCCTTCCTTGCTGGATTAAGCCCACTACCCTGGACCCAGCCAAGGAGCCCCTCCTGGGGGATCAGCCTGCTCCTGCAGCAGGAAGGGATTTTTGTGCCTTCGATTTCTGTGAAGGTTCATGTCTTCCATTATTTGTCACCCAGCCTGAGGGCTCTGTGTCCTGCACTCTGTCACTGCACAGGAAAAGGTGCAAGGCTTCTGCTGAAATTCTGGGATGACCAAAGTTCAGCCTCACAGGGTGTGAGCTCAACAGGTAGCCCACTAGCAGAGACTTTCATTGGAGGATATGCAAGTGGACTAACAGACATGGATGTGCTAGCTCATGGCACATCCTGTTCTCTCTCGGTGAAAAACTCAGTGCTGACAGCACCCTCAAGTCCACCACTAATCTAGCAACCCATTTCTCATCCAAAAGATTTTGAGGTCACTGAAAATGTTCAGTCTTTACATTTCATGATTATATGATTTTCTTTCCTCTCCTCTTTTAACCCACGCATAAACCACTTACTGATAACCTCAGTATAGCTCTGGCTTTGTGGCTCCTCTCAAACGAGGCAAGTCCAGCAATGGTGAATATCTCTGTGTTGTTTACTGCTATAAATTGAAAATGCTTTTGTGATATTTCACAGAACTCCTATTTTACAACCTCTTCCTCTACCTGTATAGCAATTTGTTTGGCTTATTACCTAGGAAAACACTTGCCATACAAAATATAGTACTTCAAAGCAGGGTTAAAATGTACCCAAATTACATTGCTCTGTTATTACAAACACTAACATGTATTGAGAGAAAATTACATTACTCTGTTATTACTAACACTAAGGTATATTGAGAGCTTTACTTACATAAGCAGTTGGATAAGGCTTAACTACACTTGCTTTTGTGCAGAATTCAAATTCTGGTATGGAAAAATACTCTATTTTGCATTCAGAAGGACTGAGAATTTGGCTGTAGATGAAATGTAGTTTTGTTTTGTAAGCAGCAG
The DNA here is from genome assembly GCF_000277835.1 of Geospiza fortis. Lineage (NCBI taxonomy): Eukaryota > Metazoa > Chordata > Aves > Passeriformes > Thraupidae > Geospiza > Geospiza fortis. Next base: position 2,278,387 of record NW_005054361.1, read on the forward strand.
TTAGTAATTATCAGACTTGCCTATGGCTGTTTCATGGGAGGTGGGAATATGAATATATTCATATTTACTGGTGCTTTATAAGGAATTATAGGTCACGTTAACACATCTAAATTATGTTTCTTTTTGAATTAATTGCTATAAATGCAGACAATCTTATAAAAAACCTGTAGTTAAATTGTCCAACATAGAAACATATGAAAACCTCCTCTTCTAAAAGAACATTTTACAACAGACCTATTTTAGTTTTCTCTTGTCACGCATCTGCTTTGCCTTCCATCCTCCTCCTCCACTTGTGCCTTCCCTCCCTCTGCTCCACTTTACCTTTCAGAGCAGCAGCAGCATCTGCAGCACTACCCACAGCTGAGCTTCTCCATCAGCGGCTCTAGGGGAGCTGCTGGCAGCTCACCTTTAAATCCCGAGCATGCGGCAGCTGCGTTCGTGCTGCCGTTTTCCAGCAGGGAGCTTATGGAAAGGTTCAGGAGAGATAAAAAGCGAAAGAAATGCCACGGTAAAAATAACTCCCGCGGGCACAAACGATCCTTAGCATACCAGGAGCACTGAGAACAGCTGTGCCCAGGGGTCTTTACCTACAGAAGTGAGGAGGGGCCTATTATAATTGATAATTATTAAAAAAAATATAAATCTCTGCCTGTTATTTATAATTGATGCCTGTGCTCCTTAAGGAGAGTCTCGTGACAAGCAAAGCCTCCCTGTCCCAAGCAGAAAGCCCATCCCTGCCCCACAGAGCTGGCTGTGGTGTGGCCTTGAGAGGGGACATGTCCCCAGGGCAGGCCAGGGGATGAATGTGGGGAAGGGGAGGCAGTGCCACCTCGCACAGTGACCACCAGCATCCCATCCCTAGCCTGGGGTTATCCAGGTCTGTGCAAGGGTCACACCAATATCTGCTGGAGGAGTTTTTGAAAATCTAGTTTTATGGTCATTGTTAGTGTTTTTCTTTTTTCTTCTCTGCTAGAAAGAACAGCATAGGAAAAACCAGAAAATAATTTGATTAAAAATTTGGCAAACAAGTGATAGTGGATTACACTCAGGCAAGAGAAAGCAGGACGATACAGCGTCCAAGTGTAGAGGGATGGGAGAGATCATAGTTATCCCAAATCTGGGCCTACAGATGGGGAGAGCATTCCCCCCAGGTCCCTGCTTTGGGAGGAGAGATTTCTGCATGCACAAATGGTGGGACACTTCTCCTCTTGGGAAGAAAGTGGGAGACTGCCTGCCTGTTCCCAAAAGAGCTGCATTTCTTTCCTCTGGCCAAGTAAATAAGGAATACAAGATTCACACATAATTGCTGCAGTTCTTGATGCCCAGTGAAAGCTTTAGGGACTTCATTTGAGCATTATCATGCATCCTGTTATAACATTAAATCTCAACAACTCCAAAAAAGTCAATATTTATTACAGTTAATATTTATTACATCTGCATCTTTGCTAAGGAAATGCAGATGAGGTTTTCTCTGCAGATCTAGCTACTAGCTAAAGATTCACTGAGATCTCTATGTGAGAAAATACAGAAGTTATATCCAGAGAGGTTTTTATTTTAATATTTTTTTTCTGCCTGTATTTCATTCTTTCTGCTGATTTTCAACTGTTCCCCTTGGGTCAGGACCTCAGTTAAAGCACAGAGGTAGAGTGCCCTATAATTCCATTTGCCAGCTCCAAAGTGAAGAAAGCTTCAGAAAGTCAAAATTAAAAACAAGAAAGAGAAAAGTGAAGGGGGGAAGGAACCCCCAAACCTACTTATATTCTTTTTATTTCATGTTTAATGGCAGAAAGGGAAAGAAAAGGAGCACACAGGAGCTCCCCTTTTGATGAAAAATTATAGTTAAAAAAAGAAGTAGCTAATTTATAAACATTTCCAAAGGGAAATTGTTGACCACTGCCTCAGAAACATGCCTGCACTCTTGTGCCTTGGTGGTGTGGTGCCTCCAGCTGCATGTGACTGAGTCTGCTGGGGACTGCTGGAGTCCCCTGCTCTGTGAAGGGGCAGCGCCACAAAACTGCTTCTGTTCTTCCAAAGAATAAACTCAGAAACCCTCAAGGAGCAAGCCCATGGGATATGGGCCTGGTGTATAGCACTTCCACAGGCACACAAGCAGGAATCTTTGCACTAAAGGGGGGCACTAACTCTGCAGCTTTTTCCTGGCAGTTGGGCAGAGGTTGGGGGCTGAGCTGGTGAAATACAAGGTGCTTGGTGTTTTCATGCTGACTGTGCCACCCAGGCTCTGCATTCTCATGTTCCTCTCACTCCAGAGACCTCCACAATGCCCTTACTCACCTGGGCCCCTCTGCAGCATCATGAGACCAGCAGTGCAGCTTTTGGGAGGAGAAATAGGTGGGAAATAAACAGGCCCCTTGTTAAAAGAAGAACAACCTGACAGCAGAACAGCCTCGCCTTATTTAAGGAAACCCCAAATGATGATCAGCCCCCAGCTACCCTGAGCTCAAGCTTGAGGGGAAGGTGTCTGGCTGGAGATGGTCTTAGTAAATCTGTGCTCATATTTACATTGAGAAGGAGGTTCATGATGGTAAAAGGCAAGGAAACCACATCTTGTCTTCCAGCACAGAAGGGCTGGAAGGTATCTTTAAAGCCAGAAGTAAACATAGAGTAGAGAACTGCTGCTGCAGATGAGAACAATTTTAAGCGTCGGCAGACAATCAATAAATTCCCTGATATTAAATAAAGGAGAAAAAGGGAGGAAGTAGCTCTAGGTAGATCCAATACAGGGAAAATTGGGTGTTTCTCACTGCAGAGCAGAACACAGCTGGCTAAATAACCACACATGACCCTGTCTGAAGAGCTGGGAGCAACTCTGAACATATGGCTTTTGCCATTGGGCAGGCAATTGCTTTTATGAGCATGAATCTCTCCTGGCCAAGAGGATGACTTTTGGCAATCAAAAGGCATAACAAGTAGACCAAAAAATGAACCAAAAGTTATAAATGGAAAATAGTTATGTAGTAAAACATTTCTGGAACAATGTGGGAGGCTGAATCCCTCACAAGCTCCAAAGCCACCACTCAGCTATATGAGATCACTGCAATATCAGTAAATTACACAGGACAATTATTTCCTTGCAGGGAGTCACAGACCCAGCACAAGTGGGAAGGGGCCCCTATGGGTCTCCAGCCCAACCCTGCTCCAGTGTTTGACTGCTCTTTTGCCCCAGGGAAAAGGTGGTTCCTTAAAGGTAATCAAAGTCTTCCTTTTTCCAGCTTGTACCTGCTGAAGAACATTAGGTCTAAAGGTCCAGATTCTCTAAGATGCCAGCTGTTCACTCAATGAGTTGGCTGTACCATGCCCATTTTTAATTTCTGGTGTGATCACTTGAGAGGACAGAATGGGAAATAAAATAATTTAGATACACAGAGTAAGAAGGAGTAGGAAATAAAAGAAAGTCAAATATAGGGTACCTAACAAAAGACAAATAATCAGTCTCCAGAGGACAATTGCTGTTCTTTAAAGCCTCAGTGCTGGACAGGATAAAAGAGACTGGATTTGGGACATAAGACAAAGGTCTGGAGGTTACAAAAGAAACTAAATTAATAAAATTCTAAGCTATGATTCAGAGTACAACTATCCTAAGGAGCCTGCAAAAATGTCACTGAGAAAAGATATTCAGGAATGCTAACTAGCCTGAAGAGTCTGGTCTTCCTCACAGCCCCCTTAAGCCGGACAATGAGCCATTCAGAGATATTTTACACATTGAAATAAATCACCTCTCTGCATTATTCCATAACTGTCTTCACATCACCAGGGAAACATAGTGTGGTAGAGAAAAACAAGCTTAAAACTTTTAAATGTATCAGCTCAAAAATGGACTACTATCATAAATATTAAAGGAAAACCTGCAGTTGAGTGAACATCATTCATCACTTCTCATGACAATCACTTTTCCTTAACTGGAGTAGGTATTTCATAGTAATAAAGATAAGTTCCTATTCTAAAAAATTGTGTTCTTAAAAATCTATTGCCAAAGTCAGAACAAGCATGCTGCTCTTCCATCCACAAGTTCAACTGTGCAATAAAAAAAGGATTAATAAAAGATAAATCCTTTCGCAGTGAACCCTCACAGGGTCCCAGCTGCTGCTGTTGTTGTTACCACTGCAAGAAGTTCATTTGAATCTCTTCTGGTGCTATAGCCCAAAAATTACATCTTGTTTATCAACATGCACAACAGCACAGCAGCTTTCAACTGCTTCAGATGAGGGTAGGATTAGAAAAAAGGCAAAGTTAAGTGATAAACAAAGGTTTCCAGACAAAATCATTACCAGATTTTGACAAGAGTGCTGCAACTAACACACAGGCATTTGTTAAATGATAAAGATTTACTAACTGTAGGAAAAAGAAGGTCTTCAGATTTTATTTCATTTCTTTCAGAAGAATATACTGCTACATATTGGTAGAGATAAAAGTGTGCCACCAGCTCATGATCAGCATCTGTCTGACTGGGCCCTCTGGGTTTGCTGGGTAGCGGAAGAGCACAGACTGGAATCTGTGACTGCTGAGGCAGAGATCATCCCATTTGTGTACCAACACTGCTTTCTCCACTTGCTTATCCCTAAAACCAACTCTGAATATTAAACAGGGTCTGTCTCATAGGGTATTTGTGAGACCAGAGCCCAGGCTCTGATTGCTGTCCCCATGACTCAATGGCATAATATACAACCAGCTCCCTACCAGAATCTGGTGGTGTATTTCCTACAAACAGGTATCAAAAGATCAGAAACAGAAACCTGAGAGAAGGACCCACACATTCATCCTTGGAGGAAAACTTCTGAAAAGTGGCAGTCTTTACCCTAGCAAAACAGCCTCTGACGGATGATGTGGAATAGCTACTATAAATATGTATTGAGATGTCAAGAAGAAGATGGGAATCAATGACATCAAATATTCAGAGCATATTTGAGGAAAAAAATAAAAGTGAGCTCACAATAATGAAATAGGAGAAAAAGCCCCAATTCCAAACTGACAAGAGGAGATGGTTAAGAAATCAGTCAATCAACAGCAAACTAAGCAAAAAAACATATAATACCTGCTTTTATCCCATATACCCCTCATCCCAAATGCTTCTTCCTATGTTGACCCTCATTAAAATTTATATGTAACCAAGAACTCTTGCTTAGTGGTTATCCTGTAATGAGGCAATGCTCCCAAGCTCATTTCTTAGCTAGATGGGCACATTAGGATGTAACTTGTTCCTTTATAGTAATGCTGTCCAAAAGGTTTTAGTTCAGCTTCATTGGAAAGTCCCTGTGAATTAGAATCTGGCTGAAAATAATCCTTAGAAATTCAGGGACGCCTGCAGGTAATTATTTCTGATTCTCATTTCAGGATGATTTCCACATACATTTTCATACAGTTTGGGGATACTTGGTTAAAGACCACACAAAAAATAGAATTCATTTTGGTAATCTGTGTGTGAGCAAATAACAATCTGCCCTTCTGCAGCATCCAAAGGGACTGAATCCATTGCTGTACATTTTATGCATGTAGTGAAAATGCAGCACTGGAAACATTTTGCTATTTCTTAGGGAACCTCTCTGTAGGTATCTCCAATTCTGCAGGTATCTGACTGGGCAATCCAGGAGGTGCTTCACACCTTGCAGCTATCAAATGATCCAGTTTCTAATCTACCGTCAAAGATCCATTCCTTCATGCCAGCCCCAGTTTGGTTTTTTCCCCTTTAAGCTGTATGCCCCTTATGCTACCACAGCCATTTCATATACAGCTGTAATTATCTTTGCTGTTATCAGTTTTTCAATATGTCACCTTCAGCATAGGCAGATGATGAATGCTCATGAATTTTACTGAATTTTACTCATTATTCAGCCAAGTCTGTCTGTATCTCCCCAAAATAAAATGCATCATGGCCTCTTGTCATCTGCTGCAGCACAAACTACTTTTAAGAGACAATCCCCTGTTTTTAATAGGAAGAAATCACAACTTAATCATTAGCAAGGCTAATAATAACAATTACTGACCTGTGACCCGTAATGTGCTGTTTCTCAGACAAAGGCAATTAAATACTGATGTGACCAAATATCAGAGGCAAACTAGAAGGATATGCAAATTGAAGCAAGTGAGGGGGTCTTTTGAAAGAACACCAGTTACATTATGATGAATTTTATGAATAGGTTTCATAGCTCCACCTACTCACACTAATTCCATTTAATATACAGAATCATAGAGCAGAATCATAGAATAGTTTGGGTTGGAATGGACCTTAAAGAGCATCTAGCTCCAACCTCTGTGCCATGGGCAGGGACACCACCCATTAAACCAGGTTGGTCAAAGCCCCATCCAGCCTGGCCTTGAACACTGCCCGGAATGGGGAATCCAGCTTCTCTGGGCAACCTATTCAAGTGCTTCATCACCCTCAGAGTAAAGCACTTTCTTCTGCATATCAAATCTAAATTTCCCCTCTTTCAGTTTGAAGCCTTTACCCTGTGTCCTAACTCTAGAGTTCCTGACAAAGAGTTCCTCTCCAGCTTCCTTGTAGGCCTACCCTTCAGCAGGTATTATCTTGTACTCATTAACATATAAATGCACAGTTTTTAAAAGGCAGTAGAAAGACATTTGAGGAGAAAAATTATATTTGAAGCCAAGACTGCCCTGGTTTTAAGATGTTTTGATGACAGCACATGGCTCTGTCCAAGTCTTTGCTCTCTGGACAGCATCAGACTCTTCTTCTGGGTTTTGATGTTCCCATCCTTTCCAAGAGCAAAGCCATCTCAAGGCAGGTATCTGAGCAGCATTGAGTGCAACATTTGAGGAGAATACTGTGGTTTTTTTAATGTAGAAAATATCTCATCTTTACTCCTTGATTTCAGCCCCTTGAAGTCAATTTTCCCAGCCTGTGGCACAGCCTAAATCCAAGTACCTGCAGGTAAAACCCCAGCCACTGAAACCTAACAGCCAGTCCCTCTGCTCCAAAAACTCACCTTCCTCTCCAACTCAATTAGACTTAAACAAATGGAAAAAGGAGACAGCTAGGATCCCAGGCTTCACAAATGATTCAGGATCCTGAGAGTTTTGCCAAGAGCAGTCAGCTCACTGTGCTGGCACAGCCAGGGATACTCTTGGTCACAGCTGTTCCTTTGGTCATGGTCAGCTATTGTTGCTTAAAAAAAACATCACTCCTGGTCTTACTGCTATGCCATGTAGCACTGCATTACCATCCAACAGGGACAAATAGAAATTATAAAAATATCATTCTGATGAACAACAGAATAGCCCCACATTGGTCTCTCCCACCAGAAGGTTTTATTGACCAGATAACTTGTTACCACCATACCAAGTGCTGAAGGACCCTGCCAGGTGCTGCTCTGTGGGCACTGAACCTGTAGCCCCTGTACAGAGCCTTACATGACTTCCTCCAGCTCCCCTATCCAAACAGAGGATTTGAGAGGCACCAGGTGGGCATGGACACCACACATGGCAAGAGGGGGCATGGGCTGCCACAGGCTGCTGGCCTGGGTGCAGGTCTTGTAGCAGGTCTCATCCTGGCAGGTCTAAAAACAGTAGCCAAGTGCATCCCATGGGCTACTCGCCTCTGGGAATCCAGAGTCCCACATCCTCATCTTCAGCTTGCATGGAGTCAATATCTGAGTATGTGAGCCAGAAACTGCCTCTCTCTACTGCTGCCCCATCCTCTCCAGAGCTCCTCTCTCATTGCTTTTTCCTCTTAACCTCTCCTGCCTGCTAATCAGACAGCACTGGGTGCTTACCTAGCCAGGCACTGTCTCAGGATTCATTCAGATTTTAGATATCCCATGCAGCATCTCTGCACATTTCCTAAACTGTGTTAGGTAAGAGTGAAATGAGTAGATTTTATGATCTTCAAATGCCACTGTTAGTGGGCTGAGTATAAGTGATAAAATGGCTTCGTGCATCTTATGGCAAAATTGAAGCTAGAAACATGCATAAATAAAATTATTCCCAGTTTCCTAATAAAAGACAAACCTGTTTTATATAAATAAGTTAAATGGTGACAATCTAAATGGATTTCAGAAAGTTCCCTGTCTTCCTTTGAACTATTAAATAAATGCAGCTTTGTCCCTTTGGAGCTCTAATGAAAATCCCATCAAAATCCAATTTACAGAATGCTGAGACATAGTGCAAGTTAGGAGCATTAAATTAATTGATTTGCCTTAAAGAGTTATCAAGACTGGATTTGTCAGTCATATTTGGACATGGAAGTCGGTTGTGTTTTAGCAGGAAGATGCTCCTTTTCTCAGAGCACTTCAGGTTAGCAGTAGTCATTTCTTTGGTAATTCCCCCATGTGCTCCTGGATGAGCTGAAGACATGTTCACACATCTCTGCAGGAAGGCTGTGGGACACCCACCCTGCACTGAACCTCCCCCTGCCTGCTCACTGGCCTTGGCACTTGTTGGGACAGCTGGGGAGGACATTTCTTCCAGCTCTCCTCTGCTGCTGTCCTGGAGAAGGAAGCTCCTAAGCGGGATTGATAGTGTGTGTAAAACCAGCAATGGTGTGTGGGGTCCCAAGCCAGGGTACAGGTGGAGTCAAGCCCACAAGTCAAGCCCACCTGACTCCCCTCCTCTCCCCTGCTAACACAATTCTGGGCTGTAGAATTCTTCCCCCTCCTGCTTTCCACCTGGAATCTAAAATACCAGTTTCTCTAGTTACACCCGAACTGCAAGATTAAATCAAACTCAAGATTTTGCCAAAAAAAAAAAAAGTGAAATAAAATTCTGCAAGTAATGTATTGACCTAAGGAAAAAAAAAGTAAATCAAGAATTAAAAATTATCCATTGTTTGCCTCAAATTCAGCACTGGGTTTGAAATAAGAATTGTTAGGTAACTACAGCAAAAAAAATTGAGGAGAAAGGGTCACTAGCAGCTTGCTGTATATTTAAGACCAAAGGGCTAAAGTGGATGAGAAGAGCTGGCTCAGTTTCCTGTCACCCTTGAAGGGGTAAGATAGGACAGCCAGAGCTCCCTGTATTCTGGGAATGTGCTCTAAACACCGTGCTGTACAACACTCCCAAGGGAGCTGGCCTTCACTCCTGGTAGCCCTACTTGAAGTTTTATAGAAGAGGAATGGGGCAAGAGAAGTTGACTGTCAGGGAAGGACACCCAGGATTCAAATCAGTCCTTGAACTTGGTCTCCATTTCCACCATCCTGGTTTGCCTGATGATGACAAACTGGAAATGAAAACCCTTGTCTGAACCTCAGAATAAGGGCTTCATTCAAAGAAAAAACCACATGTTACTAATATTATTACTTATTTAGTTCTAATACATCTGGAGTGAAGACAGACCCACCTAAAATGGATTTGAGCTGAGAGCACAAGGGTGCATACAATGGAACACACCTGAAGATGAACACAATTCTGTAGTCATTACCCTTCAACAGATCAGGGTTCAAAACTTTTCTGCTTCCTCAGTTTCCCCTGAGATTTCATATAATTCATTTATGGTTTGCACAGACTCTCCTTCTGTTGAACCCTCCATTTCCTACACCTCTGTCACTCTTGTCACTCTAAACTGCAATTTGTGCTCTTAAAGCTGGAGAGACCTCTCATGGCATCACAGGGATGTTTTCAAGATAAACAGCACCAAGAACGACCACTCTTGGGCTTTATATGGAAGCTTGGAGACGAAAAAAAGAAGTATTAAATGCATCTTTGATGAACATAAGCCCTTGCCCTCAGGAACAGCACTGGGTTTTCCAGAGGATGCTGGGAGCACAGTAGAAAGTCCCAGCCTGCTGGGAGATGCAGTGCTCATTTATCGGCTTCCCTCAGTTTTCCTCCAATGGTTGCCTCTCCCCTTTATGCCAGTCTTTGGACCACATGATGGGAGCTGCAGAGAAGCTCCTTTTCCTCTGCCCCAACCATCCTTTAATATTGTCTGTGCAGTTCTTCCTCAGACAGCAGTGTTATTCCTTCTCTTTTTCGTAACAAGGTTAAAATAGAAATTAATAGCAGTTGAAGAAGTGCATAAATGCTGGGAAGATCGTGTGGCTTTAGTGGCACTGGGAGTGGACACAAAAATATGCATGTACACAAGCTGAGATGCCAACAGCTCCAAACAGGAAAGCCTAAGTGACCATTTGTTTCTGGTGTGGCAGCCTTTTTCTGGAAGGAAGACTCACACTGAACTGATGCTTCGCAAAGGAAATACACTGATTGTAAGCATTTCACAACATTCCTTAGACACCCTATTTTTGGCAACTTTTAAATATCTCTTCCCATAGCTTCTGGGTAAGAATCTAAATACATTTTTCAATCCATTGGGAAGGAGAAGGGGCCTAATTATTTTTAAGTTTTATTAAGAAATAGAATTACAACGAGCAGCATGAAACCCAAACTTATTAGCTGTGGTGGAAATAGGATTTAATACAGAAGTAAAAATAGCCCAGCTCTACTTACACTAGTGCAAAAAGCATTAAGAGATGCAAACTCCTATAACATGCAGAGTACTTTTTAATTTTGCTTTATTTAGGCTTGCCTTCTAAACATCTGTGCACTGATGTGAGATGAATATCTAAAACAGTAATAACTGCAGATAGGTATTACATAAAATGATTCATACCTATCATTTCCTAGTGCTTTTTGCCTCAAAAGGATTGCACAGAATTTACAACCTGTGGCTGACATATAGTACATAAAAATGAAGCACTCCATCCATCACTGATAGGAACAGGTAAGAAACATGATAGGAGTTTAATGGCAACAAAATATCAGAATTAAAAACAAGAAGATATTAAATCCTGTTTTTAATATTTGAATGTCATCAAAAGGAAGCTTTCCTATATTCTGGTCTCAAATGGTAAATAAACAACCAAGAGAAAGAGTGATGTAAGTGGTCAAGAGATGAATTAAAATTTTAACCTGAGAATTTAAACTTTTAAAAATCAAGTAGCATCATGCTGAGAGCTGTAGCATATTGTATCTGTGATGCTTAAAATCTAATCACTTCTGAGCATTTTCCATTCTCCTTATGGAGGGTGCTACCAAGTGTGGGGACATGGGAGGAGGCCAAAAATTCCCTTCAATTCCCAAAATGCATACAAAGGCAACAAATGTTTTCCAAGCTGGAAATATTTAGAAGCTGAATTTGAGGGTCTATCACATAGTACACTTATGTCCTATGAGCTGAACACATGCATTCCAGCAAAAGTGGGGCCAAGGATCCACAAAAGGGAAATATGAAAACTGGTGAGCTTTAAATTTATTTTCTTCACATGAAAGCATTCTTCTGGATCTCTTGTTACCTGCATGACACAGCTTTTTATATCGTAATCTTGGAGATCACCAACAATGTACACATTGTGTGCACATTGAGTGTGTACTGAGCCTTCAGCATGGAATAGAGCCCCTGGTTTCTGTCCACTCTAACTTATTTACATGGAATTGCATCTAAATCAACTTTCACATGGCTTAAGCTTTATTAGCAGAGGCTGCTCCTGGCAAGCTGAGTTCAGCTGCTCTTTTCAAGCTAGGTGAGATTTTACGGAGCGTAAAGGAGATGGGTTTGGCTAGTCCCAACCTCAGCCTCTCCAAATCAAGTTTGAAGTAAAAAACGTACATGCAGACCTGTCCCAGTCCCACACTGGAATCATGTAATGTTTCACCTACAGGAAACTCTTCTTACAGAATGCTAACCAGAGACAGCCATGGTCTTAACTCCAGCACACTTTTAACTGAAAAAGAGACGTTTGAGGGACAACACCTAAAAAGGTAATCTCAGACTGCTTTCACTGTGCTTTTAGGCACAGACCATTTTTCCAGGATGTTTCCTGGGTCTGATCTGACATAGGTTCCTGCATCTAGTTTGAGCTCAGCAAAGGTAAATGACAGCATGGCCGTGGATAATCTGATAGAGAGGCAGTGGTCATGAATTCTGCACCAGCTGACACAGCCTGAGAGAGGAGGATACCATCTACACCCCAGCCTCTTCAGTCTTCCCTTCTCCTTCCCTAGCACAAATGCTGGCATAATAATTATCTTTGGTTCTTCTGCCAAGCTTGTACACATGGGCCCATCCTATAAAATCACTGCCTGCCAGCCAAGCTGCCATAATGCACCTGTGAATGTTTCCAGCCATTATGAGGAACGTAACACATGGACTTTCACTTTTCCATGAGGGTAAGATAGGCCCTGGGGCTGGTGCCCGCAGCACAGCTCTAACTCCTCCTGTAAGGCTGCGTGGCCACTTGGGACCTTCAGGACATGTTTGTGAGCTGGGTGTGGGCAGAGTCCAGTTGAATCAAAACTATTTCTGGTTTAGTTCAGCCAACAACACGAGGCATGCAGCAGGTCTGGTGCCTGGGACCTGGTTTATGTGTAACATAATTCATTTGATGCAACTGGAAATTGATATGGTTTTAAATTGATGCTCTAATCCTGTATGCACACACCTTCATAAATCTATTTGAATTTAGAGCATGATTTTGACCAGCAGTTTAGTGCAGTCCATCCTGAAGACCTGTGGAAGTAATCACACATTTTGAACTAACTATACTACAGATAGCAATCATTGGGATCCCAAAACTCTTTGAGATATGGGAACAGATTGCTAAGAACTAGAGGTTTCAGACATGATTAACATGCCAGTCAATCGCCTTCCTGACCAGAAGAGGAAAAATATCAGTTCTCATTGAAATTTGCTTCCTTTATCATTACAGACACTTGCAGATTTGGGATCATGAATGTATCTACAATACAGAAGATGTGCCTCTAGCAATTATCCTTACATTGTGCTGCAATGCCACATGCAATTAGGACTGCTCCTCCAACACATCAGACAGGTATACTTCTTGCCCAGAATTATTTTTCATCTGACAGCACTGTGAAGAAAAGTGGAAAAGACAAGTAGAGAAAGCAGCTAAAGCAAATGGGGGCGTTCACAGTGCCTGGGAAAGTGGAGAACCTGAAGGAAAAGCATGTAAGGTGCAGGAGGAGAAAGATCCCCAGTCCAAACGTCAAAAAACAGACTGGCTTCTCCCAAATGCCACTGAGGGCAAGTATAGGCTGTGTTACTCCAGCATAGGTATGTGTTCAGAGATGTCACTGTGGGATGCCCAGCATTTCCCTCAGTGGGAGAGAGGCAGAGGAAGCCAAGTTGTGGTGGGAACAACTTCCTGCACACAGCCTTGAAGTTACATTCAGCTCAGTCTCCCCTGTGCTTCAGGCTCCCTGGGTTTCTGCTACCTCTGCACTCTTCTCCTTGCAAACCACTTCCCTGCTCTCCTTGCTGGGCTGTTTGTGCTTTTGGGAATCCACATCAGCAATATTTGGTGCTTGTGTGGCATTTTTCAGAGGCAAGTCTTGGAAAATAATCCTGTGCCCTGTCAGTCTCAGCAGTGCTCCTGTGGAAGCTGCCAAGCCAAATGGGGCCATGGAGGGTTAGGGGGAAAAAAACCTCTGTCCCCAGAGATCAGAGGAATGGGATTGAGTATGCTAAGGAGAAAAAATTGATGTCACCATATAGCTATCAGTATTTTGCAGGCTTCTGTTGGTATCAGCAAACTTTTGATCAGGTTTAGAAAGCTTCTTTTTCCAAATGGAAAAAACACAGATCAAAAGTAAAACCTCTCTGAATTTGGATTGCACGGGACACTCTGCAGCCAGATCCCTTGACTGCTCTATGTGCTGTTCCCTTCTCTGCTTTGATACAGCCAGGAGGTTGTAAATCCTTCCCATCTCACTCACATAACTGGGAATAGGACCCTGAGTGTGCAAAGATATTTGATTTAAAAGAGCAATTCAAGTGACCTTTGACCTGGCCAGAGTTTGCCATTTTCAGAAAAGAAATAAGAGAAATGTTCAGCTGCCTAGGAGATGCCTTTCTTCCTCCCTTCAAACATCTTAAATACCAGCTTAAATGCAAAATGTGTATAACGTGAAAATAAACACTTCATCTGTGATTTTAATTGTTAAAATAATAATCTCTTCCTTTGCATGAAGATGTGTGAATTCATACAATTAAATGTCATGTGTTTGACAAATAGGCCTAAAGAGCAAGCCATCTGGCATCAAAAAATTATTGTGACAAATCTGACACTGTTTTCGTATTTTTATGAATTGATTCCCACAACACAAGCAAACAGATTAAAGGCCACTGAAAAGAGAAAATGTGTATTTGTGAGTGGTTTTCTTCCTTATGCTTTATGTTTGCCTGTGAATGTGAGATATTTTACCTTTGCTTTTAGGGAAGGAGGGCAAAGCGGAGGCTGTGGGAGGACAGAGGGGCCTTTGCCTTAGAAACCAAAGGCAAATTGTTCAGCCTTCCCTGGAGACCTTGACTAATCAGGGAGTCAGCATAAGCCATGAGTATGGAGAACACCTGTTTTTTATTCAGGCTATTATATTTTTTTGCTAGTCTCTTTTAAACTTCAATTTTTAATTTTTGGGGTTTTTCTAAGTGTCAGCAGTTTCCCTTCCCCATGGAGACCTCAGTGCTATCCTGAAAAGAATCAACACTGATACTAGCATAAAGGACTATTTTAAAGTTAGAGGCTGGAATTTGTATAAATACAGCAGGAGATGCCTTTCCTCCATATTTCAAGGAGATAAAAGCAAAGGTACAAACATTTTTAGGCATCTTACGTGCCTTTTCCTGTGCAAGCCACCTCCTTTACAGAAGAGCTTTACGGAGGGTTGTGGTTGATCACTGCTGTTTGGAAATGAGGGCATGTCCCTGATGAAGCCTATGACTCCCAGAGTTTCCTCAGACACTCTTAGCCACAGCAATGTTTCTCAAAGAGATAATCCAAAATCTCTTGTACATCACTGTATCTTTCCAGAGGTTAATGACTGTGCTGACCAGACTTTAATGGTTGAATACAGGCCTTGAGATCAAGCACCATCAGCTGAATTTTAAAGCCCATCTCATGTCAAACCAGTCTCTCCAATGGGCCTTATTACTACAGGTAATTGACTCATTTTATCAATAGGAACTTTCACAGAGACTTTGTTATCAGTTTAGGAGTTTTGCATATATTTTCACCAGCTGCATGCAGTGAAAGGTATTTCCAGATCCAAGACACTTAAAGAGTAAAACCCATAAACCTCAGACTCAAGTCCTGGCTTTGTTAAGTTTTTGACTGAGTTCTCATGGATACAAGTAAGTTTTCATGCATGGTCTGCACACACAATTATCTATATTGATGTAGGTTACATCACCATGCTTGTGAACTCATTTTTACTCAGAAATACTAGACTGAAGTGCTCAAAAATAGCAGCTGCTAGTTTATAAATTTCTCTTGCAAAGCCCCACCAGGAAATAAAATTGTCCTAGAGTGACTTTGTAGCAGAACAAAAACAGAACAAAAAATTTTAAAAGACCTTCTGTTACTTTGTAACAGAACAAAAAATTTTAAAAGACCTTTGCAAATAGATGAATTAAGTAGAGTATAATTGCTCGAGGCATTTCCTATCTTTACTTGTCAGAGGACAGATAAGAAATTGGGCACCAGTGCGTTTTAATTAATGTTTCCTGGTGCCCATTTGCAAGATTGTTGATCTATTTAGGCTTTTCAAATACCTAGATTTTCCATTAAAAAACGTCTACTTCCAAATGTTGAGGGAAATAACTAAGTAGTACTTAATTGCCAAGCACAGAAGCAACTACTCCCGTCTGAGTTAACTCTGCAGAAATGGCACTTAGTGACCGAGGTGTGTGCGCTCGGCCAGCAAGGACACAGAACTCTGGGGACAAAGTCATTCAGGAATATGAATAGTTGCACTCTCTCCCGTGTTTAGGAAAAAACCTAGATTTCCATTACCTGCTCCATGCTGTATTATGTAAGATAAACTAAAATAAACCAAAACCATATTCCTTCAATCTTGTGGCCTCTCTCCCTTTTAAATATGAGCAAATGAATTGGTTATTTGGCCCAAGAGACTTGGGAAAATGTTGCTTACTGCAGACCAAATGAAAGCCTTTAGGTTAATGCTCTATTTAAATTCCTTAAATGCAAACAACAAAAGCATCTTTGGAAGCTACAGGCCACGCTGAGAGCAAAGCAGCCTGTCAGGATTGAATCTTACTTACATCCTGTCCAACAGAGTGTTTTGTTCTGTTCTGCCTCCCCCTGATGATCCAGAATCCTGTCACTTTTATACTCAGGGGATATTTTATAGCATGTTATTCCAATGAGACACTTTAAAGAATGAATTTGAGAACTGGTGCCTTGATCTAATCATTCTTCCATTTAAAGTAGCAAGACTGGCATGGTGAGGGGTCACTGTGAAAAAGTGGAGAGTGATGTGACTGCATGCACTGATAGGGCCAATCCCCTTGTCTCTTAAAGAGAGATTTTAAGTATGCCCAAAACACAGCCATTTTAAACACTTGCATTTGAGCAGGGGTCCGGGCAGCCTGCCCATTACCAGAGGGAATAAAAGGGATAAAGAGTGATTGTCCACTTCAAAACTGGGGGGGCAGCCTCCAGATACCCCAGTACTGGTCCTCTGTGAGCATCTTGCTTGAACATAGCCTCTGTTCTTGCTGCAGCTGCAGGTACTTATTTTTGGGAGCCTTCCCTATCATCTCATTTCTTCAATAAGGCAAGGAACACAGATATACCTCAAAGAATGGTGAATATCTCAGGAATTTCTCTGCTGAGCAAGTGACTCATTGAGTTTTTAGCCCTCAATACTGAACTAAAATCTAATAAGAAAATCTCAGAGTGGGAAAAAAGTTCATTTCATTGCAGAGAAGGACTTATGGTTGCAAAAAAGATGAATGCAATGGTCTGTGTAGTTTGAACTATCTGTGGAGATGTCATTCATCAATAGATAATGCAATTTATTTCTCAGACATTTGCCAGTGTCTCCAAAGCGTTGATAACAAGATCTGTACTGCCAGGATCTAATTGAGTTTAAAGTTTGCCTGCTCAGTAGAAATCTTTAGAACAAGAAGAGTTTGGCTCATATTTCTGATTTGAGAAACCTTTGTTAAACGCTACCAATAAAATAGTGAAATTAGTGATGATAGACCTAGAAGGGTGGAATGGTCACAAAGAGAATTTACTTCTCATTTCTTACATTTTTATATCCCCAAAGAGCTGTATCAATAAATTTCTATGAGGATTTCATCTTCTGTATGCATCCCAGGAAAAAAAACTTCTTGGCTTTTTCCTTGTATATATGCTCTCTCTAGAGCAACCAACAGAAGTGACCATGTGGGAGCCAGTCTGCCCATCCATATGAGGGACAGAAAAGAGAAATACAAAGGAAAAAACCAAATGAGAGCTCTCATTTTGGAGGGAAATATAATTTACTGTGCAATAAAGGAGTGAGAAAGACAAGGATTTGATATTTCTTGCTAGATTTTATCAAATCCACAAGAAAGCCAAGCCAACAGTCAAGCACTCCACATTTACATCTCAGCATCATAATCTAAGATTGAAACAGCACAGCTGAATTTTACAAGAAGTCAATCCAAAGTAACTCAAATCACAGATTTTTCAGACTGAGAACAGCATTTTTTTCTGACTCCTACAGAAATTAGGATAGGGATGCTGAACTGGTGAAGCCACACACAAACAGAGAAATAGAAATCCCAAAGTGCTGGCCAGTGTTACATCCCCCTGGGTATACTTACTTTTCCAAGTACTTGGATCTGACATGCGATACTGAGTTCTACTTTGTTACTCAAGTCCACTACTGGAAGTTGACCTGGTATGATCTTTGATGTGCAAAGTACGAGGGAAACTAAAATAATGAGTAGAGGAAAAACTCTTATTGCTATGATAGCTTTGTAGGCTAACTACTGCCACTTTCTTTTCTATGAAATATAAATTTCTATAAAATAAACACACACACACGATTTGTGAGGCTGGGCCTTGAGAGCTTTTTCATTCCCTTTGTGTTGTTTTACAAGAGCATGGCTAACAGAAGTGTTTGATAGAGTGCAGGATTGTTTTGGGAGGCGGCCGAGTCAGTGATCTAATGAAAAGTAATTCCATTTGTGGTGGCTACAGAACATGCAGTCTTGGCCCAGTATAAGGATTTTCAAACTCAGAAAAATTCAACAGAGCTTTCAAAAAGTATTTTTGAAAAATGCTCAGTAGGGGAGGGGAAGAAGATGGAACAGCTACTGCCCCATTGTGCTGGAGAGTTCCTGAAACAGTCATGCAGCAAAATAGTTCTGCTTCAGGCCAAAAGAAATGCTTCCAAGTATACACAAAACATGTAGCACAGCTTGTCTGGTGCTTCAGCCCAGATGATCACAAGAAGAAGAGAATTGAAATGAGGCCTCAGTGAAGGCCATGTTTGAAAAAGTATTTTGGAGCTATTTGAATTGGGAGGCACTGGATTGTGATACAAGAGCCCTTGTCTGACATGTCATCTTGACCCATTCAGATGGGTCCAGAAAAACATTTCCACACACTGTGTTGTTGATGTGAAGCTCTCCATCTGTAGTTATTGCACTGTATGGTGTCACTTGATAAGCAGAGAAAAGACATTTGAAATATCTCAAGAGCAAACTGGATTTTACTGAGGAAAGGAAAGAAATAAAGGACGTAGAGTCTTGCTGTTTAAATGAGATTTCTTCTGGCAACATTTATTACAGTACAGTCCTGTACTTTGGAAATGTCTTCATTTTATTGTAAAGAATATTTTGATCCATTGCATCAGAGACAGTGAATTGCAAGATTATTATACTTCAGGGAGTCAAACCCAGACCAAATGAATCCTGTTTTGTAATTTATCACTCAGAGGACTGCAGTTCCTGTGGCATTTTACAACCAGTCCTTTCATTAATTATTTGCATTGCAGTGACGAGAGATCAAGACAGAATAAACTGGGGCACACTGACCCAGCCACTGTATATTTCAAATTTTAAAGAAGAAATAATTCTTGCCTCAAATATCTCAAAGCTCTGCAAACCTATGCAGAGGGACTCCTGGGAAATTGTGTTAAAAAGAAAAAAATATGGCTGCTGCAGCAGAATTGTCACGCAACACAGATCAATTGGTCCATGCAAAACAAGCAAGGAAGCAGCTCAGTATCTGGCAGAGCTTTTAACCTGTGCCCTAGGGCAAGTTTTCCAGTCAACTGCCCTCTCAGTGCTGCAACTCTGCATTGCACCCGAGAATGCTGAAACCTGTGGTAAATCTGATCCTGTAGGAGAGAATTCTGATTGTCCACCCACACTGGGTTTTTGGCCAAGAGTGGTGTCATCCATTTAGTCCATCACTTGCATCCAGCAGTGCAGTGAATTTCTTTAATCTATTCTAAACAATAAAACCACTCTTAAAAGGAGCCAATTCAGCTGAGATAATGATTCCTACATGACACACTTTAGTATTTAATAGACATAACACCATCTGTTCTAGCTTTAAACAATAAAATCTGAGACAATGGAACCAGAAGCTGCAATCATTAAAAAAAAAAAGAAAACAGCCAAAGGCAGAGGAAGGAGGTGAGTGAATACATGCAGGACATGCATAGAAAATGATTGCAGGGGAACCTTTCTCAAGGTACACTGCAAGAAAGAGCTTATTGCTGCCTTCTGTATTCTGCACAGCATGTATCTGTATTTTTTCTTCTGTTTTAGAAGCAAACTAGCGGGAGAGAGAGGAGAATAGAGCACTACCCTGAAACAGTGAATCCCCATCAGTGCTGATTTCTTCGCAGCAAACAGGGATTTACAGACAGGCCTTTTTCTTACACTGGAGAGATGATTAGATTAAATGCAGTGAGGAAGATAACACTTTTCTCTCTGGGCTGCAGACTGGTCCGAGTTGGACCTAGGGTTTATTTCCTGCTAAGTCCAGGGTCTGCATTTTCCACAAGGCATGCCTTTGCCAGCACTGCAGCACCGAGGGGCAGCAGTGTTTCTGGAACCAAGAACAATACATCAAACAGGTGCGAGACTGTGTTCCTTCTCTGTGTCTTTTCTAGACACCTCTGCCAGTGAGCTAAACCAACAATTGGGCTGTTTTCACCAACCCTCACCCAGAGCGTCAAATAGTTATAGCCTGAAGAAGATATTTAGTTGTGTTCAAAAAGGTAAAATTACATTTCACACTATTTTTTCTAAGTTTTAAAGCTGAATAAAAATCAACCAAATAGATGATCACTCTTTAGGAGTGTGTATAAGAACATGATTGCAGAAAAGTCTGTAAGGGTATGCAACAGAAGAACTAAGATTTTGGATCTGATTTTAAACCTATGTTATCTTTTTATCTTACTCCAATGACATGTGTCAAAATCAAGAAGATAGCTACTGTCAGGAGAGTTAAACCCATGCTATAAAAACACAGCTGGAATCAGGCTCAGTGTCTTGATGTCTCACACATTCAGCGCATTCCTATTTAAAAACAAAGAAAAAAAAATCCTACTGTGGATGGAAAGCTTTGCCAAGGATTTCAGAGGAATATCATAAAAGTAACACTAGAAAAGGGATATCAAAATCTACTTGTGTCTTTAAGAGAAGCTGTGAACAATATTTGGTAAAATACCTGGGAAAGAAAACCAATGAGCCATCTGAGCAACTGCCCCTTGTATGCACTACACCAAGAAATACACTGCAAATAAATAGCTACTATACAGCCCTCAGTACAGTATGGAGCCTTTGAAATAGAGCCTTATTCTCCAGTTAAATCAGTCTAATAACACTGAAAGCCCTGCAGTCAAGCTTCCTTGTACTACTTCAAGAACAGCTAAGTGTCAACCTTGATTTTATTAATAAATCAATCTTAAGCACTAGTGAAATTTCAGTTGAAGATTCTCTCAACTTGGCTCTCAAACATTTGCCTTAAGGATTTTTCTCTTTTCTAACTCCCTCTGCACTTTCTCCTGGCAGTCCTCTCTGCCTCCTTGCTTCAAACCTGTTTTAGTGAAGAGTGTCTTGGGCCACCCCACCTGCCTAGAAGAGGTGATCATAAATCATATCCTATTACTACATCACACAGAAATGTGAAAACCAGAAGAGATGAGCACTTGCCCTGTGCTGTCACTATAAGGTATCTAGTGCAAAGACAGGTGCCCAAATAAGATTCTGACAAGATGGTCCAGTCATATATTTTACTTTCATGCCAATCACTTTCTCCAAGGAGGTTGTAATTTTTTTCACTACGTCTCTTGTCTTGAAGCTTTTTCTAAATTTTCTGTGTTCGCTGTTCTTTGGAAACCTGAAGGGGAAGCCTCCAGCTGGAGTCAACTTCAGTAAGACATGCTGTGGGACTCTGTAACTGACAGGATCATGTGGAAACAGCTGAGCAACAAAATCAATTAGACTATGAGGAATATAATGTAAAAAACTATGCAAGATGAGCTAACACGCCAAAACCTACATTTACGGATGACAAATTTTGGAAGAATTAGTATAAAGTTAGAGCAGTGGCTTCTAAGATCGCAAAAGCTCAACTGGACAGATTTATTTCACTGCTTAAACATAGTTTTTGTAGATAGGATAACCTTTCCCTGTGAAGAGCTTGTTTAAGATGGGTGCCAAGCTGAAACTTGGATAGCACAGTACTGGTTTTGTTTGGACATCTGCTGCTACTGCTCCTATTTACATGTTTTGGTGAACATTTGACTTGCTTGCAATAAACATGATTGTTACTGAAGGTCTGGAGCATATGTGTCATGTCTGTGGAACTAAGTGGTGAAGATCTTGGAGCTTGTTGGGTGTACTTTCAAGCAAACAATGAAATCAGCTATTTCAATTCTGGGTATTGCCAAAACCATTATTTTAGTGCAATAATATGTAGTCTTTTCAGGCCTGAGGCAGGAAAGAATAATCAGTGTATATAAACTATTTTAATTTGCTTGTTTCTTTTATGTGGTTGTAACAGGACAGATGGAAGACTTGCACTGATGAGCCAAGATAAAGCCATTGATATATTCCTGAAGGGACTTGTTATTCTGTCATGTGGAAAAGAAAATATGCCACTGAAGGATGTTTTCTTGGCATGTGTTGTAAAATCATTAATAAATTCTAGTTGTTAATACTGACTAGAGCAAGACAATATGGTATTTAAATAATCTTAAAATACCACACTAGAAAAATCTTATTTATTATTTAAATAATAACATAATTTTTTTTTAAAACTCAGTCCTCTGAGCTGCACCTTGGCTTGGGACAGTATTGGCAGACATGTAAGGACCATGACTGGTAGAGGAAAGATGTCTCCCCCTGTGAACAGGAATGTAAATTCTGCAGAACCCTAGGCACTGAAGAGCTGCCAGCCCATGCCACAGAGAATAAGCAGAGTACATCCAGCATCCCAGTTCAACAACCAGCAGATACCAGAATCAGCTCCTCTGTGCCACAGCTGACACCCACCAGGACACAGGGCATAATCACTGCTGGCAGGAAGGAGCGCTGCCTCCCTTGGGACTGTCCCCCCTACCCAAGCTGCCAAGCCTGACACACACAATGAGCAGACAAATCTGCTGCCTAGCTACTCTTGTGCTGGGCTAAATTGTGAGCAAACATGTGAGGAGTTATCCCATCTGCCTGGGGATATCCACAAAAATTGGCAAGGTTAATAATAAACTTTATTATTTCAAGGAGAGGGAGCCTTTGTGGCTCCCTCTCTGCCCCTGTCAGTGAAGGAGGAGAAGCTCCTTTCCAAAATGGGGTCAGTTCCTTCTCTTGACCTTCATGTACAATTTCAAGAAAATTTCAAAGAATGCCCCTCCCATGAGGAGAAAACCACCTTTCACAATCTTTAAAAGAAGAAAAGGAAAACAACCTGTGTACTTGATGAAAAACCTTAACTACTCTTCATAAGGGCCCAAGAAACAATAAATGCAATATATGTAATGCACACTGAGTGAAGACAAATTATATCAAATTATATGCTGAATAGGAAATTAATGCAATGAACTCAGAAGTTTCACTTAGCTCTCTGTGGAGAGCTGGTGTTGTGCACAGGAGAGAACCTGCATGTGCACCAATGAAACAAATATGAATGCTTCACCCAGTAGTGGGGCTGTTCTTTATTATCTGTGCTCCTGTGCTTGTTCTGCCTGGGCTAGGCTTAATTTTCTTCACAGTGGCTGGAATGAGGCTGTGTTTTGGATTTGTGCTGAACACAGGGTTGATAATGTAGAGATCTGTTTCTTATTGCTGAGCAGGGCTTGCACACAGCCAAGGCTTTTCCTGCCTTCCATACTGCCACACTGGCTGGGAAGCTGGGGTTGTGTGGGAGGCTGGGAGGAGACACAGCCAGGACAGGAGACCCAAAGTGACCAAAGGGACATTCCAGACCATGTGACATCATGCTCAGTGTATGACAAAGTGGGGGGAAAAGGAGGAAGAGTTTGGAGTGATGGTGCTTGTCTTCCCAAGTCACCATTGTGCATGATGGGGTCCTGCTCTCCTGGACATGGCTGAATACCTGCCTGCCCATGGGAAATAGTGAATGAATCCCTTGGTTTGCTTTGCATGGACAGCTTTGCTTTCTCTATTAAACTGCCTTGATCTCAGGCCATGAGTTTTCTGGGTTTTGCTCTTCTGATTTTTTCCCTAGTCCTGCTGGTGGGGCAGTGAGCAAGTGGCTGTGTGGGACCTGGCTGCTGGCTGGGGTTTAACCACAACACCTTCTAAAATAAAGCTACCCTATCACATATAGGGCATATGTGTTTCACATATCACACAACCAAGCATATCTGTTTGGTTATTTGCGATCAGGCTCATTCAGTTGTTCAGGCTTCTAGGAAATCTCTGACTCAGTCTGTTGGTTCTGTGTTGTCCTTATTGTATTTTGCTGTGACCTCAGTTTGGCTCTCTGATGTCAAGGTAAGACCAATGTGGTCTGTACGTTCGTCACGAAGACTGATAAATACTTTTCTTTAAAAAGTGTAACTGCATTTGAACTCTAGTGCTGCATGAAAGGGCTAGAGGCTGTCTGTAATACACTGACCTGCCCCTCTGAAGAACCCTCTTTTACTGCCATGACTCTATCAAAGCCCAGAAAAGGAAACAAAGACAGATATTTCAGAGCTGTAGGTAGATAAACTCAGAGGATACAAACTCTGTCCATAATGTCCTGCAACTGCCTTACAGTACCTGTCACATGCTGAGGTAAACCGAGACTCCTGCTCATGACTCACTCAGTCATTGGTGGGGTGGGTTAACTAATTCCTGACATGCAGAGATTATTTTTGACTAGTACATAAAACACCTAATACTTTGGTGTCATACTAAAAATATACGCATCATCAACTAGAAAAGTTTACCACTAAGAATGCAGTTACTTTTTCTAAGCTATTCCTCAGTAAAGGTTAAATAGCTAAAAAACCCCCACAGATACAGAAGCCTTCAAGAAGCAGTGCTAGAATCTGCCAAATAAAGTGGTGTCAGTAGCTGGAATTTCAGAGCAGGAATATGACAAGTGGGAATAAAACTGAGAACTCAGGACTCAGAGATTCAATAAAGCATTGTATCTGCAGGCAAAAATAAGAAGTGGAGAAATCTGTTCATAACAGTAAGAGGACCTGGAAAGCAAGAGGGAAGATGATTTAAAACTAATAACTTCATGATGACTAGCCTGATCAGAAAATGCAAAGCAGATAAAGGCTCTCCAAGACTGGCTTGGAGATATGTCAAAAAATAATCTTTGAACAACTTCCAAAATGCTTCTATGTTCTCAAAAGGCATGATATCAGGAGAAACAAACAAACCAAAATTAAATCTGTAAACCTGGAAAAATACTCCAGTAACTGGGAGGAAATATTTGGCAATCTTCGAGAAAAAGAAAGAAATGCAAAGCAAGCACAACCAAAGCAAAGCACAACTGAAAGCTGGTGAGAGGTTTCCTTCATCACAGAATCACAGAACCATTAAGGCTGGAAGAGACCTTCAAGATCACTGAGTCCAACCTTAGATCACCATCTTGTCAACTGGACCACAGCTTTAAGTGCCATATCCAGCTGTTTCTTGAGCACCTTCAGGGACAGCAGTGGTGTTCCACCACCACCTCCTTGGACAGTCTGTTCCAATGCCTGACCAGTCTTGCAGTGAAGAATTTCCTCGTTAGAACCCAACCCGAATCTCCCCCAGCACAGCTTGAAGCTAAGTCCTCTTGCCCCGTCTCTGGTTGCCTGGGAGAAGAGGCTGACCTCCATCTTGCTACAATCTCCTTTCAGGGAGTTGTAGAGAGTGATGAGGTCACCTCTGAGCCTCCTTTTCTCCAGGCTAAGCAACTCCAGCCCCCTCAGTTGCTCCTTATATAATTTATTCTCCAGAGCTTTCACCAGCTCCGTTGCCCTCTCTGGACACGCTCCAGCACCTCAATGTCTTTTTTTTTGCTCTGAGGGGCCCAGAACTGGACACCGCACTTGAGGTGTGGCCTCACCAGTACAGGGGGACAATCCCTGCCCTGGTCCTGCTGGCCACACTATTGCTGCTGGCACAGGCCAGGATGCCATTGGCCTTCGTGGCCACCTGGCCACACCCTGGCTCATGTTGAGCAGCTGTCAACCAGCTGGTCCTTTTCCTCCTTTCAGCTTTCCAGCTGCTCTTCCCCCAGCCCATAGTGCTGCCTGGGTTGTTGTGAGCCAAGGGCAGGACCTGGCACTTGCCCTTCATGAGCCTCATGCAATTTGCCTCAGCCCATTGATCCAGATAATGGAAGGTAATATATGTCTGCACTTGCGTTCAGGAGAGACTGAAACACTTCCTCCCTTGGTAAATGACTTTGTGAAACAGACAACACAAACATCCAACGTTTTGCTGCCTCTTAGTGACTCTACTGGAAGGAGAGAAAAAGTAATAAAATTTGACACCAGACAATAGCTTGCCATGAACCTTTCAGAGGGCAGAAAAGCCTGGAAAGACATGGGAAAGCATCCTTTTGTACAAGCAATCTCTGCTAAGAGAGCATGGATGAGGAGTTGCCACGCAGGGGCACAGACATAGGAGGGAAGCTGCTGGAGAAGAGCGATTTGAAACAGTTTTTACTTCTCCAGTAGTCACATATACAATGGGGGCACTGCTGCAAGCTGAGAGCAAATACAGCTCTGCCAGAAGAGAGGAGTGGATGGTCTCAAGTCAAACATAGCCATATTCTCCCATTCCTGGGGAAAGGGACTGGTGGAACATCAGAACAGTGGAGGAGATGAAGCTGCCTGTTGCCACCCTACCCAAGTGCTCACACAGTTTCACCTCAGAGGAGTCTGTGCCCACTCCCTCACAGCGCTGGATTCCCATCACTGCTGCCTCACAGCACTGCAGACAGGAGCTGCTCTCCAGGAGGCAGAATAACAGCTGCTTAAATTGACAGCACTTTGCTGAGCTTGTAGCACAGCAGGCAGGAGTGCAAGGGGAGATGGTGTATCAGTCAGAGGATTTACTGGTTGCTGGGACACAGCTTGGCAGGGAGCACACACACACCTTGATGGGGAAGTGGCAGGGGTGGGAAGGACACACGTGCAGGCACCAGGCTCTCCTTTCCCAGGGCTGGGCAGCAAAATTATTGTGGGTGCTACAATGGGGCACAAATATCAAACACAGACCTGAAATGCTCTGAAACTAGGATTTAAGGTTATTTGATCATCTTTTCCAGTAGAAACTTTTGCTTTTGTGTGAGTATAAAAATACTCCTAAGAGAAATTGCCACCCAGAGGCACCAATTTTGATCTGAATTGCTCAGTGTTGAAGTGAGCTCAGATTTTGTGTTCATTATAAAATTCTTCAATTTATTTTTTTCCTACATGAGTTCTGTGTAGAAAAAAACCCCCAAATTTTATCCTATGAAGAAAGGCAAATAGGACACAGAATAGAATACCAGGAGTAATTAATGATGTTTCATGCCTCCAATTTTCAGGTACCAAAGTCTGAAATACCCTAAAATGTAAAAGGAACGATTTAAAGAAACCGTTTTTACTGTGTCCTTTCTAGAAATCAGATTTCTTCACAAATTTTGAAAGTAAGAATCAAAAAATCATTCGAAATTCTTTAAATTCTTGTTTCTAATGTCATCTCTGTGTATAATAGACTCAGCAAGTCTCTGAAACTACAACTTCAGTCAAAGCAAAGCCCAGAGCAAAAGTTAAATTTTTGTGCATGCTTCTGGATATTCAGTTGCACTGATGTCACAATAACTCTGTCCTGCAGACAAAAGGACTCAATCCAGGGCTGTAACCCTGGTTACATGCAGGCTCCCACAGACATGTGGATGACTTTTCTGTGACTGAACTGATGACAAACTCTATTTACAGAAGTGGAACTGTGGGTACCTGAGCCAAACCCACAGATTTTAGGGACCAACAGGTGCCCAAATGACAAAGTTTTTGTCTGAAGGCTGCATGCAGCTCTGAGCAACCACTGTCACTATTGTGAAAACAAAGATTGGATCTGCAGTAGTGGAATAGCAGACTTAAAGCAATTACAAGAAGTTGCTGATCTAGAGTAGCGCTAAAAAGCATTCAAGCAAGGATGTCATTCAAGCTGCCTTTGTGCAGAATTTTATTTCAAGGGAACACAATGCCTTTGCTTTATAGCATCCTGCAATCATACACCCTTTCAAGCCAAGGGGCATTGGCTTTGTTTTCAGGAGACCCCAGAGGGAAAAAAAAATGAGGGAAAAAAGGCTTTTAAGCCTTCAATTTCACATTTTCCAGCCTGCTTTATGCACTGCATTTCACTTTGACACAGCATCACTGATGACAAGGGACTGGCTCTCGCTCTTGCTGCGTGCCCAGTTCTCTGCACACTGTGATGTCTGTGATGACAGTAAATACTCTGGGTTATCCCTCCCTTCCTCCAGCAGCCCAAAGCTCTGAGATCAAGAGGGAATCTGTTTCCTGAAAGGCAGTGAGAAATGCTCTTCAGTAAGGATGCTTTCCCTGAAGCAGATCCCTCTCCGACAGCATCATAAGGCATTTCAAACACATGGGGTACCAAAGTTGCTGTCAAGAGTAACCCAAAAATAGTTCTGCGTGAACCAAAATGAAAATGAGAAAAGGTGCAGAATTCAGTCTCTAGACATGGTCAACACACCCCATCCAAATCCCAAGTGATCTGCGCTCAACAGCCCTGGATGGCCAGAGTCAAACTGGCAGCTTATCAGTCCATTTAGGAGCTCAGGGGCAGTTTAATTTGACTTTAGCAGTTCACACATGGGCACCTTCCCATGACCAAAGGGCCGGGCTTTCAACAAGTGTTAATGTCACTGAAAGGAGCACAGAGGATTCTTTGTGAGTTCTCAGCAATCCCCCACCCCAAAAAAGTCCATTGTTGCTGTGAGTCTTTTTATCCCTGATCATGGAAACACTTTGAAAATGCAGCCAACATACCAAAATTTTCAAATCAGGTGTGAAGATAACTGCCTCTTTTCTCTAAAGGCCTGGGAATAGAGGCTAGGTATATGCAAGATAAGATAAATTGCAATACAGGATTAAATAAATACGTGAAGTGAAATGTTTCAAGACAAAACTACAGTGAATGAAAATAGAATCATATCAGCAAATTGCCCTAATCTGACAAATTCAACAAGTCATCTAGGCTTCAGTTAATGCTGTTGCCTCTCCAAAATGAGCACGATGATATTTCACAGCTCCAGAAACCTCAAGTTCATTTAACCACTGTTGTTCCTGAGCTCCAGGAGCCTTGCCAAAAAACTATGACCTTTTGTTTGCTCATCACTATTGACGTGATTGATGCCATCACAGAATTGGTCTCATTTCCTGTCCTCAACACGAGATGCTTGGTTCTGTACTGTACTTCTGACACCTGGCCTGGAAAACCACCAGCTACATGCAGTGCTTCATGATAATTTTGGCTGACATAATTGCCAGGTAGTTAAAGTGACACCTCCTGCCTGGGAACTGGAGTGTGTGTGAAGATCAAGCCCTGCTGTTAGGCTGGGCATGACAGTGAAGTGAAGGCTCAGCTTTGCGCACGATTCCCCTCGGAGGTGGGTGTCTGAATGTGAGAGCTGACAGACAGCAGAAGATGCAGGCACTGAGCCAGCAAGAGCTGATGCTCTTTTAAAGTTGGGTTTGGCACCTAATGAAGGGATTGTGAAAGAGCCACTTGAAGGCAGTAGTCTGGGATGGAGAAATCCTGAGCTGTTTACCCCTAAAGAATCAAAGAGCAGAATGGGTGCCTTACAAAGGCACATGTGGAAAAATAAGGAGATCTTCTGGAAATGTAAGTCTGCTGCACTGAAAAGCTTGGAGCCTTTGGAATGCTAGAGGCTTGATATTTCAATATATCCAAGGGGAAAAGTGCTCTTTGAAGCTTCCACACGAAGCCAGGGAAGAAGCCTGAGGGAAAGCATTCCCAGAGGGAAGGAGGACAGATCATTTGGCCTGCTAAAACCAAGGATGGGATAGGATGGATGGGATTTAGAGGCTGAAAACATTAAGGGATATCTAGAATCCATCCAAAATCCAAGTTGAGATGGTTTTGCCCTTTTCCAGACATCATGTTCAAGAGGCAAAGGCAGCACAGTGACCTCCATCACTGGGATTTGTGCAGCAGTACATGGAAGAAGACCAAACACTGTTTGGTTTTTTTTTTTTTTAGAAAGAGATGAACAAAACTTCGAGAGCATCCTTGAGATATAACAGTCTGGTCTCAGCAGCAAGTGTTCAGAAGAAAGCAGAGAAGAAAAGAGTCATTAAAGATAAAAAAGGGGATAACATTTAACATATATTTAGCAATTCCAGTTAGGTCGGACTAGATTCTTGTCTTTCTTTGATAGAAAAAACTTATTATCGAGATGAAGGAAAATGTGGTAAATTGCATTCATTGGAACTTCGTTAAACCACTGTGGAGTATTATGACATGAACTGAGAATTAATACAGGAAATTTCAAGTGATTAAAGTGACTGCAACCAGCTGGGCTGAAGAAAGGTTTCATCAGGCCAGAGGAAGATTATAAGCAGAATTCATTACTGATCAATCTTTTCAATTTTTCTTTCTATTCATATTCATTAGTGTTTTCGTTGCTTACCTTGTGCAATCAGCACATTTCTTACCAAGATTTCAAAGTGAAAACTCACAGTTAGTAAAGATGACAATTTGAAAATTGTCTAAGAAAAACTACAGAACCCTGGAGGGAGGAAACAGTGGAAATTTAATTATAAAATGTAGTAGATTGCGCACTTAAATCCCATAGTGAATCAGGTACTTCTCAGTTGGATGCCAAGGAGAGCGGGGAAGAGGGAACTGGTTTACAGTTGCCATCTAAGATTTGGTTTGTTCTATTCTAGCCATGAGACAGGATGGAGTGGAGACACAGCTGCCCTCTGTAAAGAGGGGTTGGAAACAGAGGGCCTAGTGGAACAGCACATGAGAATAAACTGGCCAGGAATAAATGTAACTTGGGGTCTAGAGCACTCTGGTGTTAAAGCAGCATCCAAAATAAATAAAATAAAATAAATAATAAAATAAACCAAATTATTTGGACTACCATATTTTCAAGATAACAGCCTCTATATGATCTATAAATATTCTATAAATCAGCAGCTGTGGGGGCTGCAATCATGCACAGCTCATTGGAGAAGAGCACTGTAGTCACCTGCAACCCTCTGATTTCCCCTCTGAGTTGGAGTTTTCCTCTGGAATTACTGTATCTTTGAACATGTAATCCAAACTGTCTGAAAAACACTGCTCCTCTGAAGTGGATCAGGATTCATTGATAGTGGGAATTATTCAGTGTGGCAGTTTGCAACAGTAAAGCCTCAGGCCTGTGGCTGTAGGGACCTGTTTTACATGCTAACTCAGTCTGCAAGTGGTTGTCCCCACATCTCTAGGTCAGGAAATGAAAGGAAAGACATAGGAATGGCTGTACAGGGTGGGACCAGAGGTGACCCAGCTCCTCCCAGAGGGTTTTTGCTATAACAAGTGCTCAAAGCAGAGTGCAGAAATAGGGCAAGTCCATGGAAGTGCTTCACTGCACACTCTCCTGGGAAGCAGGGACTAAGGCAGTCTATAAAGGTGATAAGACATGAAAGATTTTTATATCACTTTATAGAAGGTGATAATATCCTGCCCTCACTGAAGTCACTGCCTTGTCTATCAACTAAGCTGAAAAAAATGCTATTGAGCATAGTCTGTGTGTTGGAAAAGAGCAAATACATTTGTGACTTATTGTCACAGGATGCTGCACTGTGGCTTCCCACATAATTTATTTCTGCTGTCCCCAAGGCTTTTTCTCACAGATGCTGTTAGTAGAAATTAGGGAAATTCCTACCCTAAAACTGTGCTACTACATGGTATATAGTCACTTGAATTTCTCTATATTATTTCTGTAAGAAAAATATGAATAAGCGAAAAACTGTTTATCTCCTTGATAGTATACTATTAGCTTTGCCTGACCCTGATTTTGTTAAAAATGCAAAGGTATTTTAGATTTCAGACAGTCCCAAAATATGTAATTTTACTGGGTTTGAGTAGCAAGGCTTTGGTAGTGGGAGGCTTCTGAATGACAGAAGCCACTGGAAGGTTCTCCATGTCCAACAGAGCCAGTGCCAGATGTCTGGAAGATGGCCATGCCACTGCCTTTATCTCAACCCACAAGCCTTTTGTTATGTTTTCTCTTCCCTGTCCAGTTGAGGAGGGGAGCAACAGAGCAGATTTGATGTGCACCTTGCATCCAGCCAGAGTCAACCCACAGAAACAAATTCACGTAGTTCTGCATTAAGATCCCATGCAGATATGAAGTAATGAGCCCTCAGCACCCTGAGCATATTTCTTTTTCCCTCTGTAAGACTGCAGTGGAGCAAACTACTGCAGACCATTCTGAAAACACATAATTTCATTTCCATGATGATAAATGCTGCACTATGCAAATCTGCAGCATATATCCAATGCTATTATTCTACCAAGTGTGTTGGTACTATTCTACAATAAAGGGGATTATTTGAACTGCTGGCTTCCCAGACCAACACACCCCCAATTTCCTTGACTGTCCTGCCTGGTTCTCTTGTTTTCTTTGCACCATTCCCTGAAGAAATTTAGATGGCAATTTCTCTAATTCACAGCAATGTACTGGCAAGCTCGGTAGCAGCTCCTGTCAGTAGCAGGGATAGAAATCATATTGATTTAGACACAGATTTTAGATTTATAACACAGCTTTCCAGTGTGCAGGCAGCAGGAAGGCAGCGTGTAAGAGAAAAATCAAAGCTGATAGCCCCCAGGAATGATGGCTGCTCCAGCAACTGGCTCTTTGCCAGCCATCAAGACAAAGGAGAGGGGAGATCTTCCGTAAAATAAAGTATAAGGGAAACTGCAAAAATGTATTAGAGCAAGCCAGGCCCATATTCATCATGTACACAGTAAACAGGCTCAATAATAGGAATTTCTATGAATTTCAAGTAGGTGCAAAGGTTCATCAGTGAATGACTGGAGAAACAAAGTTCATCCATCAAAGCCTCAATTACTCCCAGTTATCCGGGAGGGGGTATGGTTAAATATAGACCAATGCTGGCTTCACGTCAGCTTAATGCCTTCTGTGTCAGAGGGTTTGCTTTTCTGGCAAACTTGACAGCTCTGTAAGAGCAAAAAAGATGCTCTCCAAAAGGTTTGGATGGGGGGACATGTCAGTGAGGCTCTTCTGTGGCCTGAGCTGAGGTCAGAACATCCGGAAGACCTGGGGAGGCACAGAGGAAGCTGTGGATAAATAAATCTCAAAAGGAATATTCCTAGATCTGCTCTCAAAATCAGGGGAGAGAGGAATTTTTAAATCTCTTTATCTTGTCCCTTCTTGTTTTGGCACACAGGGAGACATCTATCTCTGCCCGTGGTGTTGAGGGATCCCTGTACTCTGGAGGGGAATAAATACAAGAAAACAGCTTGGAACACAATGACCCCACGGCTTGGTACACAGATACTTGTGAGATGGGATCAGACTGAGTCTTCTAAAATCTCTTCAGTGTCATATTTATCCTTGTCCTGTTCCTCAGAAAGAGAGCCCCAAGATCTCCAGGAGATACTCAGTCCAGGTAGACATAGGGAACTGGGAGAAGATGGAGATCTGCACTTTAAGAGCTCCATCTTCTTCCAGACTGGTGGTGGTGTCTTTTCTAAAATAACAATTATTGTGACTCATGATTTTCGGGGCTGGTGCATCCTAATTACAGATGCCTGTTCATTTTGTATGCTCATTAAACTGAATTACATCTTAGATGGGAACTTACAATTTTATTCTCAAAAAACCAAAAAACAAAACAAAACAAAACAAAAAATTTAAAAAAATCAATTAGTCTCCCACATGTTTGAAACTCCTCAACGGTCTCTTTCTGGAAATTCAAGAAGTTGTTGAAAAACAGTCTAAATCGCTAAGAGGAACAAAAGATATTTCAGCTGGCAGCCCTGCTAGACAAAGGTAAATAATGAATATGAAATCCTAACTATGAAACCAGGTGTTGGGGAGGGGCACCAGAGTTCTGTTCCTACCAGAAAGAAAATGGAGGCAGAATACAACATTACCCTCAGTGAGACTGGAAGGATGAATCAATGGGAATATTCATATTCCGTATGAAATAACCCCACTAATAAACATAGTAAACTAAAAAAAACCCAAAAATAGGATCCCCCATAAAAGGGCTTCTATTTCTAGTCATTCATCTGGAAAAAACAGATTTCTAGAGTAGTTTTGCCAGCGCAAAATTAGGCATACAGTTTAAAGTCATTGCTGAATTTATAAGGCTTCTAAAGATTCTCCTGGCACAGGTTTGCACCAGCTCGGGCATTGTTGGCTCATGCCATGCCATGCCATGCTATGCTTATCCCACAGAGTTCCATCAGCCCTCAGCAGGCTGTGCAGCAGAGGAGGACCCAACTGTCTGAGTCACATGAATTACTTAAAACTATGACTAAAAAAGCCAACTTGAACTCTAATTTGCAGGCTTTGTCAGTTCATCAACCTAGTGAATTTCCCCAACCCAGTAAAATAAATGGAGAGCAGTATATATGATGCTATACTCAATATTTCCATTACCTGCACAGTCCAAGACCATTTTTATGGCATTAATGTTTTGAAGGTAACAAACAAACAATTTGACAAATTTACAAAGCTGACTGAGCTTAACAAATTTCACAAGTTGGAAACTAACTCCTGATAGATTCACTGCCAGCATCCTACAACTGTAGACACCACATAAACAGTCAGACCAATCTGCAATAAGTTTGTAGAGTAAAACTGGGACCACTGTGGGAGTAAGACACTGAGCAACAGCTCATATCAGGTGTGTATGCATGCCCAGGCAAAGCCTTGGGAAAACAACCACTTGGAAAATGTGTGATGCTGCCATTTCCAGTGGTTTCCTTATCACAGCACCTACATCTACATGAGTGCAATGATCAGATCCTGTCTGCTGGCTCTAGTGGGACTCCAGGCCTTGACGGCTGCCTTCCTCAAACTCCTTGTGGACAAAATAATATATAAATAATAAAATCTAGTCTCTCTTTGAAATAAAAAATATATATGGTGAGAGTGTAAATGCCCCCAGTGTGTGATATTGCAATCTGACAAATTAAAATAACCTACCAGTATAAACAAGCTGATTATGATAAGAAGGGAATAAAATCACTTTTTTTTTTTCTGAGTATTTTGGTGTTTGTTCTCAGGTTGTTGATATATTTTGTAAACTGCAGAGATTAAATAGATCCCTGGGGTTCCCAGGTGTGAAAGATCAGCACTACTGAAAGTAGCTGAGGGAGGGAATGTTCACGAACTGTATCCTGTCATCATTAAATCATTTTGCTGAATACATCAAAATGCTAAACACAAACATTTACATATAAATCAATTCCTCTATCTATTCATGTTGCTAGCACAAACACACAAAACATATGCAGAAATGTAACAGGTCCCTCCAAGGCTTTCCCCCCCCACCAAAAAAATAATCAAAAAAGGAAATTCACAATGAGAAAAACCTAAGTGATAACCTGGGATGTTACTGAGCTGTCACAGCAGCAGCTTGAGTTTGTAAACAAGCAAACCCAGCAGTTCAGGCAGCATGAATCACCTCTGCTCATCTCAGGGGGGCATTAGCGGCGTTCCCAGTAAGGAGCCTCCAACGCAGTAACACCGGGAATTATTTCACTGCTGACCAAAGTGGGAGCGAAAGAGAAACCTGCGTGACGCACTTGGAGCAATGCCTTATTTTGGCACCACGCTGATGGAGGAGTGCCAGCTCCCAGGTGGTCCCTGGAACGCGAGGGAGCCATGTCCACAGCTCTGGGGAGTTGTGCCAGGGAAGAGCCTGGCTCACCTATTCCCAAACAGAATTTCCTTTCTCCATAGGGAGGGATTCAGAACTATAGGTAATTACTGTCACCACCTGGCTCAAACTCAGCAACCCCTACAATCCTAATGTTGTAGTCTGTCTGCACAGTCTCTACTGCTGCCAGCTATCTTGACCAGTACTGGCAACCTTGCTGGTATTTTGGTTACCATTCCCAGCAGCACAGGCTTTGCTCCCCTCAAATAAAGGCAAGGGTTAGAGAATCAGGCCTTCAGCATGGCAGGATAAAGCCTCCATCTGTTTAAATTAAGGTGTAGCATTGATTTATCTCCACACAGGGCCCAAGATGGGCAGGAAACAGCACAGAGCACTCACAGAGATTTTGTTTTCTTGCAGAACCCATCATGTCCCCTCTCATAAAACCTACATGACAAAAGGGGACCAAACTCCAAACACACACACTGGAGATTTTCAGCAATTTTTGATTTTGTTATTCAAGTAGAAAGAGCAGTTCCCATGGCAACGAGCCCATCACTCCCTACCTATGGCATCACTTGCTCTCACAACACAAAATCTTTATTTAAAGAAATACGTATGTTCCCAGAGCTGCCCCTTGGAGACTGATTTCCTTTCATTTCACCCTAGCATAAGCAATGAACCACTCTGTGTCTGGCTGCTTGAAACCACACTGCAAGCTTTTCCCACCACAGGAAGGGCAATGGTGGCAGCCTGGGGGCCACCTGCCTGCCCCAAGGGGTGACCACCCAGCAGTGCTGGGGCTGAGGCTGCTCCAAAGCACTTCCAGGTGAGCTTCCAAGGGAACACCCCTTTGTGCCGCTGTTTGGATGATTAGTGATACCCTGCTCCTTTTGCATCAGCACTACACAGGGACAGAGGTGTCCCTCCAATTTTTATTAGTTGTATCACAGTGACTCTGGCATTGGTGGGAAGAAAATTTACCTTCAAGTATTTTTTAAACAAAACAGAATAAGTAAATAAGTTAATGAATTAATTAAAAGTGATATCACATCACCACAGAAAATTATAGCGGTTCTGATTAGGAAAAGTCAAGGACTTTTGATGATTTCATCATTTAAAATAATGGACCAGCAGGACAGGCTGGCTCCTTGGGGGTGCAAATCAGCACAGCTACCTGCAGTTTTAATGGCAGTCAGGTTGCACAGGCTGATGAGCAGGCTCCTCATCACAGAAAGAGAAACGCTGCTCAGAAAGAGGGGAGACAGCAGGTCTTCTTGGGGTGGTTGGCAGGGCAGCACTTGGGGAAATCAGGTCACACCACAACCCCTGGCTCACAGCAGGGCTTTATGTTCCTCATGTGGCCCTCTCCATGCTGGGAAAGGGGAGGAAAAGATCCCACATGCACCTTTGAGCAACTCCATGGCTGGGCAGCAGCCCCATGCAGCCGCCAGGGAAAGCATTTGGGCTTGAACAAGAAATGTGAGAAGCAGCAGCGGTACTGGCTCACCTGGAAAGTTAAAAGCAAAGTCTACTCCAGATGCAAGATTTGCTTTCTAAAGGAAGTGGGGATTGGTGTGACAGAGCTGGGAAAACCTGTGGCTGGGATGAAAAGGCGGCTCACTTTGCTTCTGATTATACATGGGAGGAAAATACATGTACAGACCCAGAAATTAGACACTTGTGAGCAGGGTCTTTCAGGTGAAGTTCAGTCTCCTGGCAAAATTTTATGAAACATAAGCTATTCCCAAACTCTTTTCTCACACAGCTCCAGGCTGCTTAACCATAACTTTGTGCACCCTGGCTGGGGCTACCAGTGCCTATGTGAGCAGGATGCTGGCCCTGGCTGCGTTTCCAGGTTGTGGTACCTAAGGGATTTGCAGCAAGATGCCTTGGTGTCTATGCAGATCAAAAAGAAGTATGGTGTGCACAAGCCCAGCCACTCATCTGAGCTACTGACAGTGGGGTGGCACTGCCAGAGGTGCCAGGGACCTGGACAGGGGGACCTCAAACCAGGCACAGAGGAAGGAGGTGAAGATACCTGTTTTGGAAGATGATAGAGGAAATCGTGGAGAGAATTACAGTGAGGGAGATCAGACAAGCCTTGGCTTGGAAGAAGCAAAGGTGTTAGAGCGGAAAAAACAGTGGCTAGACTAAGGAAAAGAATAAATATTAAAAGCAACAGCTGAAGGAAACAGATCAATTGGAATAGCTGGAAGTGAAAAGATGCAAGATCATCACACATATTATAGTGCAGAGCCTCTAGAGATGCAACAAAGATTCATGAGACTTTAATGGATTTCAAAAAATATTTTTAAAAAGAGTCTCCAAGAGATGCTGGATATGAGAAAAGATGATGTGAAGAATCTTTTTTGTTTTCCCTATGCTTGTGTCCAGATCTGTAAAATTCCACTCAGTACAAGGGAACCTCTGTTTCACAGATACAACTGGTTCAAGAGCATTAACAAGCACAAAGTAAACAAGGGGTGATAGAGGGTAGGACTTGTGCTTTATCAGCCCAATTATTCAGCAAAGACAAAACTCTATTTCCACTACTAATTTGCATTTTAGTCAGTTAATATAGCTGAACATATAGTCCTAAGACATGATAGAATAATTAAAAATAAGACAGGAAAGAAAGTCACTCATGTCTTGTATCACACACTGCTTATCTAATGCCACTGATTACAGCAAAACTGCTTGTTTACCCTCAAGGCACAGAATCTTGAGGTTCTTGCTATTTTGCTTCCTTTCCTCTTTCCAATTTTCCACTGATTTTCATGGTGTTGAAGGCACTGTATCAGATCTAAGGATCAGCCTATAGAGTGGCATTAAAGAGGGATGAGAGAATTATTCCTTTTTATACAGCAGGATGCTTTTATAGGAATTATCAAGTCTTTTTCAGTATTCATTTTTGCACCTGCACAGAATGGCTAATAAGGAATCTGAAAGAGATTCTCTGGGAGTAACAGTGGGCATCAAGGTATTCCATGCAGAGCCCCATTGCAGCACAGCCAGCTGTTGCCTACTGTAATGGAAAGGGAGCTGTGCAAGACTGATATCCATCTACAAAAGAATTGCTGTCAATTTGATGCAGCCAATGTAGGAATAACAGAAGGCTTCTCCCTGCAAATATGATTGCTGCACTATTCAAGCAGAAAAAGCTGGCCATGAGGGTTTTTTTTTTTTACTTCATTGCTGAACAAGCCTGGGATACAATAGGAAAAATGACCTTGACATCTCTTACAAAGACACATAAACAACAATAAGCCTCTTCTTGATGTCCATTGCATTAGTCATGCCTTTATAGTGCAGAATTGAGAAAGACTCCTTTATGTATAAAAAGGAGCAAATACATCTGTTTCATGATCACATCCATTAGGATAGAAAGAAAGGGATTAAAAAGTAGTTCCTGTATTTAATTTTAGGAGAATGGATGGCTCTTTTTCTGTCAACATAGAATTATTCCATGAATTAGTCATGATGGTTCAATTATGTTCAAATATGTAAAGCACAGCCTTCTAAGTAGACTAATTTGCCAGCTTGCTTCATGGTCCTCTGCTTCAATTTACCACTTAGTCCTAGATTAAAGGACAATTTGCCTTGGGGAGGTGGCGTTGAGGATGTGACAGCAGTGTTTGTCTTTCCTCCTGTGAGAGCAGGGTGCTTCTTTTGTGTGTCATGGGATCAGAAAACTTGACTGCTTTTTCCATAGGACAAGCTCAAAAAGAACACAATTGTCTCCTGTATTGTCAGAGAATGAGAGAGAAAGAAAGATCAGAGAGGATGTGAACATGGCAGGGGGTTAAAATTTGCAAGTTTTGATATCTTCTCCAAAGCTGCTCTGAGTTTAATCCATTATTGAACAGCAGCCCCAAGCATCAGTGTCCTGTGGGGATGTTACAGTTCACATGGTGGGAAGTTTGGTCACCTAGAGGTACCCACTTAATCCAGTTCATGATTAGCAAAAGCACCACAGGGTTTATGTTCAAAGTTAAACCCAAGACAAAGTGCACGGGCGGTTGCAAGGACCAGGGAACGGTGCAGCCACAAAGTGCCCTTGTGCTGTACCTTCCCCAGGCTGTTTCACTGCCCCAAAGCCCAGCTCAGGCTGCCAGTGCCACAGAACCTTCCCTGCACTGCACTTCCTACAGGGGAGGACTCCCAGGCTCCTTGCCATCACAAAGCACCTGACTTGAAGGGGCCAGCAAAGTTGTGAAGAAGGTGGGAAATAGTGCATTTATGAAGATAACAAAGACATGTCTGGGACAGGAGAAAAGGAGCACCCCAAGCTGAAATAAGCTGTGAACATTTCTATACATACCAATGAAGGAGGCTGTAAAACAAGATGCTTCTGGATATATATAACAGGATACTGCTTCTGCGTACATTTGAAAGATTTTTTATTAATTGGCAAAAGCTCAGAAAATAATGGTTTTTGATCTAGCAATTTGTACCTTAAATCTTCCAATGAATGCAATTCAATCTAGAAACTGTATCCAGAACTTTATCTGCACCTGGTTTGGTAAGAATCCTCTAGGATTTACAAAGAAAAACACACATACATTTACAGATGAACCCGAACTGTCGGGTAAAATTGAAAAGAATATATTCATGACAACAAGATTCATCCCAAGTAAAGACTAAAAAGAAGGAGAAAGTTTTTTTTCAACAATGATTGATGGAATAAGGTGGCTTGAAATGCGCTGGATCTTAGCTGCACAAAGTCCTTAGCTTTCCAGGAAAGAGATAATCGAATCCAGCCAAAAATTTAAGCATTCACTAATAAGTAAAATGAAATTACTTGACCCATGTGACAGGCAAAGCCATATTCAAGGTTCAAAATTATTTGCCCAGCATTTAACTGGACTGATGCTTGTCTCACTGGTGGTCAGGATTAGGACATCTTCCAGAATAAATTCTTCAGGGATGGGAGGTCCTCAGGCTCTAGCTGCAGTGGGAAACCCCCTGAATAGGGCTACAATTGGATTTTTGATTTTTTTAGCACCTCTCCATTCACATATATTAATTTACAGCTTCGGAGTTGCAAAAACCTGTTCTCCCTTAATGATCTGGGAACTACCCAAAAGCAGGATTTCTACCATTCCCACAGAGACTATTTCTAAAAGTCATCCTATGCTAGGTTTATGCAGGTTTGTATAGGAATACTAATTTTTTTCAGTCTTCTTTTTGGCGCAGGAAACCAGATACAAACTGATTAATAGATATTGACTGTTTCAAAGACAAGCAATGTGAAAATGAAACCAGGTGTCTGTACTAGTGCATGCCACTAGAAATGAACTTGTAACCACTGATCAGAAAATAAGACACCTTCTGATACTTTCTCTGAGGCAGAGGTCAGACTACAAGGAGCAACACAGAAATTCCATGACTGAAAAGCAATTTCTGATACAAACTGCAAAAGCAAGAGGATGATGGGGATGGACACACCTCTCTGGGCTCTTTGGTTCTTGTGCTGGGTGTGGGGATACTTGATACTGCACTTCAGAACTAAGAAACAGATTGCCACAAAGGTGGTGCAGGAATACAGCCCAAGACAAATTAACAGATGCTCTCTCCTTTTTCTGAGTCCCTTGGGGCAGGCAACTTTGGATTTAACTGCTGAAAACGCAGTTAACCATAATCTGTTGCCAGATGTTTAAGAATTGAGTAGGATTCTCAGGAAAGGGTTCCCATGGAGGAAGATCAGCACACAGCTTTGTGAGTGATGGGCCAGTCAGCAGGGTAGCAGCCTCCTCCTGGGATACACAAATTGAAGGTGGTGGGGCAGAAAGGTGGAGGCTGCTGCTAACTTCAGTCAAGAATGATGATTAAAAAAAAAGAAAAAAAACCCACATTAAGTAAAAGCATTGCTTCCTTTACATTGCAAAACACAGGGAGACAGCACAGAGGGCCAGTAGGAGGGACAAAAAAAATCCTCTGCGACTGGAAGTCAGCAGATCAGCCAAAAACGTGGTTTGTGTTTGCAGAGCTTCTTTAAATCCATGAGTCTTGCCATATTTTAAATCCACGGGGATTTTTCCTTCCCAGGGAGCTAATTAAACTACACAGCTTGTTTTGTTAGCTAACAAGAAGCTTATATCCTTTATGGGACTATGAAAAACTCCGAGAAAGCCAAGCCATCACGAGCAAGCACCGCACACAGAGCACTGATGTTGGCAGTGCTGTGTAATGCCAAGCACACCAGCACTTCTCAAAGGCTTTTCCAGGCTTTCAGAGGGTTTTTTTTACCCTTTCCCAGTTTCCATCCATTTCCACTTGATGCTGATTTTATTTTCCACCCAGCTGACCAGTTGCAGGCACAGCAAATATTGCTCCACACGTGAGGGATGTTGCCACTCCAGGAGTATTTATGCAGCAACCAAGAGAATAATTTTGGATCTCATCTGCTTAAATGCAGGTAGCACCAGAGGAGGTGGGTCTGTCGCCACCTAAGTTTGGGAGGATAAAAAACTCAGAGAGACTTCTGTGCTGCCTCCTTCCCTCTGGGAAAATGACCCTGACCTGTGCCATCAGCACCATATGCTGAGCCCCTTGAGCTGGGCGAGCTCCCTGCAGACCATCACTCTCCAACATCAGGAGCTAACAATTAATTCACACTATTGTTTTCCTTGGAAATTTTGTTCCTCTGCATGGTCAATGGTGCATTTCAAAGTCTGCACTGCTTGCTCTGCTGTGCATGACCTTGGATGTTTCATCACTAGCAGCCCATACCTTAGCCCTGAGCTCAGCATCCAGACAAAGACGGAAAGAAGTCTTGACTTAGGTTAGTTTTATTTTTCAGAAATCTTGCCTCTCATTTTTGACCATTCTCTCTAATTAGAGACCAGAGGGCCTGGCCATTAACAGTGATAGTAATTTTTCAAACATTGGGGGAGGGAAAGAAAGAAAACCAGGATGCAGCAGGAGTCTTTCCAATAATTTCCTCTTTTCTTTCTCTTACCCTCAAGTTCCACACAGAGAAAGAGACATGCCTACATTAAAAGCACTGAACTACAATCAGAGGTTTGCTTTTTCTCTACTGAGAATAAGGAAGTGCCTCACAGGCCATGCTAGACAGCATGTATTTTGAAATGCTGGATACTGTAATTATTTTTATTCCATTTTAAGAATAACACATCAATAGTCAAGTAGCAAACACTCCCTCCACAGCAAACTGACGGAAGAGCCAGAGAGCTTGTTTAAAATTCAACACATCAGCCAGAAAAAGTGCAGCCAGAGAGAAAAGCCTGTGTGCATTTCTGCTAACTGTCTTGAAAGAAGACAGAAGTCAGACACAGGCCACATCAGAGGTGACAGCAGTGACCCAGAGTGAATTCTGCCCAGCCAGCTTGCAGAATCCCATGTCCTCACTGCCATGGCCCAGCCAGCCTGCACCTCGTCCTGTACCACAGTGCAGTAAAGGCAGCAAACAAACACATCATCAGCTTTCCTTTCTTCTGGGGAATTAAGGGACCTCCCTGCTTCCTATGGTGCCAGGGAGATAATTTATTGATATTTGAAAGTGTACAAATACTGCAGTAGTATTACAGTGCTTAACAAGAGAACTAACACCTCCACTTTTCCAGACTGTATCCAAAGCTGATTCTTTTTGTGTTATCCCATATTTAAATTCCATCTGGGAAGCTTGACCATAGTTTTCCCTTATGCTAACAAAATGGCCTAGCTGAACTATGGACTTGAACATTTGACAGTGATTTATTAATGACATCTCCTAAAAACACTGACTGCACTCAAACCAACACTAACTCTGCTTTGGCCAGCATTTCTAAACTAGA
Organism: Geospiza fortis; assembly: GCF_000277835.1. Taxonomy (NCBI): domain Eukaryota; kingdom Metazoa; phylum Chordata; class Aves; order Passeriformes; family Thraupidae; genus Geospiza; species Geospiza fortis. The sequence continues at coordinate 2,321,319 of NW_005054361.1, forward strand.
CTTGTCTGGGGAAATGCACAGCTAACAAAAGGAGACAGCATGGGTGTCTTTGGATACAGATCTGGCCAGGTTTCTAACACTGAATAGGAATAGTAATGCTCTTCAGTACAAAAGATGATTTATACTTTTTGAACCTCTAGGCATCACTGAAGTCCTCATCCTTATATATGAATCACAACCTTATTTCCACATGAATGAAATAGAGATATATATACACACACAGACACACATATATATGTATATATTCACAGAGAGGGAATCTGCAAGAACTCAGAAGAATAACCTTTCTGTTTTGCAGTTCTGTGATTCTTGAGAAGAATTTGCAAAGCATTTCATGTCACAGCAAGTTGGCTGAACATGTACAGAACTCGTGATAAGAAGCTCAGGAATAAAAGGATAAAAGGACAATGTGTCCCACCACTATGAAGCCCAAAATTTAAAATGCCCAGAATGTTTCTGGCCAGCCCACAGGACAATCTTCCATCCCTACTAGTGTAGGGATCATCCTTGTCAGAGTTTATGCTTCACACTGCAGATTTCTGAGTGCTTTGTGCTCACTGTTCACCACCTCTGTTCAAGCACTCCTTGTGATGGTTTACTTTCCTGTGACTGCTTTCACTCTAGCATAACATTTTAATTGAGAGCAAATTAACAAAGCAATACTCTATAATATCCTTATTTCCTCTAAGTAGTACTGAGAAGCCAGTAGGAGCCCCAGCATCATTCTGCCTGTACTCCAGCACAGTGATATGACGCATGGGCTTTTGTAGCATGGGGATCATAAATTGTAATTGGTTATTGATGGATTTGCTTGTGATCAAAAAATGCCATTGACTGCCAGGGGGTAGTTCTTCAATTCATCTTCTATGACCTAGCATATACTGGTCTTTTTCTGCTTCAATCTTATATACATTACAATTCTGGCTTGTGTTAGTCAGTATAAGAATATACACATATGCCATCTACCTTCTATTAAAATGTGATGGCTTACAGATTCCTAAAGTCAAATGTCCTATTTCCTCAAAGCAATCTTCTCTTCATCCTGCCCTGCATCTTTCAAAAAACTGACATTTAGAAACAGATTCTTTTCAAACTCTACTTTTGAAATCATCCACAAGAGCTTGTTCTGATTTCACACAGGATCTCTATTGTGCTTTCAACCTCTGCTACCAATTTGCACGCTTGCAATTTTTGTTTGTGGAGTCACTCTGCTAAAACAATGCACAAACAATGCTTGCGTGCCTCAAAACAGAGAAGAATAAAAAAAAAAAGTATCCAGCAAGTCAAGCTTGTAAGAAACTCCAGGGAGCGAAGAAGAGCAGCCTGAATTCCTTCCTGACAGCTGCTGCTGGTGATAAACACAGCAAGGAAGTTTGCTATGTGAAGAAAAGGTTGGGTTTTATCTGTAGGGAGCCAGGAGGGCTCTTCTGACAGACAGACTGAGATGCTTTTTAAGGTGTGAATCTATTCAAGCAACTTTGGAGGGGCCTGAAGATTTGAAAACAAGTATCATCCTTTTATCTGGCAAATATCACAGTTTATCTTCCTTTTATCGTGTCTGAAAACTTACTCGTCTGTTAATGATATCCTAATTATCCTTTAAAAATGCCTTGGCTGTTTGACTTTTATAGATTGATCACTACACAAATCTACTGCTGCAATCATTCTCTCTCCTCTGCATTTATAGCCTTGCATCCATTAGATTTGCATATATATATATTCAAATAGGCACTTGAATCTCTGAGTTTCTTGACATAACAATCTAATTTTTATAATTTATATATTTTATTATAATAGCAACATTTCATTCCCAGTAAATTACCAAGTTGTTTTCAGTGAGTGCAGTAACACAATTCAACACTATTTCTCTGAGAAAGCAGAAAGAATCCTCCCTCTACCTCCCAATGTAACAAAACCCACTTGAGACAGCACCAGTCTGCAGCATCTGGGGGAGGCAGGGGTCAAAAGTGAAACCCCACTGAAGTGGTACACTGCTATCAATGACAAGTATTTCTCAGATCCATACATCATAGTCAATATCGTCTTATTTATAGCAGAATAAATTGACTCAAATAAGCACATAGAATTAGTTTTTGTTTCATCTAGGTCTGTCTTGGTTGAAAAGGCAGTAGCTTGCCCTCCTGGGGCTACTGGGGCACTGTTTGAGCTGTGGAAATCATCAAATACCTCATGTACCCAAGGACCAAGAGGGATCTATCGGCTGTTACTCATCTGCCCCTGCACTCAACGCACCCAGGATACAGTCAGGAGTGACAACATGCCTGAGGCATTTGCATTTTTAGTTCACTCTACCATAACACCTCGTTTTGGTCAGCACTGTTCTCACAGAAGATGCTGCCCCTCAAAAAGGTGCTGGGAGTCAGTGGAGCTCCTGGCCCCAAGATGGTGCTTCCACATTCGCTTCTCCAGATACCTCTCTGGCCATGGTCAGGTATTGATAATACAGGTGCTTCCAAATTAAATTTTTGCTCTACCTAGTTTGCGTTCTCACCCTGGCCTATTCAGCAGGGCAATGTCTTAATAATGGTTTTAGGAATTGCAATTCAATAAAACGGGAATTTGGTCCTCCTCAGAAATCTCTAGCAGCAGAAACACATGTTCATGAAACCAAAGGTGAGATGCAAAACCTCCAAGTAAATATGGGTAAAGGACAAATCTGGGAATTAGAAGACCAAAGCTGGAGACTTCATTAACTTTCTGGAGCTCCTAGTTTAACACCCTGCAGGCTCAGTTTCCCTGTGGCAAAACAAGAATAAAGCTGGATTTCTCCTGTGGCAAATTTGCTGATATTTCTCTCTAAAAATGCAACATATATGAGCAGCAGTACTTTGGTAACTTAAATTACCACACACTGAAAATTCTTTTAGCATAACTTAAGAGGATAAAAATTTGAGTCTCAGGCAAACCCCAGAAGGATTCTGAGTTTTGCAGGTCAAAGTGAAGGCCTTGCACATCTTTTTCATATTCATAAAGGCATGAGGTTTAGAGAAAACTCTTCCAATTCCTATAAAGCCAAAGAAAATAAACAGTCTGCTGCTCTGGGGAAACAGGAATAGGTTTCAGGCTGGAAGCAGCAGGTGTAATCAGCATTTCTCTCTGTCACACAGACAGAACCCTAGCATCCTTTTTGCAAAGAAAAGGAGAGATTAAGAACTCTAGCCCAAAGTAAAGGTTTAGATTGTATAGTCTAGATTAGCAGCCTTCCTTCATGCCCTACAGAACAGTTCCCATTAGCTCACAAGTGCATGATATTTTTAAGTAAGGTAGTTCGAGTTGAAAGGACACCTCAGGGTGTCTCAAGTTCAACCCCTTACTCAAAACAGGGTCCAAGAGAAGTTCAGACTAGGTTTCTTAGGACTTTGTCCATTTGTCTTGATAGATACAGTTTGAGCTCTCTCTTCAATGGCTAGAGCAAGTTAATACTGATTTTGACAAGAATCCTGCAGTCATAGCAAGCAACTACAAACCAGAAAGCAGGTTATTAAAAGGCAAAAGCATGACTGTGTAGTGACACTGGAAATGAGCACTTGCTAACAAATTGCCTCAGGAGCAGGCCAATGCGGTTAAAGCAAAAATAAAAACCAAAATCCATTCTGCACTCCACACACAAGATTAATAGTTTAATCAGCAGGGCTTTGTCTTGTTTAAATAACCTATCTTTCAAACCCTCTCGTTTGGATCTTCATGGCAGTGTAGTTCACCTGATCTTAATCTCACTCAAGGGTGATTTAACAAATTCTGTAATAAGTCTCTGATCAGAGAAGCACCCAGAAAACTGAGCCAGTGACTACATACTTGAAAAAATTTAAAGCATCAGGCTAAATTTCCCCTTGTTTCACTACCACATGAGCCAAGTTTACCACCAGTGGCTCAGCAATAACACTCAGGCTGATCTGCCCAGTGAACAACAAAACATTTCTTAGGAGTTTGCCTAGGAAACTGTTTTTCCAGCCTAAAGCCAGCCTGTTTCAGCTTCTAGATCATTCATTGCCCCAAATAGTAACACAGACAAGATGATGGAAAAGGTTGTTTGTACACACCTGCATTCAATATTTATTTTGAAGCTTTGCAAAAAATCCAGTTTCATTGCGAGACTGGAAACCTCATCCACAGCAGCTCAATTTTAGTTTTGACACTTGATTTACCCAACTCAAAACCTGAATCCTCCAGAAGGCGAAGCCAATGTATATATTTGTAAGCTCAAAAGAATATGAACATGAAGCCATGGCCACACACCAGGAGAGGCACGCAGATATGTTTTACATTACACATTATATTAATTACTATCTACACTCTATTAATGATAGCCATGAAGTTTCAGCACATAAGCACACACAAAACCACATGATCACAAATATATAGGCACACACACCTATTATTAATAATAGTAACAAATCACCCTCTTCTTACTTCTCTAAACAAAGGGAGCTCCATCACAAACCATCGAAAGGGAATAAATGCAGCAGCTGATACTCAGTGAGTTTAAATAAACCCCAGGTAAAAACAATAGATTCTCATAAGCCAATTATATTTGCCACATAATCCAGGCTAGGAAAGGACAGACCTTTATAATGATATTTTTCTTAGTTTCTATTTAATAATACACAATCATTTTTAATAATAAGCATGGAAATAATTAACATTTAAAAAGCATGTAACTTGTTGGTGATTTTCTTCCTTTGCTACTTATTGGAAATTTAATTTGTTCATGAGACCAAACAACAAATGTTTCCACTGAATTTAAGGAATCTTTTTTTATTAATGAGAATCAAGATGTTTCTGAAGACATTCTGGCCTGTTGCCTTAATAATTGATACTTAAGTGTATCAGTAGTACATTTAAAAATGAGACATCGTAAAATCAAATTGGAATTTAGAGAGACAGCCCAGAATTTTTCTTCAACAAGGGATTCAGGTACCTCTAAAACAGATCTTTCCAGCACCACTAGACTTACACCAGAAATCAAAAGGGTATCATATCTGGCCTTGTGTGCCATCAGAGACTCGGACCAACCAAGTTCCTGAAACCATGCCTAGTACAAAGTATTTCCATGGCAGGGCTGCAGTCAGGTCAGTTACTTAGCTGCTCACACACTTGCACAGCCTTACCCCCATATCTAAATACTTTTCTCTTGTTGTGCTGAATTGCTGACCTCAGATCCCAGGCTCAGCCCTCCTGTGCAGACTGGCTGACTTGCTGAGCTCAGTGTGATGAATGCCTCATCAAACTACCCTGCTGGGAAATAACAAATTTGTTTTTTCCAGCCCCTCCCCCACTAGTCTGGGGCTCTTCCTAAAGATATTTGTGATAAATGAAAATTTTGAAAACTCTTCAGGTTAATAGTCCTAACAGATTTTTCTCATCTGCTTTTGTTAACAAAGCAGGAATTCCAACCCCATATCTGCTTTGTTAAGAACATGAATTTATTAAAAACAGAAAAAAAAAAAGAAGAAAGAAAACAGATACTTCAATAGCAAGGTATTTCACAGAATCACAGAATAATGAGGTTGGAAGAGACCTCTAAGATCATCGAGTCCAACCTATGCCCTAACACCTCAACTAGACTATAGCACCAAGTGCCATGTCCAGTCTTTTTTTAAACACATCCAGAGATGGTGATTCTACCACCTCCCTGGGAAGAGCATTCCAGTACTTAATTATTCTTTTGGTGAAAATTTTCATTACATTTAATAATAGTACTTCAAAGAAAAAAAATAAAAAGAAAAAAGATAGAATAGATAGAATATAAAAAGTCTTCTATTAAGGACTTACACAATATGAAATTAATATTACAAATGGCCTGGCATGTCAGCCATTTGGGATAAATGGAAGTTTAAGCCCTCAAATCCCTCTCGTTTTCTTTACTTCTTTTCTGCTTTGGGGGGCTGTAGCTCCAATTCTGCCCAAGAGAGCAGAAGGTGGTAATTTCAGATGTTAATACAGATGAGGCTGATATAGGAAGTCTTTGGGCTTGTTAGCGTGCTAGGAAAAAGAAGAAATCCCAGTTTGTCACAGGGGGTTTCTCCCCATTCGTTTATCCAGTGTGCTGCCTCTTGCGGAGGAGGCGGTAAAGCAGCCGAGACGGAGAATTTGCTGTGCCAAGGGGCTGCCACAAGAGGGAGGTGCCAATGCGCCCGGCTGGGCTCGCAGTGCTGCAGCGAGCATCACCCAGCCAGAGCCCGGGGCACCCGCTCCTGCTCCTCCCGCTTTTCTGGAGCCCATCCTGCAAAAGACGGACGCCATCCCCCCTGAAATGCGCTCCCTTCCCCTGGGACCTCATCTCATCTCACCTCTCCCTGCCTTGTGCAGAAACTCTCCGTGGGCTGAAACTCATTTTGGCGGCAAGTCACTGTAGGAACCCAGGAAATTCCTCTGGCTGCCCTGGAGGACTGGAGCCCCTGCCCAGGGGGCTCAGAGAGCTTGGCACAGAGCCCAAGACACCTGTGCCTTTGATTTAGCCCTTGGAAAAACAATTACCAACCTTATATGAAGAATTACAAGCCACGGAAGTTTAAGTAGAATGATAGTGAATTTATCACAGGGTGAAAAAATAGATTTTTGGGATTTTTAGAATGGGGGTTCAGGGGGCGAGATGGAGGAATCTGGGCGTGTCCAGCCTTTCTCCTTCTTCTTCTTGGCCTCCATCTTGTGCTGTGATGCTGGCACTTTTAGATTGGTTTAGAGTAGAAGCTCACTGTCTAACAGAGGTGATAGGTACTGGAAAGTAATTGCAAATATTGTACACGTAGTTTTTAGTATAAAAAGATAACACCACCCGGGGAGCAGACAGAATGCCTCTAACTGTCCTGCTGAGCGGACCTCGGCTGGACAGGAGAAAGAATTTTATAGATAAGGAACAATAAACAACCTTGAGACCGAGAAATTAAGAGCTCTGACTCCTTCTTCGACTGCTGGGCTGGGAAAAAGAGACTTTCTAACACATCTCGGGGTCACTCTGACCAGCGAGAGTCCTGAGATGTCACTGCTGAGCTAGCTGGGAATACACCGGGAGCATGGCACAGGCAATCCTGCTTTCGCAGGGGCAGAGAGGGATACAGTTCTTGTGGGCAGTATCTGTTCATCACAACTGCTCATCACACTGACACCGAGGAAAAGGAGGAAGCAGGTATATAGCATGATATAAATGTACTAAAAGAATCTCTTTGGATGCCAAATTATTGCAGTCCTCTCCCTCAAACAAATTTGTCCTCTTCTGTCTCAGCCACCTCTCATGTTATGTGACTTCTGTCCTCCACCATGATGCTGCAATTTATTATTTTTAAAAACTTATCTGGAAAAGCTAATAAAAAAAGTAATCCAACATGTTTCATTAATATGTCTTTATCTTTCCAACAATGGCACAAAAGCCTGTGAGTTTGGACTTTTTATCCAGTATAAACCAGCCATGTACAGGGCCTTGATATCATTTAAACAGAAATGCTAATTCTGACTTCCAGCTGCCCTGTCACCTCTTCTGACACAAGCAGTAACATTCACAGGGACTATCCAACTCAGAAACAGCATTGTGTGGAGACCCCTCAAAATCCTGTGCATCTCTGAGCCTATGATCCAGCAGAAGCCCTAGGGCTATTTGGCACAAACCCACGGCTGGTGTGACTTGGCAAATCCTCATGGAAGCCACTAAAGCTTTAAGAGCTCGTAGCAGCAGAGGGTCTGGCTGATGCAAATGAAAGCAGAGCTTCTCTGGGAAGAAAGAGGTTAAAGCATGCAAGATCCTCCTGCCATGACTGGATTGTCAGGCAGCTTTCTCTCGAATTTCTAAATAAAAGGAAAAGAAATGAGTTGCTTTTCAGGCAAAGAGAGTCTAGAAAAAATGTGGGGTTCCCCCCTCCCTGCCCCCGAGAAATCCTCTCAGACCCAGAAGAAAAGAAGGGAAAATCCAGCAGCAGCAACTGCTCTGTGTCTGGAGGGGCTGGACAGGAGTCAACCAAAAAGGCTCAACTCCTGTGAGAGGCGTTCTGATCTTCTCACACTGTGACCTTCATTTATGCTCTTTCAGGGACCTCCTACAAAGCTGAGGGGACCTGGCTGAAATTTTTCTCTAGAAGAGCAGGAGTAAAAGGTGGAAAAGGAGCCCAGCAAAAATGTTCTTCCAAAAAAAAACCCTCCTACGTCAGAATCTCTGCAAAAAAAACATGCCATCTTCTGGTTTTGCACACATGTTCTCTAAACCACATGTCTTCTCATATAAATCCTATATGACATAATCATTCTCCATTTAAGTCCTGCATGAGAGTGTTGACTCATTTCATGCTTTAGATTAATCCAGAAGATTGTTGTTTTAATACTTTTCTCTTCTTGTCCTTGGAAACTTCATGAGAACTTCATTTTTGGATTTCATTTACTCTGCATAAATGGAGTAATGCGTTGGCAAATATCTTGTGTTGCCTCCATTCCCTAAAAGGAGTGTGGGACATGGTTTGGGGGTGTCTATAGCCGGTTCGAAATCAGAATAGTTTTTCCAATACCGCTTAGTTACTTGTGCAGGGCCAGGTTCAAAGGACCATGATGCATTCCATTTTTTGGAAGATCAAGAGCCTGTTCTCCTCAAAGCCTGTCCCCAAAAATGTCAGCAATGAGGAGGGATGATAACAGCAGCAACACACATCGTCTGACCAGCACCATTGCTAAACACCTTCATGTTGTGTTTAGAGAGCTCTGACAATCTCATCTGGATCCAGGATGACTCCAAGCATGTGCTGAGCCTGAGACATGGAGTAGGTGAAGATGGCAGAGAGCTGGCAGATATTGGTTTGTGTTTTGCATTAATCTGAGGTCTTAATAACTGCAGTGTTTCCCACAAGGCTGCTGCAAATGGGGGGCTCTAATCTTATACAGCTGGGTGATGTGAGCCCATTTGAAAAAAATAAAAATTCTTTACTGGTTCCTACATGACAAGAATCAGTGGAAGACTGTGGAAGACTGAAGGGCTCTGTCCTATGATTGATCTGACATTCCAAGATATCTCTCTGAGCTGGGACACCTCCAGGACCTGCCAGTGCACATCCTCCCCCTGTTTTGGTTTAGTTCTTCCTGACAGGGTACCTGAATTAGCCGTTCTGTGGCAGTTCTTCAGCTAAGAGAGGCTAATGGCTAACAGACCTGGTTGTGTTCCTTCACAGCACACTCCTGGCTGTGCCTTGAGGTTATGAAGTAACAACAGGAAAGTAATAAAAAAGCAGTAGTTATGTCTCTGAGGACCTTGTGCTCCCCACCCTGGGTTGGGATTACACAGATAAAGCTCATTTTCATGGGCCAGGATAACGAGGCACTGACTTGAGCATCCCCAACACCACAAGATTAATCTTGCACAACTTCTTCCAGTGGGACTTTTCAACTTTACAAGTAACTATTGCCCACCCTGAACAGAGAGCATAGGGCATACATTTGGCATCATTTTACTGCCTTCAGCCACAGTCCAGACCTACCATTCCCTATGGGAGCCAGAGGGTTATTTTCAAAGTCTGCAAAGAGCTAAGAAATTTCTTTCCCAGATTATTTTAAGATAAGGAGACTTTCTTTCCACATGTTTGCAGTCTATGTTGCTGGTGAGTCCTTCCTTTCTGAGCATTTCCACGCTGCTTTGTCAGAGTGCGCTCCAGATCCCGGTACCAAAATACAGAATAAAACTGCAGCATTGCAGAGATTACGTGAGGGCAAGGATGACCTCTGCAGAGATAGATGCTCTAGCCCCTGGTGGATTTTCACGGCTTTGTAAGAAATTTGTTTTTGCAAAGTTGAACTCAGACATGGTCAAAAGTCAGGTTGGAGCTGAATCCAGTTTTATGAAACATGTGTGAGAGACATGGTTTGGTTTGGGTTTTTAAAAATAATTTGGTTTTCTTTAACAGTTCAACAGAAGCAAGGAAGTGTTCGGAAGTGGTCTCTCACTTTTAAATGTCTCTCTCAGATACATTGTTAAGGTTGGCTCCGGCAATTCACAAGTTTTAGGTCCTCATCAAAATATGCACACACAGGTCAGGTATTATTATTACTGTTATTATTATTATTATTGCTTGAAAACCCTTTCAATTAAAGATTACTAATAGATGAGATGAATATTGAATAAATGGAATCCATGGATTAATTAGCTAAAGCCCTATGTTAATCAGAAACCAAGAAAGGGAGAAACACTAGCTCATTAAGCATTTACAAGTATGTTGTATGTGCTTCCAGGATTCAATTACCCTCTCTCCATAACACAACTGTTTTTTATTTAACACTTGGATGTGTGTGAGACGCCCAATGTCCTCCTATGCTAAAACTCAAAACTGCCAAATTATATAGTGTTAGTCATCACCAGTGTGAGGAGAAAAATACTAAATAACACAGTAAAAAACATTTGTGCTACAACTCCATAAATTGCATACACACGATATTTACATAAGTAATAGCTGAATTTGTGGCTGTGCATTACTTATTCACACCTTGTGTGGAATAACTCAAGAGGTAAAAGACTCATCCATTAATCTCCTCCCCCCAGTCTATAATCCTAAGAAATCCTAAGCTCTGCAAGACACTTGATCCTCTTAGGAAAATCAGGATCGTGAGCTGAGGATGGTGGTGTGCTTGGTGCTGAAGCACTGCTGATGAACTCCCCATTCACTGTATGGCTATGCAAGTCCTGGTGGGCCCTGCATGGGCCTGTCACCTGTTTGATGGACACACACAGACATGGAAAGTCTCGTGTGCCACCTCCCTCGCAGCCCATGAGGTGTCTTGCTGCTCTCCCAAGCCTGCCGTGCTGGGATCTCATTGTAAAATTTTTGTGTATATTTTTCCTTTAATGGAGCATCTTCTACCATCAAAGATGGGTGTCAAAAGGATATGAAGTGCACTTTTCTTACTTCACACACAGCATTTTGTAGAATATCCCACCATAAGGATTTTCTCCATGAATAATTCCATGTTGCAATATCTTTTTTCCTTTAAACTTTCTTTTTGTTTTTTCACCAATGCTATTCAGTGTCCACAAACTACAAGCAGGTTATCACACAGGCAAAGCCAGCCCAGAGGTACAGCAAGATCTCCACCAGCCTAATTCTGGGGGGAAATTACAGATCTGCACTTACCAAAAAACAAGGCAAACAAGGCTGGCAAGACAACCTACGAGTTTTGCACTTTTTCTTGCTCTCATCTTATGTGACACCACTTTGTTGCACTGAATCCCACTCCTCTCCTCCCCAGGCTGTTCTGCCCAGCCTTCCTTTGCATCACAGCCTCTAGCACTGCCTGGCCCACACCAAAAGTGACAGTGGCTCTGCAAGTCTGCCACATGTTCCCCCAAGGACATGTACCGCAAGGAATCAAGATTCCAAGGTTTCTCATCACGCTTGTGTGGCTGCACATCAGCCTCAGAGGGACCATCATTTCCAGAGGAGTCAGACAGCATCAGATGGAGTAGGTTATTTATTTCTCTTGAGGCTCTAAGGCAAAGGGCTCAGCCTGTCATATGCAAAGGGTCTGTTGCATCACAGGCTGAGTTGGAAAGGTAATGTAGGGATTTCTCCTTAGGGGTAAGTTCTTGGGCAGACACTTTAATAACACTCTTCATCAGGAAATAATTGCCAGGCACTATGCAACTCCCTCCTCTCCATGGAAGGGAATGCTACGGAGTCAGAAGTGTGAAAGATAAAGGTCCCTACCTATGCAAGAGTGAAATGCTGCCATCCAGCCTGTAACAGCACAGTTTTATCGTGGCCAGTCCTACAACCTTGGGCAGTGTAGGTACAGGGCAGCAAAGCAACAGCCAAGCAGAGCTTATTGCAAATATGCTCATCCATACTGACCTGTTGCTTCATGACAACAAAATTAAACAGCC
>NW_005054361.1:2333191-2383913 GCF_000277835.1 Geospiza fortis
CGTCCCATGTGCTGGCACTCCTCAGCTGTCACCCCCTCTGTGAGGGGACTCCTATCCCCCCATGTGGCAAGAGGTGCCCAGGGCCTCTGACTGCTGTGGAAACATCACACCTTGCCCCCACTGCTGTGAGCAGACAGTAAAATCAAAGAGCAGCTGTTTCATCTCAGGGCAGGAGACAGAGGTACTACCTGGCCACACATTTTGGTAGTAAAATGAACTTGCAGTCCTCATCACTTTTCAAAATCACGCACTTGGTACCTATGGGCATGCCAAGTGGCACAGGCAGCTTTGGAGTCTGCAGCTGTCCCAGCTCCAGTGCAGATCATGGGTGAATCACTGACTCTGGTGGAGTAGAAACCAGGACGCTCAACTCTGCCAATGAGATGCCCACATGAACAGGCCTTGAGGATGCAAAAAGCATCTGAGCATGCCTTGGTGGGAAAGAAGGGGTAAGGTCCATTAAAGGACAAGGGGTAATAGTTTTAGACTAAAAGAGGGTCAATTTAGATTAGGTACAAATAATTTTTTTGACAATGAGGGTGGTAAAACAGTGGCACAGGTTGCCAAGAGAGGTGGTGGATGTCTTAACCCTAGAAACATTCAAGGTCAGTTTGGACAGGGCTATGAGCAATCTGGTCTACATGAAGATGTCCCTGCTCACTGCAGAGGAGTTGGAACAGATGGCCTTTAAAGGTCAGTTGTTGCCCAAACCATTCTGTGATCCCATGAGGCAGAAGCAGTGCTATCACTGAGTACACTACCAGGGGGATGGAGGGTGGGGTGTGATGAGCATCCACAGCCCTTTTGCTTCCTGCCACAAAGTTCTTCAGAAACTCGGTCTTCATTTAACTAGAAGGCCCCTAGATCTTCTGTTTGGGATAGAGATGCTTGGGACTGAGGCAACTGCAGCATCTTGCAGAAGATCTGTTCCAGTAGCCTCCTGCAGTTGGGAATTTCTCCTTTTTTTCCTAGAGCAGTATTAATTCAATGACCTAGCAATCACCTTGGAAACAAACCACATCAACATATAGAGTTACAGGTGAAATTCATTCACTGGGAAGACCTTCAAAAGGCACTGTCACTGTCTTCAGACGCAGTCAAGCCCACTGGTGTGGGGAACACACAGTGAAAATGCCCTGTGCAACGAACTTGTAGGGTTAGAGCTGTTAATAATGTATGGGCATATACCATACATTATGTATTAAGCTCAGGAGAGCTGAGCTAAAGTCAAACATAGATCAAACAATCCATGGGATTGGATTTAAAGTACTTGAAAGGTGCCCCTGGACCCAAATTCAATGAGAAAAAGCGGCAATTGAGAGGTTCAGGCTGGCATCCCCTCAGTCACTACACCTGATCCAAAGCAGGAGTCATCAGCACATGCCAGTGGTGGCAACAGCCTCAAGATGATCTCTGCAACGCTCCTCTCTTTTGGGAGGGCAGGAAGGAATTAGCACTCTTCCTGATAATCCTTGGAAAAAAGTCATTATGCCAGGTCCCCGAGGGACACTTGTGCAAGCCAGGGGTCTGCAGTATGTTTCAGAGATGGTGTGAGGGTAAGCTCTCCTTTTGGGAGACCAAGAGAAACCCCACACTGGGAATGCACCCTTGGGCGCTCTCTGCGGAAGCTACAGCTGAGGCAGACGAAGCAGGCTTTACTCTGGACGTCACTCAGACAAAACTATTCTTGGCCCACTGAAAAACTGCAAGCTGCAGAATGCAATACAATACTTTGTGGTTCTAAAGGACCTTCCAAATGAGGGTCTCACATTAATTAATTAAGCCTCAGAGCACCTAGAAGGAAAATCTATCCTATTTTACCGGCAAGTGGAATGAGTATGCAAAGGTCACACAGAATAGAGGAGCAAAGGAAAGAGAGATCCTGGTATCCTGACTCCTGACTCTTTGCTGCGTCTATTAGCTCATGAGTCCCCTCCAAGGGACATGCATGGAGGACAAAAGGTGACCCACAGCTGTGTCCCAAGGGGCACTGGCTGAGAGATTTAATAAGATGCAGGAGAATGACTAAAGGGGTTACCCAGATTGTCACAGGTCAGTAAAGAATATTGCATTAAGAAAATTGATCCTTTGAAAGCCTCCAGCCACATGCTTATGTCAGAACCAGACGTGACTTGTGTCTGTGTTTCATACGACACCACCAAGTACCCACCAAAGGGCTTTCCTTCATGTATAAATAATGAAATGCAATGCAATGCCAACAGGTGCTTTTTCACAGGGAGAAGGGAGAAGAAGGGAAAGGGTTCGGGTAGGCTGAGGCAGAGCCCAGGTTCTCCCTGCCTCTCCCACCCCTCCCCGTCCTCATGGCTCATGAGCAAGAGGTCACTGACGGCTGGATGTGTCCATCTGTCTGCAATGCCAAGGAGACAAGCACATGGGCACTGGAAGAGGGAGTAAGCTGTGTATGACTGGGGTGTGTGTGCAGCGCAGCAGCTACCGTGTCTGGGCAATAGACAAGAGGCTGCCATGGGGAAGAAAAAGAAAAGCACTCTACAGGTCATCCTGGAAGACGGTTGGTATCACTGTGAGATTGTTTCAGTTTGCATGCTGCCAAATACTTGACTAAACCTCTTGGGGCTTCCTGAGCACACCATTTTGCATCTCTCAAAGACCATACAATTTCAGGTTGCTTGGGCAGGGGACTTTTGTCGGTCTGCCAGACTAAAGTAAATACTAAGAGCATCGCTGTAGGGAAGGAATATAATGTATAATCAATAAGGGATATTCTGCCAAGCTCAGCTGGAACTTAAGGGTCAGCTGTGTCAAGCATCACATGTATAAATTCCAGCAACAAATGCAATTACTCTTCGTTCTTTGTTTTGCAGCCGGAATAGAGTTTGATGGAGAAGTGGAAACTGACACAGAGAGTGAAGGTAATGTAGAGATTAACAAATGTGGTCCTGTTTGAAATACAAGAGGTGATACCTTTTCTTTTTCTCTCTGACTTATGACTTGCTCTACAACACAAACTCTTTCATAAGCTACTTGCAAGCAAGCAGATTTTTCCCTTGAGGTTTGACTTATAACAGTGATATGTAAAGTGCCATTCTTAAGCAGTCTGTCCTGTTTTATCCATGTTCCCGGAGTTGGAGGTTGTCAGAGCCCACATCCCTTGGGAGTCAGCCCCTAGTAAATCAGGCACTGCAGTAAAGCACCACCCTGTGCAGCGCTGGGGCGGCTTTGCACTATACTGAGGTCCTGCTTGCCCTCCCTGTAATGCTTGCTCAGACCGTAACACACTGGGATCTTCATCAGTCACGGCCTCAAGAAGATAATGATGAAAATGGATTGAAGGGAGACTTCTGTCTGTGAGGGAAATCAGGAAAAGCCCGTGACAGGACTAAAACCATCTTTAACTCTGCAGGTATAGTATATCTCAAGTGAGAGAGCTAAGAGGTAGGACCATAACAGCGCTGTATAGATGATACAAATGTAGCTGTTACTGCAAAAACAGCTCACAGCTGTGTCTGTATTACTCACAGAACATAAGAAAGTAGTTTACTTTCTCATACTACAGCAAATTACTGGAAGTTTTTTTTTTTTTAAATCATGTCCAACTTTTCCATAAAGGCAAAAGAGGCAGTAAGATAAATGTTACAAATTAATGCTTCATAATTAGCCTAATACTTGAGAGTTTGCAAATAAAAAAACCCCTAGATCATTGGCTGTCCAAAATGAACATTTTCCCAAAAAGAGCAGGTGGTCCTTTGATCTAGATGATTGATCAAAATTCAGTTTAGATGGACCATTACATAGTAACTGAAACCTGCATAATGCCTCCTGAGAAATTAATTGGAAGCTCCTTCTCATTCCCAGTGTCAAATGTGACAACCACTGCCTACTAATTTTTTACCACTAAAAACCAGAAACTATTTGCTTGTCATTAATTTCTAGCTTTTCACCAAACCAAAAATGCAAATACTCAAATTCTTTTTTTTTGCTTCTATTTTTCTCACCTTTTAGGCTCCTCATTTTACACTCTGGATCCCATTCCATCACAATTTCCTTCTTCTATTACAATATCTCCATCTCTTTACTTTCATCAGACAGAAATTTTGGAAAATAAGAAGCCAGAATAGTCTGGAAAACTTACTATTAATTTTAATAGGCTTGGTAGTGAAAGAGTTGGAGACACTTGGGGGCTTTTGAAAAATTTTTCCCCCTTTCCATAAAATTCTGCAATTAAATCATGCTCCACTTCAATCCTTTAAGCTGGAAGCATTTCTGACTTCTGGAAGGAGGAGGTTTTTAGCTTGCAATGCCAGTAAGAATGAAATGTGCCTCAGAGACTGTCTGGTCTTTTTCTTCTCTGAATAGAGACCATCCAATATAAAAGAAAACTGAGAGAGAGAAAGAAAACCAGATACTGCCTGTGCTGTGCCTTTTCTCTCTATAAATAGAAGAACTCCATTCCCAGCCTTGAAAAGTAAACATCTTTCAAGGACATCGCATCAACAAGCAAACTACACATTGTGTAACAGACTGCAATTTCTGTTTCCTTTGTTCTGGTGTGTTTACAGGTCAGGGAGATATCTGTCTGTGCTGCCTGATGGATGGGCTTCTGCATTTGTAACTCATTTCCAATCTTCTTATGGTCACATACAAGTCACTGATGTGCTAAACTCTTAAATGGGAGTTGCACAACCAAAGAGTTCCACCCGGTTCTTGGACAGGCCATAAAACAAAGCCCATAGAGATCAACAGGCACCTGCTCTTTGAATTTGCCAGGGTTTGCATCAGGTGTCCTGCCTGCCCATGCTCTTCTGACTAATCTTTATTCTGCCAGCATGGATTTCCCAATGTAATTGTTTTTTATCACTTGCAGAAGATGAAGCAAAGGACAAGAAAACTAACAAACAGCGCCTTAGGGAAACTGGCAGAGCAAGCACACTTCAAAGCAAAAAGCAAGAGAAAGACAAAGAAGAAAAAGAAGACAAAGAAGAAGATGAGAGCAAAGAGGAAGACAATGGCAGCCAACAAAACAGAGCTTCTAGGAGAAAAAATTACCAAAGGAAAAACAGAAATGGAAGAAAGGCAAGAGAGGAAGGAAGCCAGAAGAAAGACAGAGGCAAAACGGCTCCTAACAAAGATCAAAAGGAATCAGAAAACAAAGAAAAGAAAACAACCAAGAGAGGGAAGGAGGGGGAGAATAAACAGAAGAAAGGCAGGAAAAACAGGTAATTAAACAATCCCTGACTACAGTGCCTTGTTCAGACTGGCAGCGATATTGACATGCCAGTGGCCTATGGATCAGAATGGCAAAACCAATAGACTGCAAATAAGTTTCTGCTCTCCTTAAAGAGACACAGTGGAAAACCGTGTAAAATGCCACAAAACCAAACTGTTTCCAAGTTATTATCATTTCTCAACCAGGATCAGGTCTATGCATGTAGTGGAGTCTTAGTACATACAGCCAGGGGTAGAAAAGCCCCCCTAAAGAAGGTACCTGGAGAAATTTGGGCATGGAGACCTTTTTTTGGTTGGTCTATGGAAACATTCCAGTTAAAATGTATCCTTTGTATTTTCAAGCCTCTTCCTCTTCAAACCTTGCTTGTCCCAATCTTCAACTCCTACCTGTATCTCCCATTTTGCTATGAAGGCATGAAAACCATTTTTCTGGAGCCAGCTGTAGCCCTGGGAGCTGTAGGCAATGTTCTTTAGCTGACATGTGGCCCAAAGCACGACACTGAGTAAGTTGTAGTGGGGCACAAATGGCTCCTCATTATCCTGGCTGGAAACAGCTCTGCTCCGAGTGTGATGGGCACTGGCATCACACTGAGCCAGGGGATGCTGAGGCACCATGCCCACATCAGAGTGGAATCCCCAGGGCCAGCAGCAGTCTGCCTAGCCCAAGGAAGACCTTCCCTCTAAGCCCTGTGAGGTTTTCTGTGTCCTTTATTTTGGGTGTCTTCCAGTACTTCTTCTGCTTCCTCCAACTCATCTGATGAGGAGTCGCTGTCAGAGGAAGAGCTTGCGATGCTGAAGGAGCAGGTGGAGCAAAAGAAAAAACTGATTTCCACCATGAGGAACAAGCCCTGGAGGATGGCGAAGAAGCTCTCGGTGCTCAGGTACCCATCAAAATGGGAACCCTCATTCCTGGGGTCTCTGCTGACTGCTATGAGATGCACTTTGTCTTTCCTTGAAATTACATATTTGCTGTTGCTGTAACACCATAGTATCAGAAAAAGTGACTGGCAGAACCTGGCCAGCCTGTCTGGGGAAAAATGCCCAGAGTTAAAATATGCAATCTGATTTTCAGCCTCTGTAACCAAAGAACAGACAAAGTGCAAATCTGTTCAACTGATACCCATGGCCAGGACATTCTAGCCTCATATTTAAAACCAAATTACTCACTCCAGTCAGGCTACTTGTTAAAGCAAACTCCGTACCCTGGCTTGCTTATTCATTATTTGTCAGACAGAAATCAGAGCAGCACAGTGCCCTGTTAGTGCGCAGTCCTGAGACGGGGCTTCTTGGAAAATATGCTGTATTATTTTCAGAGGTTTATGGAGCTAACAGAAATCTGCCACACAGACCCTGATGAAGGTGGGAACAACTCAGGCAGCAGCAGAGACCCCTTAGTGCTGGGCAATGGGGGACAGTGGGGCAGAGCAGACCAGGGCAATCAAAACCCACAAGTTGACAGGGAATGGCTCATAACAAACCATTCCTCTGTCAGAGCAATGATTCGGCTCCCAGCTCTACTGCTTAAGGAACCTCTGAAACCCCTTTCTACCAGGAGAGATTTCAAAATACCATTGCAAAGCACACATACATTTTCTTTTCAACTAAAAACCAAGCTATGTTAAACCATGACACAGCCCCAGAAGGAGTGGTGATGTCCCTGCTCTGTGTCTGCTGAGAGGTTGCTCAGAGCTGCAGAGACTGTGCTATCAAAGCTGACAGTCACCATGTGTCTTTGCTTCTCTCTTTTATGCCCTGAAGGCCAAGACCTGTTCCATCTTCCAATAAAATCAGAAATTGTGAACTCTGCCAATTACTTCTGAAAATCTGGGTAAAGATCTATAACAGGGAAACTGTGTTAAAGTAACTTTTCCACCTCACAGTTATGTTATGAGCCTGAGCTCATAACAAATAAATTCTTATGGCCCTAAAATTACAAATTTCTGTAAGGAAAAAAAAAAAAGCAAGGCAGAGTTATTTCTGATGCAATTTTGCAATTTTTCCCCTGTGGTGTAGGATACTGACTAAAATTCTACTTAGGATCATGTTTGACAATGTCCTTCCATACTTTCATCTTGTTTCTGAGCTATAGCAGTCATCACTATCCACTAATGAAACAAAACTGTTGCACTGCTTGTCCAAGGGTCTCCAGAAAGGCTCTCAGCACACTGAATATTCATTAGATATTTTTGGTTGCATGGACTCAACCCTGAGAGAAGAAATTATGAGCCCCATTGCACAGATGAGGGGTGTAAAACACAAAGAGAGCAAACAATATGTTCAAGACTTAGAAATCTCACTTTAGGTTTGCAAATGAAGTCACAGCTGATTTTTCCAAGGTTGTAGGCTGACCTAGCCAACTATGTATACCAAGTGGAAGTCCATCTTTCCCACAGGCTTAGGATGGCATAAAACCTCCCAGCTCCTGAAATTTAATCTCTTTTCATTGGCAATGCCAATATACAATATAATTTTATTCACAAGATCAGCATACTCAGCATAACAGCAGCTACCTAGACTACTTTCTCTGTATTTCCCTTAGATATCCTAGTGTAAAACTACTTTCATTTTGCAGCTTGATTTTACTCCTGACTAGCATAAACTCGTTCCTCTGACACTGAGATTATCCCCTTGGGCTGTTTGCACATCTCTGATATTTATCCTGGGAGGTGTTCATAAAAGGAAGCTCTGCATCCTCTTGGAGTTTATTTCACTAGGCAATGTTATTTTCTCCTTGACCAATGCATCACGAGAGAAAAATTATAACGGGCACACAGGCTGAGAGAGCTCTGCAGCGAGAGAAATGGGCAGGCTTTTAGTTTGCACCCAGGGAGAAGTGTGGAGCAAGATTTGGGGCACTAACAATGCTTAAAGCTAATATAAAACATTTCTATATGAATGTGAGTGCTTTGGGGACCTGACAGCTAATCCTGGGTGGGTGTCTGAGCTCTACATGGCACAGCAACTGATCAGCAGAGAGCAGGGGGGAGAGACACCAAGTCCCCACCTTGCTACGAGCATGGTTGCTTTTCCCACTGGTGCAGGTAGGGGAGAAAAGCTAAAGACCCCTCTGCTGTTTTAATAACCTGCTTGTTTATATTCCAATTAGGGAGGCACAAGATTTTGTAGAGAAGTTTGAAGGAGCACTGGGAAAAGGAAAGGGCAAAAAGCTGTATGCATATAAGATGATGATGGCGAAGGTAAGTGCTACAGAGATGTCAGCGAAAGGCTTGGATATTCAGTTATGTATTCAGAACATTTCTGGGTTTATTGACCTCTATTTGGTGAAAGAGGCACAAAGAAGTCAGAATAAAACTTCCTGCCCACATGAAAAATAATACTAGCTGGCTTCAAATCTACAACTATTGCAGAAAGAACAGGGGGAAATTCACACCTACCTGAACCTGATTGTGATCTTTCCTGAAGCAGGGGAGGGTTTAGAGGAGCAGTGTAAACCATGGCTTTCTGGCTGCAATCTCCAAAACCTTGATATGTGAGAAAAGATATCCCTAAAGGGGAAAGAGGCCCTGCCAAAGTCTTGCCCTACCCCTAGTCCTGTAAAATTTCATCTTCTCCAGTGATGAGGAGATAACAGGGAGAATGATGGCTGTGCTTTGAAGTTGCATGTTGTCATGGAGATTATATTGAGAAGTGCAAAACAGAGCCAGACCTGAGATTATGAAATCAATGGGAGTTCAGCTGCTGGCCTTGTGAGGAAAGATTCAAGCTCAGTGTTTTATCAAACTAAATGTTGTTTTAAGTAGAGTTTGTTCTGAAACAATTCTTTCAATCTAGAGGCAGGTCTGAATTTCCCGCCCCTATATAATCTGATCAAGCCATAGCACAACTGCAGCTTTCCAAAAGCCTGAAATGGTTAAAACTCTTAAAAACTCAAATCATAAATGTGAACACTTGGGATTAAGGGAGGGAGATTTTTGTTTGAAGGGACTTTCTGAAATAGTCCAAAAGATAAGACCCAGACCAGACCTCCTACTTTGATCTTTACACCTACACCTAACCATGCTACCAAACTCTGATATTAGAGAGCCCTGCTTCAGAGCAGACCCCCTCTTCACACCTCTCTGCTCACTGCAATGTTGTCTTGTTTCAGAAATGGGTGAAATTTAAGAGAGACTTTGAAAATTTTAAAACTCAGTGCATACCCTGGGAGATGAAGATAAAGGAAGTGGAGAGTAAGTTGAAGTTGCTGTCTGGTGGCAGTGGGACATTTTCTAAGATTGCCTTGCCTTCATACAAACAATGTTCCAGCTTCCTGGTCCACAGTCTCCACTCACCCTGGGCATCAGTGCCAGACAAGGAGCACACACCCCTGGCAGCTCCAGGTGCTGCTCTCTCCAGCAGCTGTGGGGACCCTTGGGAGGCTCATGGGAAATCTCTCATAGGGAGACCTGAGGGTAAAGGGTTGCTGAGGACAGTTTAACTCTCCTAAAGTCCTAACCACGAAATGTCTTCTCCTTTAAGGTCACTTTGGCTCCTCTGTTGCTTCCTACTTCATATTTCTGCGGTGGATGTATGGAGTAAATCTTGTCCTTTTTGGGTTAATATTTGGACTGGTTATCATTCCAGAGGTAAGTGCTTAATTCTCCTTTCAGTAACGTCTTGCCCTTTGCTTGACACAAACATGGCATTGACAGGACAAATGCCTTATAACAGGCATCACTTTAGATAAATGAAATGCCTGAGGACAATTATTTACAAAGAGTTACTGACACAGGAGAGGAAGTCGGATTGATATCAGGAGACATCAAATGCGATCAGAGATCCTGCCCATCCAGCAGCTGAAACAGGGGCTCAACAATCTATCTAATTCAAGGCTAGTTTTACATTTTGAATAAAGTGAAGAGCATGACATTCCAGTCCTAGGCACAAGATCTGGTCTGCATGAGCCACAGGAAATGGATTATGCTCTGAAAATAATTAAGTACCCTCAGTTTTGGGCCCTCTGGGGGGCATGACCATGGGGCAGCAGCCATGGCACAGCCCTTCAGGGAACAGACAACTTCCCACCACTTTGACAAGTAACACTTGCTTGGGAAATAACCCTTTTTTGTACTTCCAATTCATATGATTCACAAGCAATTGTTTTATTTTTAGTTTTTCTATTTCTCAGTCTTCTTGGAGAATGAAAAGGATCTCATAGCCAACTTTATATGATCGTTTATTGAAGATTTTTTTAATGTACCCATTACAGCTCTGGCTAAATTACTCAGTGCAGTATTTAAAGGCTGTGCAATCCACAGACAGTGGCATCTGTTCTGTTCAATGCAGAATTTTATGGAGCAAATATGCACTGCAGAATGTCTCCTGAGGACCACGCTTTTGTTCTCCTTAATGTGCTTGCTCACACTATGGAAAGGGAAAGCTCAGTTTCCCCCCAGGACGAAGAGACATAACCATTAGCACTGAACAATACAAATGTGTTTGGTTAGGAACTATGCATATGGCAGGAGCTCTCCTCTCTGAAGTGTGCACACTGTTACTCACTGCCTACTGAGCTGTTACGATACGGGAGAGTAGCTGGGCAATAAACATTTGATCATAAATTATTTTGAGTGTAATTAGATAGCCCTAAAAAATAAGTGATAGATTATATGCCTTTCTAGGCTATGAATGCTAATGAGAGATTTTGGTATTGGCACCAGTCAGCTTGTAAATATAATAATTCTCCATAGCCCTTGGCATTCTCTGTTGGACTTCTACTGCTGCTCCAGCTGCAGGACCTGCTTTGCATGGTGCCATGAGGACAGGCTGGGCCATGAAAACTATTCTTTGCATTTTTTAGTCATACCTTTTTTTTTTCCTCAAACCTAATTGCCCTTTACCTCACCTTGAGAACATCTTTCAATTCAGGACTGAAAAATACAAATTATATTGTAAGCTTGACCCAGTGCTCTTGACTCTCTCAGAGGAGTAGCTCTGCATAAATAGATGGAGCTAATCCCTTTACTGCATTAGACCCATGAAGTTCAAGCAAAGAACTCCTTGCCACACTAAGGACATTTCAACTGCAGATGTTCATTGAGGATACAGTTTCTCCATAAAATATTTCCTGTGCAATGGATATGTCCAGGGAAAGGGAAGTCCTCTGGTTATTTCAGTGAAATTAATACTAAGTATAAACAATAAATTTAATACTGTAGATTAATAAATATACTTAGTACTAAACATTAATAGATATAATTAATACTAAATAATTATAAATTAAATTAATGCTAAGCAGTTTTTAAAAACTGCTGCTCTAGCATTAAGAAATAAAATCAAAATCAACAGAAAAGGCAAACCAACCAAAAGCAAACCAAGACAGACTCATTAAGAAAAAAAAAAAACCCTGTTAAAAACTCTTTGGTGTTTTATAGTATACATGCATCATTGTTATTAATGTTCTCCAGGTCCTGATGGGAATGCCATATGGGAGTTTGCCAAGGAAAACTGTACCCCGGGCTGAACAAGCAACAGCTATGGATTTTTCAGTTCTTTGGGATTTTGAGGTAAGCGCACAAGTGTTAATCATAAAAGATCATTTCAATACCTCCTAAAACCCCTCAGAAGTTAGTGGTGCTACAAGGATGAATTTCTTCCAAGATAAACCAGAGGAGCACCTATTTCTTCCAGAAGAAGTCTGGAAAGCCTTTTGTTGCAACAAAATCTTTGTGGATGCTGAGATTTCTGCCCAAAACAGCATGCCCATGTGCAGGCACCTGCATATGGATTTGAACCATTTCCATATACAAATGTGCTGCCTGGCGTACATCATGTGTGTGCAGACACAAAAGACATTTTGCTTCCAACTGGAAAGGCAGCAAGCATCCAGGTGAGAGGCTGGAGCTGCTCCAAACCAGGCAGCCAGACAGAGACTTCAAGCTGCAGACACCCTTCACAGGCAGGAATCACCTTGGCAGACCACTGAAAGTGATTGGGAAGGGGGTTGCTCCCCATATCCCTGCCCTCCCTGTTCCCTGAAATATTTACATGAGCCTGAAGTGCAAACCAAAGTTTAGGACTTGCACTCAAAGGAAATATCCAAGTTTCCAGCCATCTCTGGGTGCTTGCCTGCAGCATCAATTCACCTCCCACCTCAGTTACTTTGAAGATTTAAGCCAAAGAGGTTAAGTCTTTTTGGGTGACAGTCCAAGCTAAGGTATGTGCAGGGGGTGAGGATTTTCGGATGTAACCAGTGCCTTGGGATCTGACTTTCAAAGTAGTTACTTCTGGAAATGTTTTTTTTTTTTTAATTTTATGAGCACCGGCCCACATGCTACAAGCATGGTACCACATGCTACAGCCCTTCTGTAATAAACACTTTTGCAATTTCCTTAGCTTAAAAAAAACCAAACCAACCAAATAAAAAACAACCAACCAAAACAAACCAAAAAGCTACTTTGTTGTAAACCAGATAATTTAAACTAATCTATTAATAAGGCTTCAAATACTGGTGTCCAGGAACGTGCCAGGACCAGGCCTTCATTTACCCCCCATAATCTGCTGAGGATCCTTTCAATTCTTCCTCTCCCTGCACTTTCCCTCACTGCCAGAATCCAGAATTCAGAGGTGAATTAGGGAATTTTTAATAGAAGTGTAAGGAATGAAAAACTCATTTGAGCAGTTCACTGTAAAAAACAAGAGGTAGCATTTAAATTTGTTAAGCCAGAAGAATGAAAAGCCAAACAAACCCCCAAAACAAGCAAACAAAAAATCTGAAGGAGTGTTGATTAAATGCAGCTGCTGATTTTCTCTGGGAGACCATAAGTAATAGACCTGTCAGTAAGGAAACTTGGATCTGGATGAGGCTGTATGCTTCCAGGAAATGCTTACTCCCATAACCTGCCAGTGTCCTGCCTCTGGCTTGGTACACACATCTACATTCCCCTGCTGTCACTGAGGTGTCAGTGCTCTGAACCCCTCTGCTGTACAGGTCCCCATCCAGCACCCATTCCCTTCCTGTCTGACATCAGGGAGCCATCATCCAAGCTCAAGAAGCATCTCCAACCGTGGGGCAACGCAGCACACCAACACCCTCTGCAGCCAGGAGATGTCAAATGAAGCCCTGTGCTTGCCCTTTGAAAATGAATAAAGGCTTGTTCCAGCATGCTCCACAGGAGAGGTGCAGGGGGGAAATATAAATCAGAGTAGGCATAAATGTAGAATCAATGCTGTTACCCTGAAAAATACCTTTCAGGAGAGAGGAGCTGGGGAAATGTATGCTTTGGCAGGAAGGAGGTCACATCACAGATTTCTAGAGGAGTAGAAAGGAATAAATCTCACTTGGACACCAGACACAATGTCTCACAAATGGAGTTTAAAGAGCACACTGGATGATGAGAGCAGAGAAACTCATTTTTCAGTCCCTGGCATCTGATGAATCAGGAAGACGAAGGTTTGGAATTACAGCTTGAGAAACAAACTTCACTAGTGCCTTCCAGGGACATTATCTCTCACCAGGCTTTCTTCCACCACTCCTCCCCAGCAGACACTGTGTGCAGCAAGTCCCAAGCAGCTGTGCTGGGGCGTGCCGGCCACAGGCTTGCTGCCCTGGTAGAAACACACACAGAGTGATCCTGGACCTATGGCACAGCGCTTTGTGCAGGGCAAAAATGCAGCTTCCGTGGCACCTGGGGGTACCAAAGCTTTTTATTAGGTTAGGGATAAAAAGTCAAGAGTTTTTGGGGGAGCTTAGTTTGATTGATCAAGTGAAGGTGGTCAAACGCTGGAAGAAAGGTTATGTGAGCTCCTTTTCAAAGCTCAGCTGGACATAGCCCTGAGTCACAATACTTCTTTTTGCAATTGGCTCTGCTTTGAGCAGGGGGCTTGGCTAGACAGCCTCCAGAAGCCCCTTTCCATGTAAACCCTTCAATGTCTCCAGACAAGATCCATTACTCAGGCTCTGATAGGAGCTTCAAGTCGTGTCTTTCCAAAGGCTTGATCAGAGGGGAGCTTGCTCAACTATCATGGCCAGACTGATTAAGTACACTTAACTTAGGAGCTGAAAGACAAGAGGCAAAAACCAGAGAAGTACAATGTGCAGTGATACACATCAACTTGGATGAGATATGACAGAAAACCAGGGAGAGATTGCTAATGCAGATTAGGTGATCTGCACGCTTGTTGAATACCCAACAGATTGCACAGAAAAAAAAAAAGATTACTTGAGACAACATGGTTGATATTTTTTCTGAGTTCTGCTTTCCACAGGAAAGTAATGCTTTGATTTCACTCTTTAGTTATATTTGCTCTGCAGGTGGCAACCAGTAAAAGGAAATAAATCTGCAAGGCACTGAGCATCAGCTGCCTCCTACCTGAAAGGAAAAGTTTCATATCATGGTAGGAAGGCCCTTTGCTACTGTTTTTATACAAGATCTGAGTGTTTGATTATTGGCTTAGAGAAGCAGGAGGGCTGCAGGCACAAAGAGCAATAAGGATGTTTTTCTGGGAGAGATGAAACGGTGATGAATCAAAACCACATTTTAGTTTTGAGCCACTATCCTCTGGCATGGTCTCCCTCATCTTACCTTTCTTAGAAAAATAAACTCTTAAGAATATAGCTCTCAACGGTGCCAGGGCAGTAAACAGACAAGAATGAGACCCTAAAAACTTTTCCAGGTTGATTTTCCTTGTTTTAAATCTTCAGTTTTCTCTAGAAACTCCTTTCCTGCAGAGAAGAAGCTGCACAGCTTACACAGGATTTCTTTTTCTTTACCTCCAGGGCTATATCAAATACTCAGCACTCTTTTATGGTTACTACAACAACCAGAGGACAATTGGCTGGTTGAAATACAGGCTGCCAATGGCGTATTTCATGGTCGGGATCAGCGTATTTGGCTACAGCCTGATGGTTGTTATAAGATCGTAAGTGCAGCTGACATTGTACCCTCTGCAAAATCCACCCAGATGTGTCTCACAGCTGGGTTCCCCTCCCTGGGCACCCAGACTTGGTCCAGCCTTGGCTGGATGGCTGGGGGAATGTGGGCAAGGGGGGATGTGTGCCTGCTGCTTTCATGCACTCGGCCTCCCCATCCACCGCCCTGGCTCTGGGGGGAAGGGGGCACCTGGGCACTCCCCTGCCTCATCCGTGTGCTCATGTGCACTATTCTGAGCCCTTCCTACTCCAGCCATCGTCTTCCTTCTCCTCCCCTCCAGATCTCTTTAACCCTTCCTCCAACATGGCCACCAAACAGGTAGATTTTGCAAATGAAGGAGGATTTTACTTGCAGTAAATTTCAAAGGTTCCTTTTGCATGCTTTCATTGCAAAACAAACATTCCTGAAAGACAACATGGGTCCCACAGACAGTGCAAGGGTTGCAGAAAAGAGCCAAATGCTACCAGACTGTGTTGGTTGAGTCTCTAAACAAATCAGTGGAGTTCAAAAGTGGCCACAGTTTCTGTGTTTCTTGTGCACTGTCCCCAGCCTCAGTGAGCCTCCCATAGCATCCTCTGAGCACGGAGGGTGCAGCCAAAGCACTTGTCAGTGCTGTAATGGTCTCTGCAAAGTTAAAAATAAAGAAATAAGCCCCTCTATCTCTGCCTGAAGGACATGCCATGAAAAGTTCTTCCTTTCTCTGGAAGAGAGGATGAGCCCACGGATTTGTATAGCTTCCTGAAACAGGCCATATTGCTGTGCAGCAGAAAGAGCTACTTGAGCCTTTGGCTGGAGTGGGACATGGGGATTTGCCGTACATTTGCCATGAAATTGCAGCATCTGTTGTCTTGCCTTCCTTGAGGGACTAGTGCTAGGAACTCTAGGGGGACTTACAGAAGGATTTCAGGGATCAAATAATAGAGTGGAAACAGCAGAAGCCATATCTGCTCCTATGCTGATTAACAAGAATAATCCTTTCTCTCTCCCTGCATGACTTCCTGCAAGCTCTTTGGCTCCAGCATTGTGCAGCAAGTGAAGTCTCACTAAACCTTTGTGCTGCAGTGTATTGGATGGGACATGGGGGTTTTGACTAAATTTAACTAACTAAAGGTAGCCATAGCCATATAGTGCAGCCTAGGACCCAGAAGCACCATAAACAGACTTTCTTCAGGCACCAGCTAGACAAAGCAATCCTTAACCTCCTTAATCACCTGTGCTAGTTTTTCTCTGTATCATTATTTTTAATAGAAGGCCCTGCCAGTTCAGTCCTCCTTAGACCTTCAAAGTCCAGTGGCACATTTTAGTCATTCCCAAGGCCCAAGAATTGTTGCCCCACTCCATCTTAACCCAAGCTGTACAAAGCTAAAGGGTGTGTGGTGGCTCTGTGGAGCACTGTCTGACCTCGTCACCGCTCACATCCTCACGCAGGATGGCTCGCAATGCCAACGAAAGCACGGCAGATGGGGATGATAACAACTTCATTTTCAGCTGGAAAATGTTCACCAGCTGGGACTACCTCATTGGCAACCCAGAGACAGCAGACAACAAGTTTGCATCCATCACCACCAGCTTCAAGGTAAACCTAACTGCCCCCTGCCTGCTCCTGGAGACACTCCCAGCACCTACCAATGGCAGAGATTTAAGGGGAAATCTGAATACCCACTCAGCATCTCTCCAAAGGAACAGGGCATGGTGCTTACTGATCCATGGAAGCTCCAGCTTCTGTGATCCGCTTCCCCTAACTCCCTTTTTTGGCCTTTTCAAAGAATTTGTATTAATTTAGAGTGCAGTTCCCCTGGGATATTTCAGGCTCTTTGCCATTTGATATCTTTCAGTCAAACCAGGACGCATCTATGGAGCTTAGTTTGAATTTAACCAAAACTACCAAGTTGGATATAGCCAGAATAGTAGAAGATTGCATTTCATAAGGTGAAAAACCTTGTGATGCTGCCTTATGCTTGGTGGTGCGAGATATCCATCCCAATTTCCTAAGCACCCCTCCTGTTTTTTTCAGGAGTCTATTGTAGATGAGCAAGAAAGCAACAAGGATGAGAATATCCACCTGAGGAGGTTCCTGCGGGTTTTGGCCAATGTTCTCATCATATGCTGCTTGTGTGGGAGTGGCTACCTCATTTATTTTGTGGTGAAACGCTCCCAGACATTTTCCAAAATGCAAAACGTTGGGTGGTATGAAAGAAATGAGGTAAGGAAACTTTGCTTCCAGTTTTCTGCTGGGATAATTTGCTTTGGACACCAGCAAATTAATTGCCACAGGTTGAGGACAGCATCCAAGGCAGGGGAATTCCCTAGCAGGGCCCAGGAGTCCCCTTCAGTACCTTTGCACTGGTTGTAGCTGCAATGCACATCGATCTCACTGAAATTTCCTAGGGCAAATTAACAACTCCTGCAGAGAAGGGAAAATACTCTTATAATAAATCACTAGAAAAGTCAATGGCTTTTCAGCACTTCCAATACCAATCACCATCTTAAGAATCAAGTTGCATCATAACACTTACAAACTCTCTTGTACTAGAAAGCTCTCTGGGTGTTAGAAATGTTTGTAATCAGACTTAACTCTAAAATCAAATCTTTGTCATTCACCTTGAATAATGGGAATAAAATTTTAGAACCTGCAAAAAAATGTCAGTTGTCAAAGTTTCCCTTTTTCTGATTTTGGAATGAAAAATTCAAATTGTTAAGCTCTTCACATACGGCAAAAAATATTTCAACCTTTGGAAAGTTTAATTTTAATGTCTACTACATTAACATGCATTTATATATCAAAGCCGAATTAAATTCAAAGCCATGCATTTTTGAAATTCCTTCAGAAAACTTTAGAAAGACAGCACTTGCTTACTAAATGCTTTGATTTATCACTATAGATTTTTCCCAAAGAAAAAAATCTTGTTAAAAAAACTTTAATGTCTGACCCTTTCCTGGTGATAATGTGAGATCTGAACAAATATAGTGCTGGGTACTGTTACTTCTCCTGGAAAGAAAAGCACAAAGAGGAGTCAGAGACTACCTGCACCTGTACAGATGCAGGCCATGGGCCCGAAGGGCTATAAAAAAAATTTAAAGCCTTTAAGTCATGCCTGAGCTAACCTTAACTGGCCAATGACTTCGTTGACTACAGTACAGCTTAGTATCTAGCATGATAAAGAGGAACAAAGATACCACTGGGACACATTTTCTCGAACTGCAAAACTGAGATCTTGACGTGGTTCCGTTCAAGTCTGTAAATGCCTTCTGCAAAAGCAAAGGTGCTGAACGTGGAAAACAAACATTAGCATTGACTAATTATCTTTATGCACACAAGCCAAGTCTTGCGCTTCCTCTGAAACTAAAATAAGAACCTTGGAGCTGATGCAAGCAATACTGCAAGGTACTTGTGGAACCTAAATATTCATGAGTCTGGACTGACAGGGAGCAAATTCTTTGGAGCTCATCACTTTGAGATAAGAGCATAAATGCTCCTGCAAGAGCAAGTCGTGCAACCCAGCCCTGAAGTCTGATGCTATGCTGCCTGCACACTGAGCAAAGCCAGAAGCTGAGTTTGCTTTGACTTTCTCCCATTTATAAATCCTTCAGAAATATCCAACCAGTTGCTGGCAGCTCCCGCTCTGCTCAAAGTAAGATAGTCACTGTTGTTACTATGAGCAGTTATCTCGTTTTCCTCATGTGGCAGGTTGAAATTGTGATGTCCTTGCTGGGCATGTTTTGCCCTCCGCTGTTTGAGACCATCGCTGCCCTAGAAAATTACCATCCCCGCATCGGGCTGAAGTGGCAGCTGGGGCGGATCTTCGCACTCTTCCTGGGAAACCTCTACACATTTTTGTTGGCCTTGATGGATGATGTCAACGAAAAAGTAAGAATTGAGCCAAAAAGCCACGGTCAAATGGCATTTCCCAGATTTGAGGGTGAACATACTCTGTCCCGCCCCACCCAGCAGGGACAATCACCCCTTCTGCAGCAGGTGCTTGCTCTGTTCCCCAATCCTCTTGAGCAGTGCCCCAAGGAGACTCACCAAGCAGAGTCTCTGGCTTCTCTTTACAGCCCTGAAAAGAGCATAGTTGTTGTCTTCCTATAATCACAGCATGTTAGGGCAATTCTATTTTTTTTTTTCTCCATCTGACACTGTTTGCAATTTCTATTACTGCAGACCCTGAGGATACAGTTTATAATCCTCTTCCCCCGCCTCCCCTCTTTAACATTATCCTGGTAGTGTGTTGTGGGCAGATAACTGCAGGAAAGGATAAACGTCTAACTTATCCACAAAAAAATTGCTCTGTTTTAAACTGAGAAGAATTAGAAGAACCAGGGTGGTTTGCTCTGCCCTGAAAAATTATGAATAATGTGAAGGAGGAGGACTGGGTGAAGGCTACATCTGCATACAGGAATCCTGAAGGAGGTCTGACTCCTCCATGTGCAGGGAGCATGCTGCTTGTTCCCCAAAAGCTCACGGAGCCTTCACCCACTCTCAGCTGCTGTTCCCCAGCTCTGGGCAAAAGAGGAGTTTCTGTGCTATTGCCAGCACTGTAACTCCACTGTGAACAGATGTTTATACAAGGCGTGCTAACTGCTAAGGAGGAGGGAGGAACTCAATGCCTTGGATTTCTCCAAGCACCTCCATGTTTTCTATTTTCTGATGGTTTTGTCTGGGGGGATGTGGATGTGTCTGTTCATTGCAGCTGGCGGAAGAGGATGTGGTAAAAAACATCACGCACTGGACACTGCTTGGTCACCACAACTCGTCTGCAGGGAATGACAGCACTGTCACCCCAGCTCCCCTGGATCCTGCAGACGTGCCCAGGGGACCCTGCTGGGAGACAACTGTCGGCATCGTAAGAAATCCATTATGTACCAAGCCTCTGTGTTGGTTTGGGATGGTCCATTTACATTTTTTCCCACTGATGTCTTTAACATTTCCAGGCTTGAAGATTTCCTCACAAACAGCAGCTCTTTTCCCCACTCTCATACAGCATCACCAAGGCAATACCAGCCCTTGGCCATGGTTCTCAAGCCATGGTGGTGAAATCCTCAGCTGGAAGCAGCCAGGGCATGCACAGCTCTGAGGCACTGGCTGTGAAGAGCACAAAAGGCCAGGCAGTCTGCAGCCACACCTGCACCATGTTCTTGTTCAGATCATGACTGTGCCTTTGAAGCAAACCTCTCTTCTCCATTTATTGTGGCACTTGTTCCAGAGAGGCTTTGGTGCAGGTGTAAAACCCAACCAGACGACATGCCTCAGGGAACTCCTGACATGTCCCAATCAGTAATGCAGCATGAGGCCGTGGGATGAAAGCAGAATTAGGCAAAAGTAACCCCCTTGGAAAAGCAGACAGAGTGGCCTTCAAGTCCTCAGAGTTTCACCAAACAAATCCATCCTGCATTATTTACCTTGCACCAAGAAGATCTGCAGTCAGACTATGCAGAACTTAAAAAGTAAAAGCAGTTGTTTACTGGCTGACAGAGTTAGGGCTTGCCAAACTACAAGGCTATGCATTCCTGTGCACACTCAAGGCATCTTCAAAAGCCAGGTGGTTCTCAGCCATGTGGGAAAAGACCAGCCACTGTCACCCCTCAGAAGGAGCTGATCCTTGGTGCAGCTGAGCTGTCATTCAGCAGATCTTTATCTTTCCCCCCTCACACTTTAAAAACCTTTCTTGTAAGTGTATTTCCTTTTGAATCCTTGGGCCACCAGCTATTTCCACCCTATGAGTCTTCCTTTTGCCTGCAATTTTACCTTCCTTCTCTTGCACATCTCCTTTCTGTACACTTACACACAGCTCTTGTTTACAACTGAACAATTTTCTTAGGAGTCCACATAAAAGTTACAGGGCTGAGCCATACCAGAGCAATGCACAATCAAACCAACTGAGGGCATGTGTATATTTTACAGCAGCACTCCTGCAGCATTAGCATTCTGCTCCCACTTTCCGTGCTGCCACAGCATGCAGTGCAGTCAATAATGCCAGCAGCAGCTATCAGGTCTAACAGCTATAACAGAGCTCGTAGCTCCCAAGCACAGAGGTAAAGCTTAGGCACTGCACAGCTTGAAAGCAGGCATGGAGTTTGCTCATGGCATGCTTTTCTGAAGATTACTGTCATATAAAGACAAATAGCTCAATGAAAAATACAGTCCTGAATGAGTTACTGAAATTATGGGAGTTAAAAGGGTTTTTTTCCTTCTTTTAAATTGCAGGAATTCATGAGGCTCACTGTGTCTGATATCCTGGTGACCTACATAACCATTCTGGTGGGAGATTTCATCCGAGCTTGCTTTGTCAGATTTGTGAATTACTGTTGGTGCTGGGACCTAGAGGCTGGATTTGTAAGTATCTTACAGCCCAGTCACTATCTTATAGCCAAGAAGATAAAAGTAATTTAGGGCTGTTTGGTCAAACTACAAATGAATTTGTTTTGAATGCTTCCAGTGGCTGTCTGGTCTTGCTGGATAATTGGTATCCATAGTCTGCATCATTTTTCTGGGTCAATCAGCTCCATCCCAGTAAGAACTCTACAAAAATGCAGTTCTCCTCCCCATCTCAGAACTTTAAGACGTGAAGCTGACTTAAGAAAGAAATAATCCAGTGTTAATTCAGTTGCTATAACCCCAAAACCTTGGGCCCTTCAAAGCCTTCCCCTTTCAAGGCCCTGGATCTTCCTGTTCATTGGCCACCCTGGAGGCAGGAACCTGCTTTTCTCACAGCAGTGTCTCCTGATTGCTCCTGGAAGCTTCTGCTCCAGAAGCTCTAGAAGCTCCAGGTTGCTCCTGGTGTTTCTTCTGCTGCAGGGGAACAAGGAGCATTTCCTTCCCCTCTCTTGCGCGTGTAACACACAACAGCACTGGACGCTGGTATTCATAAAGGCTGCATTACCAAACAGTGAGTACTGGAGCTGCACAAAACACCAAATAAAATAATGGAGGGATGGAGGGAAGTCCATTGCTTCACAGGAGAGGAAACAAAAGCAGATGGATTCAGAGATGAAAATACCTTGCAAGATTACAAGCAGATCAGTGCACCCACTACCTAGCTGTCATAGTGGGAGGGTTCCCAGGAGTGGTTTGGAGAAGAGCAAAAAGGAGGGCTTTGGTCAAGGAAGAGCAGGCAGGGCATCACAGGCATTTTGCTGCTTGTGGAGCTCTTAATGTTTCTTCTGAGGGAGGCAGAGGACATTCCCCAGGGTGGCCTAGGAGGGTCCCTCCAGCAGTCAAGCAGAATGAAATTACTTCCATGGCTTGTGCAAAGATGGTTTGCTGATGGCAAACTAACCCAACCTAGCCAGGGACACCAGCACAATTTTATATGTGTTTTTCTAATGCAGATAATGAATAAGCTTCTTGTTTAACCCAGCCTTCTCACCTAAGAATACTCAAAGCAGAGGACAGCAGATACTGAAAGCTTTTATTTTCATGTGAAAAAGAAGCCAATATTAACTTCTAGCTAAAGGTTTAAAGTAGAAATGGACCAGAATCAAAAGAACAAAGAAAACTGTTTACAGCCATCCCTTCCCAAAGCTGTGAGCAGTCAGCAAAGCAAGACTGACTAGACTCTCCTTGAGTTTTCATCATAAAGCACAAACATCTTCAACTTTATGAATTGCTGACAGTATTAAGTAAATGCAAATGGCATAAAAAACACACTACTACATAGGATTCCAAAGACATAAGAGCATCACTTACCATTTCTTAGAACTCTTCTGCATTGCAGTTTAAAAAAAAGTAGTTTTTTCAAGAAATTGTAACGTGAAAATCTTTACACAAAGTTTCATCTGCCAAAAATCACCTAAATTTTATGCACACAAAAGTAGATATACATAGAAGAAATAGCTTGATCATCGGCAAATCTAACACAATAAAAAATTATAAAGCAACAAATACTGCCAGTAGATCAGATCAGCCTGTTCTGGGCCTGCCATCATTAGCACCCACATCAGATAGCTAAAATACTGCTTTATATGGAGCAATATATCAGCTAGCACAGAGTAAAACGCCACCTAATACCCATCAGGTCATATTTTTCCTTGCATTTCTCTCCCTTTGCCCTGTGTTTCTGTTCTTCAGCAGCTTGGACCCAGGGACACGGACATAATCCAGCATAGCATTTGCCTTCCAGCTCATAATTATCACTGCTTCAAGATTCAATATTTTACCAGGGTGAACTGTAAGCCCATAGCCAGGCACCAGCTGGAGTTTAAGCGTGGTCCCGTGCCATGCTCACAGCTGGTGTCATATTAGCAGGGAGAGAGAAACACAGAGCAGCTCTAAGCACCTCCATCTATCTTGGCAGTTTTCAGGAAGCCAAGAGAGAAGCAGCAGTAGCTCCAGTTCTGCCTTCCCCACCCTGCTGCTGCTCATTCAAGCAGCGTGCACGCAGCAGGAGCCCTCCCAGGAAGCCCTGCCTGCCAGATTTAAATAAGCATCGTGCACCCAGCAGAAACCCAGCAGGTACCTCCAGCAACAGCACACTCTCCTTTCTTTCCCCATACAGCCATCCTATGCAGAGTTTGACATTAGTGGCAACGTTTTGGGTCTGGTTTTCAACCAGGGAATGATTTGGTAAGATATTTCCTTTTTTAAAATTTTTCACGTTATTGAGAAAACCTGTTAGTGGAGTAAGAAAGCTTCCAAGCCAACTATATAAAGCTCTGGGTTCTGTTTTTTCTGACTGATTGGCTTTCTGTGCTTAACTATAAAAGCGTGTCTCTCTCCTCTGGTTACATTCACCTAACATTTTCCAAGCAATCTCCAAGAAATTTTTGTCACAACCTGAAAAACTTTCTTTGCAACCCCTGAGCAGTCCGAGGCCTTGCTGCCCTCAGTGAGGGGGCCCATACCATAACCTGTGGGTGTAGGTGACTTCTGCTGTGGGAGCACAGGGGTAGCACCTATCAGCCCACTCAGCCTTCCCTTGTGAACAAACTTGTCAGCACACGAACACTTCCTTTTCTGTTCTTCAAAAGGGTAAACCTTCCAGTCTCTCAAAAAACAGCTCCTGTCCTTCTCTTTTCCTTTTCAGGATGGGATCCTTTTACGCCCCAGGGCTCGTGGGTATAAACGTGCTGCGCTTATTAACCTCCATGTATTTTCAGTGCTGGGCTGTTATGAGCAGCAATGTCCCTCATGCAAGAGTCTTCAAAGCATCCAAGTCTAACAATTTTTACATGGGATTGCTGCTGCTGATCCTCTTCCTCAGCCTCCTGCCTGTGGCTTACACCATCATGTCCCTGCCTCCCTCCTTTGACTGTGGACCTTTCAGGTACTACCAAAACACCAAAAAGGATATTTTTGTTCTCTGGTGCACGGGAACAAAATTTTCATTTTTGCTTTCATGTTTTGAAAGCAAAATTCTCATATTTTCATGAAGTTAGAAGGACTGGACTCCAACAGAGATGGAGTCTCAGTCCCAGGAAAAACAAACAAACAAACAAACAACCCCAAGTAGAGTATCCTAAAGGCTCTTTGGAACATTGAGGAAACAAAATTAGTCCAAAGGATGTATTTTACATGTTGACTAGTTAGCAAATAGCAGGAAATGGATAGAGGTGAGCCTGTAAAATTACTGCCTTTTTTTTCCTCCTTCTTAGGTGTTTGGGGTTTTTTAAATGTTATGGGGTGCTTTTTTTTCCTTTTAATTAGGACAGAATCAGCACTGCACAAAGCATTCAGTGGACTGGATTAACGTGCCAATAAAGTCTAATTTGATTGAATAACGCCATTTCCTGGGCCTGCTGAATCTGACTCAGCAAGGAGCCAGCTTGGAACAAATTGTTCTTGTAGATGTTTTGGGTTATCTGCTTGCTGACGGAGAATGACATCAGAAAGCTCAAAGACTCGGGGGAAAGGCAAGAGACCAAAATACCCTCAGTTCTCTAACAAGGACAGGTGTCAACGAGTAATGTCAGAAGATCTGACAAGTAACTTGTTGCACGCACACTATCATTGGGAGATGACTAATCTGCAATGTGAAAGAGCTATTTCAATTCCCAATCAACCCTTCAAAAGCCACTCAGCCTGATTCAGACCCTTGGCAGCTCAACTGAAAGCTCAGCTCTCCTGAGCTCCTGGCAGCTGATGAGTTGGGATAGTGTTTATCCAAGTTTTCTTTATTGACTCTGAACATTGAGACAGAGAGTCCAATACCCTCCTGATGGGAATCCTACAAGCTCCCAGGAGGCACCAAGCCTAAATGGGAGGAATAGTCCTGAGGGTGTTGAATTCCCAGACCCAGAGATGCCGGGGAGAGAAGAAGGTCAATTACATAATCCAGACCTTTACAGATTTGTTCTTCTTTCATACAGAATACTCTCATCTGCTTTATCAATCCCGTTTGAAATTACTCTTTCACTGAGTCTCCTATTAAGCAATAATCACAGCTTGCTATTTTTGTCATTACTTAGCAGCTCTTCAAGATGGCTCATTATTTCAGAAAGCTGGAATTTGCATATGGAAATTCATCTCTACCATGAAAAGGCAAAACTTAACAAGATATTCATCAGAAATATGTAGTTACTGCAGTCTGTAGGGTTTTATCTATTTCAGACGGATAAATAGTCAGGACTCATAAAGGAGTCAAGTGTGGAAATAAATGTATTGACTCCAGGAGCAAGTTGGCCTAGCAAAGATTAATTGTATAGTCAGAGAGGGGAGAGAGTGAGGGAATGAATGAACCAATAGATAATTTCAAATAAAGGCATTTTAAACTCCTTTGTGGCCTTCAGCAAGCTGATGTTCATTGAAAGAGAGGTGAAACATGCTGCTTAGCACCATGAGACTGGGACATTTTGTCCCTCCAGAGGATACCTACACTCCTTAACTGGCTGTTTGTCTTCCCAGTGGAAAGAAAAGGATGTATGATGTCATTCAAGAGACCATCGAGCTTGATTTTCCACTTTTTGTTGCCAAGATCTTCAGCTATTTGGCAAATCCAGGACTGATCATACCTGCAATTCTGCTCATGGTGTAAGTTTTCATTGCAATATTACATGCCTGGCTTGGGGGAGAAGATTGGAAAAAAATTTTTGTATATTAGTCAGGTCTAAATACAGGTTCTGCTTAGATAACAGCATGGATTAGAGCAAACACATGCTCCCTACTCCCCTTACTTTTGCTTAACCCAATTTCCCAAAATTTAATTACCTGACCCAATTAAACACAACTTTGTGGATGAAATACATTGCTGACAGAGGCCTTGTAGATATCTAAGCTGTCACAGCTTCCATATGAAAAATTTTCTGTAGCCAGCAGGAAATAAATGGACAGTCTCAGCCTGGTCTCTTTTGGAGAAGCAATTTCTGTCACAGCTGGTGGTATTTAGAGCACCGCCAAGACAGGGCATTCAAAAATTACATGTTCCAAAAATATGAAGTGTTGTGAGCTTTGTTTGGGTTTGGGGGGTTTAACTTCTTCATTTTCCAAATAATACATCTGGTATTTGTTTTAGTGCTGTTTGATCATTTCAGCTTTGAAATCAAACTTAAATCCCCAGCACCTTCAGCAGTATTAGGATTAGCTCTCCTTTTATTTGAGAAGATAT
The DNA here is from genome assembly GCF_000277835.1 of Geospiza fortis. Taxonomy (NCBI): domain Eukaryota; kingdom Metazoa; phylum Chordata; class Aves; order Passeriformes; family Thraupidae; genus Geospiza; species Geospiza fortis. The sequence continues at coordinate 2,359,809 of NW_005054361.1, forward strand.
TTTTGGCACCATTCTTGAGGCTTTACAAAGCTATCAAAATGAGTAGAAGGGCTGTGGCCAAATTCTGTAGGCAATTCTGAGCACTTCAGACTAATCAATAGGAGACAGGGAGAGATATGGGGATCCTGTTACATACAGAGATTCCTGTTCTGACTCTTTCTGGGGTATCCACACATTGGAGATGAGCCTCTGGGCTGCTCCAGCACAGCTGCCCTTGGGCAATGTGATGCTTCATCCTGCATAGCTACACTGAAGGTAATGCCGTTAAATTATATCAAATACTAGTTCCATACAAAGTTTCTTATACAAACAACCTGAGAAAAATCCTAATGAAACTGAAAATGACATGTCACCCCTCTACCTGCCTCAAACTACTTGCTTATTTTAACCCCAAAAAGATGATCAGGTACTGTAAGTTGTGCAGGCTGATCCTACACCTATACAGACCAGATGAGGTCTGTGCAGAAGACAAGTCTCACACCACATCCCTAGCAGGGCCAAGCACATTGTTGAATTAGAAACTCTGTGGGCTTCACAGCAGCACTGGCATATGCTACTGCAAACACAAAATGAAGACTGCAGAACACCCCCAATGGACCACCTTTACAAAAGGGCTGCAGGCCAGGTTTCTGAGGCTTTGATGCAACCATCAAAAAAAGCTGATGGGAGAGAGTAATACCTTTGGAAATAATGTTTTTTTTTTTTCTGGCGACAATCTCCTGCCCTTTCCTCCACTGTCAGCTGGGAAAAGTAACAGCACAAATCCGGTTTATTTGTTGAAGAGACACCTTTTATCACACCTTCCCAGTGATGGCTATTCCCACACCACAGCTTTACCATCAGTCCAACTCTCCTTGAGACAGTTTTGTCTCTGCCCTGGCTCCCCTCTGAGAACTGAGAGATGCCTTATGCCCATTTTACCCAAAACATCCTCACTTTCCAGCCAGATACACTGCCTGTCTGGCCTGTATGTATTACACACTTGTGATTTCCAGCTGTTCAGCTCCCAAGAGAGTCACAGCCCTAAAGAAGTGGCTTCCCCTGTGTGGTGCCTGGACCAGTCAGACCTATGGCCCCTTGGCAGTAGCTCTCACGTGCCCTGAGAGCATTGGGTGCCTTGCAGAGGCACTGCTTGTTATCTACGTGCTCACCTTGCCTGTGATAATCACAGACAAGATCACAGTGAACAAACAAGGTTGTTTCTTAAGGCTTTGGCCCTTTTCTCTCCTCCTTTTCAGTCAAGTGCCTAATTTCCTGCCTTGACTTTGAAAATCTTCAACTTCTGCTATGGTGCTGACAGGCAGACAGGGTTAAGCTGGAACTAGTCCGTGTGATAAACCCCATCCAGTTTTCCAGGAGACTGAAACCAGGGAAATGCAAAAGCTTCATTTAATCCTGATGAGCATGGAGCCAGAAGCTCTCAAAGCAGCAGGCAAAGCAACCTGCAATCCAGCCTAACTAAAAATAGCCTCTACAAAGAGCAACAGGTGGATCACAAATGGACAATCTGTTGATTTTGATTGCAGTCTCTCAAAAATGAGTTTTCCACTTACTATGGACTGAATTAAGTAATTTTCTCTAGTCATGACAACCACTTCTCTTTTATCCAGGTGCAATCCAAAATGCATCTTCTGTTTATTTCGGTTCTTAGCTCCTGGTTCCAAACAATGATGGGGTCCAGTGAGTGACATGGGTGTCAAGCTTACTGTCCAGCTTTTAACTGTCCAAGGACAAGGGAAACAGGAAATACAGAGAAAGAAGATTGAAAGATATTGTGTCCACGGGCACATCACATAATCCTACTCAGGCTGAGAGTAGGATTTCAATCTGTGGCCTGCAGAGCTTCCTGGCAGAAGATAGAAGCATTTTACTGTATCAAGAAGGGGAAAAAATTAAAATTCCTCTGCAGGCTAGAAAAGGACAGTGACCCACACTCTCCCCAGAACTGGGGAAGCAATACATCAGAGAGGAGGGGTGCCAGGGTGTCATGGTTTAAACCCACTTGGAAATTAGGCACTACCCAGCTACTTGCTCAACCTCTTCTCTCTCTCTCTCCAATCCTGGTTGAATGAGGAGAAGAATCAAAGAAAAACTTGCAGATTGAGATAAGACCAATTCAATAATCAAAATCAAAGTAAAATATAGTAATAATGGTAAATTGTAATAATAATAAAAAGGGAAAAATAAGTGACACATAATACAGTTGCTCACCACCCACTGACTGATGCCAGACCACCCTTGCCAAAACCAGACTGGCCCCTGTTAAAGGTAACCCTCCTATTTATACACCAGACATTGTATGGTGTGGAATATCTCTTTGGTCAGTTCAGGTCACCTGTCCCACCTATGGTCCCTCCCAGTTTCTTTTGTGTACCTCCTCACTGACAGAGCTTGAAACAAAAACAAAGGTCCTTGCTCAACTTAGGAAAACCAAGAATTAGCAATATGAAAATATCAGTGTGTTATCAACATCATTCTTATTCACAGCCCTGATTACAAAGTAGTATTTTCTAGACAATGAGCTTGATAACATAGAAGAAATAAAACTATCACACCTTTACAGAAAAACAAAAAGAAAAAACAATTTCCAAGAGGATTGGCAGGACAGAGAGCCTAGATCACCATGACTGAGTTTTGAGTTAATGTTAGACAAAAGGAAGCAAATGTGTTTCCTCTAAACAGACCCCTGTAAAAAGCCTCAAGAAAGGCAATCCTAAGCACCACTTCCTGATCTTCCACCTGGAAACCCACATGCCAGTACAAGGTGCCTTGCTGGGCTTAGGATCACGCACTCAATTGATGAAATCCTTGAGTCTGGTTTGAGTTTGATGAACCTGGGCTGGAGCAACGCACACAGGTTATGAATGTCAGGAAACCATTTTTCTTTCCCAACCTTTGTTTTCCTTCAATAAGAGAATTTTCTACTTTATTTTGAAAAAAAATACCCCAAACAACTATAGCAGTGAACTGAATGGCTGGTGCTTTTCCTAGAAATGGCTTGGAGCCACTGAGCAGATGACAGTTTTAATTTAGAAAAACAAAGGCACTCCACAAAAGCAAGAGGGGACATTTTTTTTTACTACCAAGATATCACTGGCTGGCGAGTGTCAGAGGTGGTAAGACAGACCCAGACACCTGGGCATGTTTTAAAGCACAGCCTCCCTGTGTGCCAGAGGCTGGCAGCCAGCATGCCCTCTCCCATCCCCACTTGCCTCTCAGTTCCCTCCAGCTTGGCTCAGTTTTCCCCTGGCTTTGGCGTGCCCTTTTTGGAGAAGAGAGGATCAAAACAAAAGCTCATGGCTCTGCTCCAACCTGGCTTCTGCTTGCCCTCAAGGGCCCCGTCCAGGGATACAGGATGCAGCTGGTCCTAGAAAAGGGGGAAGGGGGACTGATCCTTGAGCACTGCTTTTCAGGAGAGGTGTCAAGTTTTTCCTAAGGTCCCTGTGTTACGTGGTGGCAGTTCCATCTCAAGACTGGTGCGTGGTCTCCCCAAGGTTGGTGCAAAGGAAGCAGAGAGCCCATGGCCAGCCAAAGTGGAGGCACGAGGGCAGGCTGGTCATTTTTCTTCTGTTTGAGTAGAACAGAGCTTTAGATGGGCTCAGCCTGTTTTGGCTAACCATGCCACAGGCAGCCCAAATTATCCCTAAACCCCGAGCTTCTAAAAGAAGTTTGGAGACAACTGGTGGGAAAATTAGGAATTAGAGGTAGGCAAAAAATTACATGTTCCTTCCTTGTGAAACTTTCTCTTTCCCCTGATCCTATCACTACAGCAACATGTTTTCTTTTCTAGCCTCACCATCTATTACCTGAATGCTGTGTCTAAAGCATATCAGCGCGCCAACGCAGAGCTGAAGAAGAAAATGCAAATGGTAAATACTGATCTGGCAAAACGACCTTTGAAATACCATGCACTTAAATCTTGATGCATAGCATATGCTTTAAATCGCTCTTCACTTTGGTGACACAAGAAGATTACATATTTTATGCTTGTTCAATCCCCTCTGATGGCATTTAATGTCTAGCTGTGCAGAGTGGTCACATCCCATAATAACCTGCTATTTCATACATCAAAACTACAGTTGGCTTTTCCATAAACTGTGGTTTTCATCTACAAGAGTAAGTTACCTAGAAGTTCAGACAATGCTTTGATGTCTGAGATTTCCCAGGAACAATGACAAGCCCATGGAAACCACAGCCATTTCACTGGCACAGGACAGGATCCAGGCCAAGGAGGCAGTGCCACATAAAGCAAAACATCACATAAAGCAGAGATTGGTGCAACATGAAAAGTGAGGATGTGAGCACTGAGAAGAGGGACTCCCATAAATTACATTCAAATGCTCAAACTCAGAATCAACCACTCAGCTTAAAGGAAGTGTCCTGGTGCAAAGGGCACCCTCAAGTACTGCAGGAGGTGAACCTGTGCTACAGCACTCTCAGATTTGGGGGCACTCTATTTCATGCTGCACAGCCTGGCTGGGATCAGGGCTAAAGGAATCACAAAGCAGGGCTCAGCCCTATCCAAAAGTAGAGATTCCCTCCACTATCCAGAAGAGAATCTTTTGTAGCCCTAAATGTATGCAAGTAATGCCAAAGCCAGCCCTGCAGCCCATCCCTGTGCTGCCATACCCTCTTCCTCTGGCATTTATCCCTGACATCCTCTCTCACAAAAGGCTCACATTTAAAACTAACCAATACACCAGAGAGGGCAGATTGGTAGCTGTAAGAACACACAGACAGCCTGATGGACCTAAACCATGTTATCTGCAAGGGCTTTGCCCTAACAGGAGCAGAGCCACTGTTTTCCAGTCCTGTCTGGGATGTACTTTCTTTCCTGGAAACACCTGATCACTGGACCAGGATTCAGCACCTTGAACTTGGCAAGGAGATTCGTTCATACCAACAAACACTTAGCCAGGCAAACACAACACCAGGCCACCATTTCCCAGATTACACCTGCAGTTTTTAACTAAACCCAATGTTTTTTATTGATGCAGCAACGAGAAGAGGAGAAAAACAAGAGAAACAACAAAGCCAGTACCAACCCTATGCTGCAAGATCTGGAGGATTTACTTACACCAAGTACAAAGACTGAAAGTCCCCCTAAACAAGCGGAAGGTAAAAATTAATACAATCTCCCCATAACACTTCTGAAAGGGCTCATTTAGCCACCAATGTGACTGATAGGATTGAAAAACTGGAGGGATACACCTTAGCAAGGGATTGGACGAGTATAATTAGGACAGATTTTGTCCTGTTGCAGAAGTCCACCTGCCAATGGACACTCAGGAAGGGCACATTTTTAGACTGGATTATATCTCACACAGGCTTGTCACAGTGGGAACTGTAATCCAAAATTATGATTCACATCCCAATTATTAACCATGCTGGTCATGAAACCAGCAATTTATTCTGGGAATAGTGTTTAAACAGAGTGTTGTTTCAGGGCTGGTGAGTTGAGTCAGACTTTTTCTTCCTGAGTTGAGCTTTTCATTGGAAAATTCATCATGAATGAGGCAGAAACTTTTCACAGGATTGGGTTAAGTCTTAGGGTAAATAAATGCATGCTCTAAGATCTGCTGTGGGGTTCCATGGGCACAAAGAACGAGGAGGAGGCATTAGCACCAGGATTGGGTTATTTTCAAGGAAAATGGATCCTCCAGGCTCAGTCTCAACCAGCCACTTCCTGACTGTCAGAGCCTCCAGCTCTCACTTGTGAAAATCACCTGAAAGGTTTTGATTTTATCCTGGTACAGGTGAGAAAGGCAGACTAGTGCCACCATAACCCCCTTGAATTTGATGGACTGAGACAAACTGGAAGGTTCAGAGCAACCCAGGACAGGTCCTCTCCAAAGCAGACTCAAGGCATTCATTTAAATGGATATAGTGCTGGCAGTGTTTTGAGTGCACTGAAAATAAAGACTGAAAATCAGGAATTACCCACCACACCCCATGCCTAGGTGTGTACCAGCATGGCTGGTAGGATTATTGTGTTTTATCAATGCTTCTGGTAAGAACCTGAAAAGAGGGCCTGGACAGCAGGGACATGAACTGGCTGTTGAGTTGAGGGGAGGAACATTCTTGTTCCTGGTTCCTTCACTCAGAGGCTCAAACACAAATCCCCAGACACTCTGGTTATTGCACAGAGAAGAAACAGCAGTCACTGGGGAGAGGATGAAAGGCAGTGCTTGCTGCAAAGAAAATAACATTCATCATCTTTGCTCTAGACAAGAAAATAGAGTCTCCAAATGGATCCAGCCCTGCCAGGAAGCCAGGCAGAGGAGAAGCCCTGGCTGGCAGCCCCAGGGGCAGCGGGAGGGGAGCAGCATTCACCCCACCATCGCCGGTGTTTGTGACACAGCCACGGATACTGGGCGTTCGGGCACCCTACCCTGGCCAGCCCAGGCCGTGGGGACACCCCCTGGGACCAGTCCCTGGAAGAGGGAGAGGGCAGCCATGCTACCCACGGGCTGCTCGATAACCTCAGCAAAGTTTCTCCTGTGCTGCATGAACCGTTGTAGCTTTGGTAGGAAATGATTCCCGCATGCTGGACATCCACCCGTGGTGCTCTCTATCTACCCAACGCTCTCTAATACAGATTTGTTTAGACACTTAGTAGTACTTCTGAGTTGTTACTCCCAAGGGCTGTGCTGATTTTGATCCCAAGGGAAATGGGAGGCGGTCAGAACAAAGATCAGCCGTGACATTGCTGAAATGCTTCGCACAGGATGCACCCTGTGGCCACTAACTTGCTCTGTGGAGCAAGTGCTTGCCAGTACTTTCAGAGGCTTCTTTAATTAATAAAAGTGGTGTGACTTTACCTGTCATTTAAACAGAGGTTTGTTGTGGGTTTTTTCTGTTGTTCCTCTGCCTGGAGAATTTAATATTATTACAAAAAAATTGAGTGTCCTTGCTCAGCCACAAGGCAGCTGCTACTAGGAGTAGAGGATTCATACCAGAGGGAATTTTGTCAGCTGCATTTTGTCCCTTGTCATAGTTTTCCTATAGCCTACCTCCTCCAAACTTTCATCTTTCAATCCCACCACCACTTTCTCAAGGTTCCCACTCCACTCCTCTTTTTCACAGTCTGTTGACAGCAGCTTGCACCATTATTTCAATCCCTGGATATGATTCCTAGTCTAGCAACACCACCCAGCACAACTGAGAGACTAACAGTGCCTTGGCCTAGTTTCTGATTATAACCATTTAGAAATTCCTCTTGCCATTTAAGAACAGTAGAGAAGTACTTCCAGGAGATGCAAACAAGAGATAAAGAAAAGGAGACTTCAGAATTTCTTCAAAAATGAAATAATTGCATTTTGCTTTCAAATATAGCAAAGTCAATGGGTTGTTTCTAGAAGCAGCTGCTCCTGGTGCACAGCTTAAAGTCAGTTTGGCTGTTCCCAGGACACTGCTGTGGTCAGGGTTGGTCATTCTCCCATGGAGCCTCCACATGAGAAGCTGCTCATTGGATTTATTTCCTGGGCTTGGAAGGACATTTCTCTGATCTGGGTCTCACAGAAAAGGTCTTGGCTTGCCTCTTTACTGTGGGAGTTGCTGATGCAACATAGGTATGGTGAGCTCTCTGCAGAGATACCCATTCACTGAACTGGACAAAAGTCAGACAAGAGAAGGCCTTTTCCAGGAGACATCCTTCCTTGGAGGTGTCCATACAGGTCAGAAAGTGCTGGGGGAAGGTGTTCCCAGCCTGCCAACTCAGAAGGAAGCCACAGAAACAACACAGTGCCCTGATTTTGGCACAGCCTGCCTGCCCTGCAGACTCTGGTATCTTAGGGACTGGTTGCATATCAAGGAAGAGCACTCTCCTCCTCTTCATTCCTCAGCTCACACTGAAACACAATTTGGAAAGGGGAGAATGTGGCTTCAGATCTCACTCACCTCTGCTAGCAAACTGAAAGAGGCTGGAAGCACGTGTGTGCATACATGCCTGCACACATATAAAGGCAACAAGAAGCATTATGAAGAAGACATCAAGAACTCCAGACAGGTTTTGAAAGCCAGAGAAGCAGAGGCAGACTTAGACCAGGTTAGTAAGCATTACAAGATTTGGATACTCTCTGAATCAGACCAGCAATAATATGGAGCATTCCAAAGCACTGTGCCATCTCTGGAGCACACAACTGCCCATTAACTAATTACTCCTTCAAGGCTTGTTTATCTCTAATTATAATACATTAGGTTCACCCATTGATCAGTGTCTGTTGCAGGCTCAGAGACTCGAGGATAAAAGGGTGATAATATCAGCCAGACAATTCCTGCAGGCCGGCGGAAACTCTCTGCCCCAAATCCAATCCACTGTGGGGTAAGAGCACAAGAGTCATGAAAGGTGTAAAAATGCCAGCCCTCAGTCCTCATATTGACTGAAATGATTACTTATCTCTTGGAGTTCTGAGTCCATTTACCAGTTATTCACATGCAACTGAAGATTAAACTCCACAAACTCACTGGAATATTCAGTAGTGTTTGGTTCCATTTCTATTTTTCTATTGTTAGAAACAGCAAAAAGCATTGATTTCCAACTCCCTAGCATTTGTTGAAAGACTCTATCCATCCTAATCTTCCTCCAGGGCTCAGTCTAACTTCAAGGGGAAAGAAGAAAAAAAAAAAAAAAAAAGAGTAAAGCTCAGTGGTGAGTACTGGGAACCTCCTAGTAACATCTCTCACAGCTCTCAGCTTGCATTCATAGATGACTGGAAGAGCCCTCTGCATTGCAAATTTTTCACATCTTGTACTGCCACTAGCTCAAATGCTGCAGCCAAGCGGTTTTGTTAAAAAAACACAAGGAAATATCTAAGCTTAATCATTTTATTATTCTTCTCATCAGAGATTTGTTTTTAAACAGGCAGCTCTCATGGGCATCAGTTTTTAGTTTGCATGGCCAGGCAGTGCATCTGCTCAGTGTTACTAATGAACAGGAACCTCAGCAAAATAAAAAAAAATTTAAAGGGCATTTTTGCAAAACGCGTGGCTAAACATGAGCTGTGAAGGGGATAACAATGTGCACCCCTCTCTTTTAGGGTCAAAAACATAATTCAGACATTTCTATCATAAAGTGCCCAGCTGTATACAAGACAAGCAACTTTCTGTACTCTCAATGAGCAGAGAACAGTAGACACCATTAAGCAGGTTTGCTCATAAAGCCAGAAAAGAATGCAAAGAATACACTGATTTTGTATTTGGTACCAAGGCACCTCAGGTTCTCCAAAGCAGAAAAATCAGCTTTTTGCTGCAGAAGGACAGTAAGTTCTTTTCAAAAGGGAACCTTGAAACACCTGAACTTGTATTTTCAGTGGCTTATATGAAGCTTTCCAAGGAGAGAAAGGGAAACAAGCACTGGATGCCCCCTCTACTGACAGCACTCCTTTTCCTGATAACCTCACGTATCCTAAACACGCAGTCAAGAGCATCTTGAGCTTTCATCCTCTTCCCCTATAGCTAATCCTGCGCTATGACAAAGCCATTTATCACACATTCTGAACCTCCACAGAAATAGAATTGTCACCTTGCTTGAAAATGTGAGCTGCAGAGGTCTTGTGTGTCACCCGCCTCTGCTCTTCTTTGGAATCTTTCTCTGCTCATGGACAGGGGAGAGGGTTTTCTCATATAAACTAACAAGCTAACAAAACAGAGGCCTGGGGATGGATTTGTAGGTTTTTTTAGGGTGCTGAGGAGGGTTTTCAGCTGCACATCCAGGCTAAAGAAACCTCTCATCTACAAACAGGCTCTAGATACCACAAGACCCATTGTAGGGACAAAGAATACAGGCTGCACTAGCACCAACACAAATTTCTCAGATCCACCCTAAAAAACTTACTCTGACAAATCCAGGTAAGAAAGACAGCCAAAAACCACTTCCCAGAGAAAATTTCTGATGATGGAGACTGGGGTTTTATCAGTTTATCCTGCCCCACAAACTTGAGGAGCCCCATGAGCTCCTGTCTGGCTGGGCAGGAGTTCTGCCAGTGCCAGTCTGGGAATGTTCACCTTCAGGGAACTGAGCAAAGCAGTCTGGTTAGGTCAGACATGAGACAAATTCTAAAAGGATTCTGCTTTAAAGGTCTAACCCCAAAAAAACACTTAAGTATCTGTTTCCCTGCAGGAATTAAGAGCTTAAATACTGTGTTGTGCTCATTTGTAGAGACCTAGCTCTTTTCTTTATATCTTTGGCTTAAAAAAGGCACCAGAACCCTAAAAAAGAAACCCTCAGGAAATACAAGCAAGAGACAGATAAAAAAGAAACTTCAGAATTTCTCCAAAATTCAGGTGGTTGAGTTTTGCTTTCAAATACAGAAAAGCCAAGAGGTTATTTCTAGCAATAGCTGCCCCACTCAAAGGAGGACATTCACAGACTGGCACTGGCAGAAGCCCAGTGAGGCAGGGCCCCTGCCAGTGTCAACAGCACCAGAGCAGCTTCTATGCTGGTGAAGATGCACTAAGAATTAATGGAATGCCCTGGGGGCCCTTGCCTTGACCCCAGCAGGCCATGGGAACAGCAGGTCTCCCACCTTACTGCACCCCAGCATGTTCAGACCCCTCCCTGCACTCTCTGCAACCACGAATCAGTGCTTTTGCTGGCACCAAAGCAGGTCAGACAGGGACCTTTGAGCCTCACCCCACCACCTCTCTAAATCACATCCCTTCCAAGTAAAAACATCCTGGATAAAGAAAAAAAAAACCTGAGTGCTTGCCAAAAGACTTTAAATTAGTGATTCCCTCCATTTTTGATCCATGTTGCGTGCAATGTTATCAGCTCTCCAGCCTGACAGCTGTGGGGATTTTTTGCTCTCTGTCGTGGTTTTCTTGCCGTTTGCCTGAGCCCTGAGGCAGCAGCTTGTCCTTTGGCAGGTGGCAGCCTGGCTTCATCTGCAGCCAAGGCTTTATCACTCCCAAATGCTCAGATTCAGTGTTCCCCTGGGGAAAAAAGTGACTCTGAAACCCCAGGATTTTAGGTCCTGGCCCATTTCTCACACAACATAGTCATCAGTGCTGAATCAGAGCCCAGCCTTGTGTTTTAAATGGACTGTACCAACACAATGCTGTGCTGTGTTGAGCTAATGCAGGGAGACTTGGCACTGCTGCAATCACAGGACACAACTCCCTGGGGTCCTCTTCCATTCCAACATCTAGAAACATCCAAACCCAGTTGTAAGCATGGTCTCTAAATCTTAAGTTGGTACCACATGGTGCTACTCAGAGAATACCCAGGTGCTCCATGACCTCAGCAAACAAAGGCCACCAACTTCCCACATATCAGGAGACAGTCTGTGTGTGCATGTATCCACACAGGCACTGAGATCAAGATGAGTGGATTTTTTAAATGTTTCAGAATTTATATTATTTTCTGCACCACTCCTCCATGATTGACAGCAGAACTAGAAAGCGCTGAAGCACAGAGATTTCTCTCTGCAGCTGGTGCTCCAAGCACGCAGGTAGAGGGAGGAGAGCTGACAGGCACCCAGGGATGGGTGGATAGACAGATGCCATTTCCCAGCAAGCAAAGGCTTTATGTGCATCAGCATCAAACCTCCATGCAAAGACCCAATGGACAAAAGTCACTTGAAGGTGGCAGAGAAGCCAAGGGGAGGAGAGGGACAATCATTGAGAGTCTTCCTCACCTCCTGGGGACCAGATCAGGCAGGAGAACAACAGTGGGACACAAGAATCCCAGTGCTGATCTCAGCTGTGCTCCCTGGAGGCTCATGCCCGAGCAACAAGAGTGGGATTTAACCTTTAACCATCCTTTAGCCCAGCTCACAGAGCTGGGAAATCTGGAGGGTAAGAAATTCAACAGCCCTGCACCTGCCTTAGGGCCAGCGCGGGGGTAAGGGCACACTGCACCCACCACTGCTGCACAAGGCAGTGAAAAAGCTGTGCAAGGAAACAGCTGCAGGATATAAAAGCAGCAGAGCTTCTCCATTCAGAACCGAGCAATGCTTGCAGAAGCTGTCAGTGTCATCCCTCTCCTGGCAATGTGGGAGGGAGAAAAAATAACTTCAGCTCAGTTGAAAATAAAATGAAAACAACCATAGCAGCACAGCACTGTTACCTGGACTGCTTGAGGATAGACAAACCACCACAGTGATCAAGTGTAGAGATCAGGTTAGTAGGAGGTGGAACATTATTTTAATGGTGTTACTAACCCATTTTTCCAGGGAAGAGCAGCTGCAGAAACATCCCAAGCAGCTGAGTTCTCCTTCCTCCATTCTCCCTCCCTCAAAGCAAAGTTGTTTGGGGGAGCCAAGGCTTACCTCCTACAAAAGCCTGCAGATCCAAACCTTCCTCTAATTAAGAAACATTTCCCACATATGGGACTTCTGGGTTTTTTTTGGATAGCAGCAGCAGCAGTAAATAATTCAGTGCCTTGGCAGATATGTAGGATCTTCCAAATAGGAAGGCTGTTATCAGATTTATTTTAATAAGGTGCCTGGAGGGCTCAAGGCCAGGAAGACAGGAAAAAAACCCCACTATAATAAAACCCATGTCTTTTTCATTAGCCAGAGCACTTTGCTACAGCAGCTTGGACAGAGCAGCACAAACACTGCCTGAACACCAACAGAGCTTCACTGCCACCACAGCAGCACCACTGCAGCTTGCAGGTCCCCCAGCTCCATCTGCAGCTGCTGCAGTGGCCAGGGCTGCAGGGCCTTTGCATGGGACCCTGGCAAACTCAGCTTCTGCTCCCCAAGAAGCCCTGCAGTTTTAGGAGGAAAAGGCTGCAGAAGCATTTTGATACTGCATTTGCAAACATAACAAATGAGCCACTGGCAAGGTTTTCTTCACAAGCAGCTGCAGCTCTGCCTGTGGAACTCTCCACAGTTTCTGCCCAACTTTCCCCACCTCTGCTATCATGCCCACATAGGATGGGGGTGTGCCACAGCCACAGAGAGCCAACAGTGGGGAAACATCTGCCTTAGCACTACCCTGAGCATTGATCCATGGAGAAAAGCAGTTCCTTTGTGCAGAAGTGGTGGAAACCTCTTGTAATCAATCTCCAGGGAAAGCCCAGTGTCATGAACATGCCCTTTCAGCACTTTATGTCCTCCTCATCACCTATGCCAGTAACATGGAGGGTAAGTAGCTTTTAAAGACCTTTAGCTGGCTCTGAGGAGCTGAACTAGTCCTGCTGGAACAGGACAAGTCACCGCCAGGGTATGCCACACTGCCACGGAGCCACTGAAACCAAGTACTGTATTTGAACTGGTTATCCACCAAACTGCCAAAACCGTCACATTGTTGGGGATGGATCATTGCTCACAGTACTCCTCCAACCCCGTGTCCAGCAGGAAAAACAGATCTCCACCTAAAATAAAGGGTTTCCTCTTTCCTGCCACCACCAGACCATGAATTCAGAGGAAAGAATATAGAGGGCAAGGAAGAGCCTCTGAAAGTAGCATCTGTTTAAACTATTTGTGAAACCGCTGTTCCACCTGGCCTTCCAGGTGAGCAAGGAGCCTCTGGGCAGTTTTGGGGGCTCCACAACATCCAGATGCATCCTAGACAGCATCCCTTAAAGCTCATCTAACCAGGAAGATGCCAAGCACATTTGCCACAGGGGTCCCTGTGGTACCAGCAATATACTGCTTGAGCAGCTACCACATCTGCTGAGCTCACCCCAGCCTAGGAGAGCAAGGAGGCAGCTGCTCTGTGCCTGATGCCCACCCTGCTCCACTCTGGCTCGCACTGCACCACAGAAGGCACTCATTGCTCGCCTCTGTATTTTGTGTTGTAATTATCATAACAGCAGAAGAGCAGTGCCTACCAAATGGACACAAGAAGGAAAGGTCAATCCACTATTCTTGTAATGATAGAAGATCTAAGATAAAATTTAAAGAAAGCTTGACACTTACCTTAACAGAGCAAGCTCCATCCTTGAGATCCCAGGGGAGACAACACAGGCCACAAAAGAATGGCTTCACAGAGCACTCATCCCAGCTGGGAACCATGCAGACTTGATAACTTGGCATATTTTAAATCACAAGTCACAGATTTGACATTTTAATGAAGTTCCTTCTTCTATATTCAAGGTACAGTTTGAGAAATCCCAGTTCTTATTTTGAAACAATAAACACAAACATGTAGCTTTCACAGAACAAAAATAAAATATAAAATGAGCACAGGCAGCATAGGAAGCAAGCAGAAATCCAAGACAGGCCTAGGGAAAAGAATTATGACTTAAAATTTGTCTCAAAACTTTTCAAAGGACTTGAGCCCTTGAAGTGAGAAAAACGAGCTGCTAGACTTCTCAGCCCTACTGAAAGAGCTGATGAAGAGCCCCTACCTGCTTATAGCACACGGACAAAGTGGGTTTGCCTCACAAGCCAAGAAGAAAAGCCAACAAACAGCACATTCACTCCTTCCCCACACCAGTCCTTGTGAGAAAATGGTAGGAGACACTTCAGCCCGTGGCACCTGGGGCTTGTTAAACCTTACCCAGCTGGGAGCAGGCATGAGGCTTAAAGGAGCCTTCTGAAAACGTGCTGCAGAGAGGGAAGTGGTAGTGTCTTTTTTTTTTTTTTAATCTTTCCTCTCAAATTAGAGCCTTTAACAGCAAAATAAGAAGTGAGAGAAAATGGTTCACACCTGATTCCCTCTTTGCATGTGCTGCTTAATTTTTTCGTATATAAACAAGGCCAACAGGTGCAGTGAATTGTATACCTGGGAGCTCTGGGAGTACTGGGGAGAAGATGAGCCATTCTAGAAAATGCTGGAAGCAATAAGCCACACAGGAAAGATGAGTTGGAAACATGGCTTTCCAACATGGAGTTTCTTCAACTTGGAACATTCACAGCCAGCGGCATCCCACACTTGCTCCCACAGGGAAATTACAGTCAAGATCAAGGTTTGCAGCTGAGCATGGAGGCAAAAAGTTTAACATTCAGACACTTACAGAAAAATAGTAGGGTTTCGGTCGTTTGGGGTTTTTTTTAGGTATCTTATTGTCCCGGTGAGACGGCACCATTCTGGTACAGGGAGGTCAAAAAGCCCAGTGAGGGGCAGCTTTGTACCTTCCCTCCGCGGGTGTCCGCTCTGCCCAGCCCTCCTGCCGCGCTGCCAGCGGCGGCCGGAACGCGGGGAAAGCAGGAAGCACAGCCCCATCTACTGGGCACTGGGAAGGATCCCCGCACTCGTACGTCGCACTTGTGCAGGGACCGCCACCATCCTCCAGTCACCTGCCAGGTGGGAGCGATGCTGGGGTGTCAGCCAGCTCCCGGAAAGCCACTTCCATCACCATGCCGGTGTCTGGTAGCGTCGTCCTGACTTGGTTCAGACCCAAAAGGCAAACACTGAGACCACCTCCCTCACTCTGAGCAGCCCCTGGGCTCTCAAGAAGTAAGGTGGCAAACACTTTGGAACCAGTTCCTTGGGCAATGCTAACTAATGCAGCATTCCAGGTGAGCTTCCCAGCAGCTTTCCAGTCTGTATGGCTGCACCCTAACATTTCCAGCTGCAGCACAGGGAGGAGCAGTGCCAGCACGCCCTCGTATGGCAAAAGCTTGCCCCAGTCTGGCACAGCCGTGCCCTGTAGCAGAGCAGCTCTGAGTTTTGAACTGTGCCACAGCTGCCATGCTGAGCTCCCTGCTCTGCAAAACCCTAAACCTGACTGACCCACATACCTGGTGGGAGGGTGTACAGTCCCATTGAGAGCCACAATTCTGTTTCAGTCCTCAGCATCCAGCTCTGGCCCATGCAAATAGACCCTGTTCCCCCCCTTCTGAGCTGCTAAAACCCAAGCCCCATACCAAGGGTAGTGGGCACAGGCTGTCCCCGTGCACTGTGGGGTTGTCATCTTATTGCAAAAGTCCCATACCTTCTCGGTGATTTCTCATGGGCTCCCCCTTGCAGCACTGACTCCTTGTCTCTCACAGCACGGCCAACAAACTCCAACTCTCTCCTCACCTAGCTAACCAACTCCTTCGTAGCACTCTTCTTATTGGACACAGCTGCGGCCTATTAAGGGCAAGCCTGCTCCTAATCTTTAGTGCAGCTGCAACTCCGCAGGTGTGAGACTACCTTCTCCACGATCTTTATTTTCTTACATTCTATCCCTCCACACTGTGGTACCCCTTGTTCTGCCCAAATGTCACCAGCAACTGTACCAAAACAAAGAGTGAACTGTGTGACTTACCCCCAGGAACCCTTCTGCATGTGGTGCAATGGCATTTAGCATGAAGAGAAAGATTTTCTACCAAAGCAGGTTTCTCTGGCCTTCAAAGCATGGTTAGGGAGCCGTAATTTCTAAGTATGCATCCTGCATCCCTTTAGAATTTATTTTATTCATGCTTCAACAGAACTAATAAAAGTAATCTTGTAGCCAGTGAAACAAACACTGACAGAAATATTTAGGACTCCATCTCATGAGAAGACATACCAGGTAAATTCAAGTCTTTATTAACACTTGATGAACTGAGGGTTTAAGCAGCAGCCCAGAAAAGACATGTTCTTTCAGGTATAGAGATATCAAAAATGTATCTTCATTATGTAGTTTTTTTCATCAGTGACTACTGAGTGTATAAATGAACAATGTATAAATGAAAACTACATGCTTCCAAAGTTGGACAGCAGAAAAATGGCAGTGAGTATTCTTAAAATCACAAGCTCTAAAAAACCAAATAAAAACAGGTGCAGAAATCAGTGCCCCATAAAGCAAGGCACTGAGAAAATCAAGTGTTGTGACATAGTAAGATTGTACCCGTGATGCCCAAGGTGTTTACCACAGTCTGCCTCTTTGCAGAGCTGATGATCAATGATGTTCTTCATTCCTAGTGCTACACACAACTGTAACTGTTCTACCTTTACCGGTCATACAGATTCAATGCAGATCAGGTTTTCACCAACTCTAAGGCCTTGTGGTTTCCACAAGCTTTAGGCTGCAAGGGCTGGGAGCTGGTAGTGCCAAGCACTAGCTAAAGAGAAAAAACTGCCTGAAATGCTGGCTCTTTGGAAGCTGCAGGGCAGTGGGGACAAACTCAAGCAACACCTTGGTCCTACAGCAATAATGATGTAAATCTGGAATGCTTTCCTTTTTTCTCCCTCTGCTGGGGAGACAATATATTCAAGATGCCAGGCTTTATCTGTCCAAAGAAGGTACAAGATACACAGCTTTGGAGAGTGCTGCATTCATTTTGCAGATTTACCACGTGCTTTACTCCATGTAGAGTCTATCTGCATCAAGATGCTAGTAATCCAAGAAAAAAAAAATTGTTACAAGATCCACTCCAACTGCATGCAGAATGCTCACAGTCCTAGGTGGGGAAGAAGCCTCAAGAGGAGCAGTGGGGTGAATTCATCACACACATCTTTAGTTTCCTTTACACACTTATACAGTGCACAGATCTGAATAAACAGGCTCACAATATGAGTATACTATACTCCTAAAAGTCAACATCAAACATCCTATAGACAGATGCAAAGAGTGGAACATTTTTGCAGCCTGGATTTAAGCAGAGAGATGAATCTCTTCAGCTGTGCATAAAACCCTTTGCTTCCTGCAAATGAATAACCTTGGCGTAATCTGACAATACGTGGATACTAAAAATACCGTGATTATTTAGGCAAAGGAGTGACTGGAGAGGAAAAGGAAAATCTGTGAATGGTGGCATATAAATTAGGGAGGGAACTGGAAAGTCTGCATGTATGAGACATTCATGGATCACACAGTACCATACCGGCAAAGACTGCAACAGCTCATTTGTCCAGAGGGGTCCTACGATGCTCTGAAACCCCAGCCAACCAACTTTGGAAGAAGGCTATCCTAAGAAGTTCACCTAGCTCCATTCAACCCAGTTCCATCAACCAAAGATAAGGTCACAGAGAAAGAAAACATTATCATGACCCTCAATGGAAATTGCCACCATACAGAGACCTCTGCCTAAGCCATTTTGGGTCAAATCAGATCAATCCAGAACAGTTACAAGCTCTTTGATGTTCTTATTCAACATCAACACTGCACTTACCAAAAACAGGCAATAATGAACAAGCCAGTGTCTCAAGGATTTGCTCCTATCTACTCATTCCTCTGCACTGTCTCAACAGATTACATCTGCCAGGTATTTGCCACAGGGGAAGCTCTGGCAGATCTTTTGCTATGTGTCTGCTGCTGTCTCCACTCCTGTGCCACCCTGTTCTTCTAGCATGCTGAGGATCACAGCCTTCCTGCACTGAGTCCTCTGCTGTCACAGCCAAGGCTGCCTCCTTTCCTAAAGGCTGCTATTCATCCCTCTGCAGTGCTGCAGGCAAATGAGCTCTCCCACTCTACCCATTGCCCCAACAAGGTGATTCTGAACCCACATGCAGAGATCTGTCTCCTGACCAGGCTGTGCAGATCCACCTGCCACTGCCAGTCCTTGGTTCCAAGAATGAGAATCATGAAAGTCAAAGTGATACTTTAGGAAATACTTAAATGAAAACAACCACATTGCAGTAACATGCCAGGAATATTTCAGCAGCAATTACTCAGAACCAATTGATTTAAAACAGCACCATCACCCACACAGGAGCTGTCTGATGACTTCTACATACTCATTAACAGGAACACATTCGCAGGAAACAAGTTACACAACGGATAAAAGGGGCAACCGTGAAACAGCAACAGTGACAGCAGAGATTCAATGTACCAAGGAGTAAGACTGCTCTGAGTTTGGGAACTTTCAATGCAGCAGAATGAAAAAAATTCCAGGCCAACAAATCTTTTGGGGCAATCTCAGATTTGGGGAGTCAATCAGCAGGTACATAGTCCCCAAACGACCAGGCTCCCAACACACGCTGACACACAAGTGACAGACCTCAGGTGGCAGGAAGGGGCCTCCCCCTGCTGGATTCTGGGAAGTAGCAGAGGACGTGCCACAAGCACACTTCTGAGGAACGCAGTGAACAAACAGAGCGTCTCTTTCTCTTTCAGGAAAAAATGGTGAAGTGCTCACCTGTTCATTATTAACAAAACTTTTAGTCACCTTGCATGTAATGGGTAAAGACAAGAGGAATAAAAATCAGTCTCCTTTGGACAGATATTGTGCAGTAATATGCATAACTTGCTTTAGGTTTTTTACTGCTAATACACACTATTACAAATTAAATGAGCACATGCACCAAGAGAAAACGTTCTTTACAGGTTAATTGGCAGTGCTGAAGGTACAAAAAGGAGCATCTGCAACCACACCAATATGGAAAAAAGGATCCAATCTGAACAATCTTCACCTCCAACAAGCAAAACCCCATTTTCTTGGTCTACCTCCCATTATCGCTAATAATCACAGCAATATAATCCTCAAGAACTAAAGCAGATTAATTAATATGGTGGTTTTTTTCCTGAAGATTACTGTAACATTTTTGAGGAAGAAACTGGCAATACTGATGCTAAGGCTGGGATTCCATCAGAGGAGCAGCTCCCAACTCAAGGACTCTATTCACCACACTGTTCAGTCAGGCCACCACCCACACCTGGTCACCAGAACCATCCTCACCCTGCAAACTTGTGAAACCCCAAGCAGAGAACAAAAGCAGCCCATTTGGGTGGACCCAGACAGGCTGCTATAAAAAAAGAAAAACTGAAAGCAAACTGCTCTGCCTGAGCACACACACTGCTGCCTCCCCACTGGAGCGGAGCCAGGAAAGGTTAAGAGGGTGTAACAGGAACGCCCACTCCTGCCTGAGGACCGTGCCCCATTGCTACCCCACGTCACCAGCCAGCAACTTTACAAATGCAGCACCGGCACAGCACGTACTAAACCAGCCTTTATTTCTCTCACAGTACAGCAGGGCTGAAGTTAAGACCATTCCGTGGCAGTGCCAACCCACTCAGTAGCCTGGGCAGTGGGAGCTGCTGACCAGTCCTCGGTGGCAGGCTGGGCACTCCAGTCCTCTGCAATCACAAATACAACAACACTTAGCACTCCCCAGCTCCTTCCACCCTCAACAACACCCTCCACCCCTTCCCACAGACACCCCCCCAAACTGACCTGTGGGGAACTGCTGGATGGGCACAGATGGGACCTGCACTCCCTCAGACCAATCTGCAACCTCAGGCTGAGGAGGAGCAGTAAATTCAGGTGCTGGGGCTGTCCATTCAGTCTGGAATTCCTCCTTCGTGACTGCTTTCTCAGCAGCTGCCTGCTCCTCCTTTTCAATCTGCAATGGAAGAGCCCAGCCTGAGTCTCCCAGGAACACATCCCAGAACATAACCCTTACTTTCAAGTATCAGGCAACAGGTACCAACTGGGAATACAATTAACCAACCACCACAGTAGAGTGTCAAGTGCCATCATTACATTAGCAAAACCTGTCCTCGACAGCAGATACACAGGACCATGGGATATGAGCACAAGCAGAACATCCCAGAGAGACACACTCCCTGCCATGAGGATTCCTACCTCCTCGGGATCCCTGTAGAAGTACAAGTCAGGCATGACCTCCCATGGGTGCTCACGGGAGATGGTGCCACGCATGCGCAGGACCTCCCGAGCCAACATCCACCACATCAGGCCAACTGAGTGGGCTCCCTGGAACAGCAGAAAGTAGGTATGAGTTGGCTGTAAAATTAAACCTTTCCAGAAAGAGCAGAAGACTTATCTGTACCCCATCCAAGGCTTGTGCTTGGTGAAAGACATTACTTGCCAATGCCACACTTAAGTACTTGAACTTGAAAAAAGGGTAACTTTTCAAGTTCCCAGTGACATTTTCATGTCTCTGCAGAAATCATGATGCCATTACATCACAGCCTGAAGTAACTCTCCTGTTACAGAGTTTCACGTTGCTCACCACCCTGATGTAAGTCTCATCCAAAAGACAGGGATGATGTTCACCACATATTCGAGAATGAAGAAATTGAAAACTTGACAAAATAAACAAAGCTTGCACACATCCTCACATGCGGCTTACACTAGTTTTGTTGACTGACACTCCCATAGAGATCTAAGATAGCTTCTCATCTTCCTAGACTTTACCTTTCAGGTGATTTCTGCCAAGGTAATGTCTCAGAGCAGTTTCTCCATCAGTTCACTTATCTTTCATTCATATTCATGATCTGTGGCAAGAATGACTATCAAACTCCACTCATTGGGTCACAAAGACCCTCATGGCGTCAGCGAAAAATCCTGCCAGGTTACTATAGCACACGTCCTACACTTGAGAGTTCCTTGGCCAGAAACCAGCCTCAGCTCCAAGCTCCAACTGTGTGCAGTTTATTTTCTCCTCCCCACCCGCCTGTGAGAGACATTCATTAGCTCATCCCCCAAGATACACGTGAGACACGAGCCAACCTTCCCTTGCAGAAAGCATCCATCTTGGAAGCGCAGGGCACACTCCAGAGGAAGCTGCCCTGAACGCCACAGGGAAGCGTTACCTTGTTATTGCAGGGAATCGCGATATCCACATAGCGCAGCGGGGAGTCCGTGTTGCACAGGGCGATGGTGGGGATGTTGACATAGGATGCCTCAGTCAGTGGCTGGTGATCAGCCCGTGGGTCCGTCACCACCAGGAGCCGCGGCTCACGGAAAGCTGCTTGGATCTGGTTTGTGAAGGTGCCAGGGGTGAAACGTCCGGCAATGGGAGTAGCCCCAGTGGCAGCAGCGAACTTCAGGACCGCACGCTGCAAAAGGGACACAGCAAAGGTGAAGTAGGAAAACTGCATTTTAACCAAGCCAGAAAAGTGCATTTCAGCCAAGTCACCCAGGCACTGCCAGTGAATGTGCATGAAATTTAACGGAACTATTTGCTTCCATTCCTGTGAAATCAGGGCTCACCAACCCAGAAGGAGACAAAATAAAAATGTTATTGAAAAGAGCTACACCATGAGCTTTTTAAAAGACCGTATCCACCAGCAAAGCAGTAAGTCAGGACATGAAAAAAAGCCTTCTCTGCCCCCCAAGTTATTGGCAAGCTGCACTCCCATCTCTCATAATCAAATCATGGAAGGGTGAATTAAACAAAAAGCTTACAAAAAAAGCAAAGCAGGTTTTCTTCCATGATTTCTGTATCTTTTCGTTATCCAGGAACTTCAGGGAACTACAGAAAAACTCAGTAATAAATACACACAAATTGTACCTTTGTCCATTAAAATTGCAGTTGGCAGTTCTCATTCAATTTTAACAGCTTCCAACTTGTCAGGCATGTGGCAGGGCCTACTATCAAACTCCAATCCTAGAGGGAGCCCCTCTCCTGGTGTTAGCGAAAACCCTGCCATCCTTTGCTGTTGCACACTTCCGACACTTGAGAGCTCATTGGCCAGAAACTGACCTCAGCATCAAGCTTTAATAGTGTGCACATCAAACTAACCTTTTTTCCTTCAGAAATCCACCCCTGAATCTCCCTAAACATCTGTGGCCCCACCTGCAGTTACCTGAACAACCTAACCTCACAAACTCCAGTGACTAATTAAGAGTTATCACCTCCTACAACAGAACATTTTTGCTAAAAATTTTAGGAGTCAAAATTACAAATATACCAGCTAATTTACCTTGCTCAATAATAGAAAATTTCTTATTTGACAACTTTTATATCAGGGGCTTACTGTCCCCAGAAAATCACTGCCAATTACACATAGCAGGTCTGGCAGGAAGGGGTCACCAGGGGACTGACCACTAATATGACAGAAATCCAGCAAGGAGAAGGATATGGAAGAAAAACACGTTATCAAACGCCCTCAAATGGGGAGTGGGTTTCAACTCATCTGTTTTAAGCTGCCAAGTCAACACAAAAACCATGTTTACAGAAAGCATTCCTACAGTTAAAATTGGTGTTATTGCCTATTATCACCAAGCTGTCACTGGCAGACAGCGATGCATGCAAGGCAAGGGAGCCCTGCTCCCAACACTGCAGGCCTCCTGACGTCCATACCTGTCCAGTATTCCTGGAAGAAATGACGCTCACATCAGCTGGGTTCTCAATGGCAACAATGGCACGAGCTGCCAGGAGCAGCTTTTCCCAGGTCCTCTTCAGATTGATGATGTAAATACCTGTTGGCAACAAAAGGCTTTAGAACAACCAGCAAATACAAGATCCTAAAACAGGATAGCACTCCTCTGCCATTAAACCTGCCACATGGCTGTGGTCACTCCAAAATTCATACAATCAACATCATATCCAGGGCCCCCTTAAACACAACCGGGCAACCTATTCCACTGTCTGACCATCCAACCGGTGAATTTTTTTATCATCTAATCTGAATCTCCCTTATCTCATCTCAAGCCCATTTCCTTGAATCCTCTGACTGCTGGCAGGAGAAAAGGGTGACCCTTTCTTTCAGGCAGTTGTAGAGAGCCGTGAGATCCCCCTGAGCTGCTTCCTCTCAAGACTAAACAAACACAGCTCCTTTAATCATTATTCACTACATTTTCTGGACCTTTCAAAAGCTTTGCTGCCCTTCTCTGTACATGCTCCAGCACCTCAGTGTCCTTTATGAAATGATGACACTCTAGTCTCATTCTAGCTAATGGAAAGCTATTATAAAGAAAATTCTCCCCTTATGGTTTTAACATCACACACTTCCAGCACCTATCATCAAAAACCTAGCACTGGTAAGAGTTTTTATCTTTTAACACATGGCAGCTTAGATTGACAACCAATACCAACAAGGAGAAATCATAACTGACATACTAAAACCATTTTATTAATATAGTAAAGAACTAGCAAAATTACTGAATCCAGGTGTGATTGATTTACCAGATTTAAAGATCAAAATAGTCAAGAACTAGTAGAATTGTTCCAAAATCAGTATTTTATTATACTTCTTTGAGTTAACACTGGTATCCATGGCAAAGGCAATGAGAAACCATGCTAAAGAGATCAAGCGATAGGACTTTCCTGCTTCTACCAATTCTGCCCACAAGACCCCAGCTGCCCATCCCGGGCCACCCATCCCGCCTATTTACCATCGCTCTTCCTTTTGTAGATGTACTGCTCCATCTGGAAGTCCAGGTTGGTACCTCCCAGGTGGGTCCCGGCAGCGAGGAATTTGAGGACATCCTCCTCCTTCATCTGCAGGACATCGAGGCCTCCGGACATTGTGGGGTTTCCCTTGGGAAGCAACGACAGGGAACCTGCGGGCACAGGGACGCGGCTCAGCCCGGCGGGGACGCGCCACGAGGTCCA
>NW_005054361.1:2384177-2396494 GCF_000277835.1 Geospiza fortis
ATCCCCGGGCCGCGCCCGCTGCTCCGGCCCCTTCCTGACATTGGCTCTGAACGAAGCTCGTAGGATTTGTGGGATTGCGAATCCAGAGAAGGGGAAAAAAAGCTGGTGAAGGGTCTGCAGTGTGAGTTCTGTGAGGAGCGGCTGGGGGAGCTGGGGGTGTTTAGCCCAGAGAAAGGAGGCTCAGGGGTGACCCCTTACCGCTCTCTACACCTGCCTGAAAGGAGGGTGTAGCCAGGTGGGGGCCGGCATCTTGACCCTGGCAACCAGCGACAGGACACGAGGACTCTAGTTTCACCAGGGGAGGTTTAGGTTGGACATTAGGAGGAATTTCTTCACCGAAGGAGTAATTACACTTTGGAATGGGCTGCCCAGGGAGGTGGTGGAGTCACTGTCCCGGGAGGTGTGTAAGGCAAGACTGCACGAAGCACTCAGTGCCACGGTCTGGTTGACAGGGTGGTGTTTGATCATGGCTTGGACTCCCGGATCTCAGAGGTCTTTTCCAACTGAACTGATTCTGTGGTTCTGTCAGTCTGGAGCTGCTTCACAGCATCCTGAGGCTTGTGCTTCAAACAACATCAAGGCTGTTCTTGAGGTCCTGAAGTGAACAGAAAGCAAAGATTTATTTTAAACATTTTACAATTCCATTTTCCTGCGCCTGCTGTGGGGCGAAGCTTCTAAGGGGCTGCAGCATTTTCTCTGCACCCAAATTCCCCTCCCTGCAGAGGCACTGCTCTGGCACCATGCAGGAGAGCTTGGGCAGCCAAGGCTGTTCCTGTCCTTTGCAGAAATGACAGTAAAAAGACGTGAAATTGACACTGAACTTACACATCCCTGTTCTGCAGTAGACATTTTTGTGGTACTTGCCCATGTTTCTGTGTGTTATTGGGTTTGGGATTTTTTTTGTTGTTGTTTGCTTTTAAGAAACCACAGAAAGTGATGAGATTTAAGAATCTTCACCGTCTTTCTCATTGTCCTTGGCCTATTCTCAGACACAGGCCTGAGAAAAGAATTTCTAGGAAAAAAAGAAAAGTAGTGATAATTACTTTGCTATGCTTGCTATCATCAAGATCTGGATACATTTCTGGACAGATTTCTGGACTGTGCAAATACTATTGCCAGTGCCTTCTGCAAGTGATAATTAATCTTCACATCTTTCCAACAACAGTGCTCCTTTAGTTTTCTCCCTTCTATTTTAACCTGGGGGAGAATTGCTCAAGTAGCAGGTTACAACATCATCTCATGTATGTTCTTTATCTCCTGGAAAATAGCTCTCTATACTTCTTTTTTTTGTACTTATTAGAGGGTGTTAATTAGCAAGATTACCAAATCAGCTTTAGAATATGCTTTAAGAGAGTAATTCAAACATTTGCCACATGGTGGTGACAAAGTAGGTAAAATGAAACTCAGCAACAGGTTAGTGAGCCCTCAGCCAGAGCGTGAACTATTACTGCCTGAGAGATTACAGACATCTGTGGCACCTGGATAAGTGCACTGTGGATGGTGAGAGCTGACCTGATGGGGCTGTGTACAAGCTGTGCCTCTCCTAGGGAGACAGGAGCAGGGTGAATATTAGCTTGGGAAGGAAGAGGAGAGGTGGTTGTGATGTCACCATGGTGTGGGTAATGGATTTTGCCTGGAGAGCTCTTCTGCACAATTGAAACCTATCTGTATTAAAAATATATTTGAACATAATGATTGTAAATTAGATATTGAATATTGCAGAAAGTATGATGTTATCAAAAGAGTGCCACTGGTCAATGTTATAGACTCCTCTGGCATCACTAATACTTCATTTATTTTTTATTGTTGCGCTTATGGGACCTTTCTGGTAGACCATGAGGCCCACAGCCCATGGGAGGGCTTGGAAAAGTGGTGATAAAGCTGGACAATAAAGCATTTCTAATTATTTCCTTTAGTAACCTGAAAGCTTGCCTTTATTTTTTATCTGTGTGCTGAGACAGTTTAAAATAATCTGTTACTAATGGACATGTCCCTCAAGTGAAAGTGTATCTATCTTATCACATGTTTTAGCCAAGGTTTCCCTTGTCCAAAGTTCACACTGAACTCTGTTACACAATTACATGCAGAGCTGCTGACAGCCCCTGGGAATAGCCTTGCTCTGCAGCAAGCAAAGCCAAGAAAGGTGGATTTGAGGCACCAGTCCTCCTGAAGAGCCAGGGAGACTTGGGGCCCACAGGTGCAGAGAGAAGTGTCACTGAGCTACCACCAGCCTTTGGGTCCTACACTGAGGACCTCAAGTAGGTGCCTGGGGTGGTCACAAAGCCCCAGAAAGAGCATCTCCCAGAGAGCCAGCCCAGGCTGCAGCAGAGCAGTAGCCCTGGCCAGAAGCCTCTGAGCAGGGGGCTGTACCAGGACCCCCAGTGTTGGGAGAGAGAGCTCCTCACAGGGCTGCAGAGGAGGTGTTCTCTGCTGCCAGGACAGCTCCTGCAATGAAGGGGTTGGGTTGTGTGTCTGGGGAGGAGGCTCAGGCAGAAAGCCTTTCAGGCAGTATCTTCCCCACCAAACATGAGTGGGTGTCACCCAAGAGACCCTGTAGCACCCCTGGAGAAGGCAAAGAGCTATGAAGATCAACCCACTTTCAGTGAAACTGCACTAATGTTACTGCGCCTCCCTTTAAATTCCATTTTGGCTTGTGTTTCAAAGTTTTGTTATTACTTCTTACATATTTTGTGAAAATATATTTTGACAAATTTATTTGTAGTTCTACAAAGTTACAATTGCCTAACACCTATTACAAAAACTTACAGAGGTCTCATTTTAACCTCTCACCAGGGTTTTGTAATTTTTACTAAAACTCCTTAATGCATTATGATAAAAACTCCTACAGCATTTTACAGTGCTAAAATCACAAATTAAGAAACTGCAATGTGGAAAATGAGCCTGCTATTTTGAAATAAGCACCAAAGCCAGAAGGGATAAGCACATTGAAGAAAAACCCACATGGAGTTCACAGAAGTAGACATATATAGGTGCCTGTGTGGGATGAGGAATCTTTTCTGTTCAATTCCGGCGTCAGTGCTTATGTGTCGCACAAAACTCATTAAAATTAAAAAAGCAAGCAAAGTGTTTACCCATTTTTAATGAGGAAGGGAGATCTGTAACTCAATGTTTTGTTACAACCACGGTGCCTTTAAACTTTCAATCTTCCCCACCTTCTATCACCCAGAAGGGTTAGGGAGCTTGTCTGTTATCTCTTCTCACAGCTGGGGCAGCTGTCAGCAGCATGGACGGCAACACCCACTACACAGGAGGTGGTTCATCAAGGCAGCAGGAGAGCTCTGGGGAGCCCTGTGTGCAGGAGCAGGCACTATCCCAGGCCTAATTCGCTACCAGAACCTGCACAAGCAATTTAGGCTCAGCTGGCACAAAGCTGCACCTCAGCACTGTCTGGTAGGTTTGTTACACACAGGTAACCCTCCATGTGAGAATGTATCATCTAAGCAAGTAAAGCGGCTTGGGATCTTCACATCTGGAAGATGCACATCTCAGCATCAATAAAGTTTTGCTTAGCACAACCTGCCTGCTACTGAATCCCAGGACCATACTGTGACAGCAAGAGGAGATCCCAGCAATCCAGCATTCTCTTGCATTATACCTTGCAGGAGACAATTGTGTCCCAGGCACAATTTCTGGTCCCCTGCTGAGATCAGACTGCCTTAGTAGCAGAAACCTGATCAGCAGGTGACTAAAAACAGCTTCTCCCTGGAGAGCTTAAAACCCCATTGTTCTGAAGGCAGGTATTTCACCAGCTAGTACAGGGATTCAACAGCCATCTGTCTTTACACACAGCAAGCAGGCAGAGGAAGCTGTGTAAAACACAACATTCCCCAGTGCTGTGTGGTTTTTCCATTTAAGCAAAGTTGATTTAGGTTGTACTAGCACAACCTGTGCATATTATACATCATAGAAAAAGAGAATATTCCTTGCCTTTTATGGGCTCTGAACACATGCACAGTCCTGTCCTCTTGGAAAACTCCTTTTGCCTTCTTAAGTCTCTACTCCCTCCAATCCCTTGTGCATTTCATCAGTTGGGGCTTGTCTGTTTGGGTTTTTTAAAAGAAACACTGAAGAGATTATATCCTTCATTTTAGCAACCAGTTTTTAATAGAAACATATAATACATCTCTTCACATAAATATTTTATATAGACACATACTAT
The DNA here is from genome assembly GCF_000277835.1 of Geospiza fortis. Classification (NCBI taxonomy): domain Eukaryota; kingdom Metazoa; phylum Chordata; class Aves; order Passeriformes; family Thraupidae; genus Geospiza; species Geospiza fortis. The sequence continues at coordinate 2,388,358 of NW_005054361.1, forward strand.
ATAGACTCACAATACTCAAAGCTATGCAATGTTTCAAAGCTCCAGTTCTGTTTAAGAGACTGAGAGAAAAAAACCTAAACAAATCATCACACAGGAAGAGTGGAAACATAAAGTTTCTAAAGCATGAATAATCAGACTATTTCTCTTGTGTCCTTACAACTCACCTAAACACCGTCTGCCTCAACATGCCAGCCAGCTGTGTTCTTAGCCATAACTGCAGGGGCAAGCAGAGACAATGCACGACCACTAACAGTGCATTACCAGCAAGAGGTCAGTCCAAGAGGGATCCCACTGCCATCCTGAAATGCACAGAGGGAGCACACTCCTCTCTCTGGAATCCAAGCCAAGATGGCTTTAGAAATGCTTATCTGACAAGATTGTTAGTGTTGAATTGCTGGCATGATGGAGGTAGGTGATTAACCACCTCTGTCCAGATCTTTTATTTGATTTTCTTTACCTTTAGGCTGTAGAGTGACAATTTGCTGTTAAGTATAAGCATTAAACCTCAAGGGGAATACATCTAAACTTCAAGTCCATGCACTTGATTGTCTTGACTTGCTATAGCTACCAAGGAGCAACATCAATAAATCACTTCAGAAACAGAATGTTTTTGAAGAGGGGAAAGGGTGAAGGACAGTAAGGATCAGAGCTGAGAAACAGTCTTATGCCTGACCATGTGATAAATCTTTCAGAACAGAGTGAAGCAGAACTTCAGGCTTTCCCTTCCCCCGTATATGAAACCTGACAAAAGAAATAACAAAGAGAAACAAACAAGCTTGCATCACAGAATTCATTCTCCCCAATTCACAAGTAGATAAGCTTTTGGATTTGCAGCACCAATGGTAGATGAAACACAGTGCAGTTTAGATTCTCTATTTCTTAAACACAGAGGAGCCCAGGTTAATCCACAAGCCAAAAACCATACAGTTTTTCACTCTACTCCAATAACAAAGCACCAAAGCAGAGTGGGAAAACTTTCCCAAAGTAAAAGCTAACACTGCTTTAGGCCCAAGTCCAGATTTAAAACAAATAACCAAACAAACAACCCCACAGTAGACCTTAAAACATTAGCACATGGAAATAAACTATATTTCTTCCTTTGTTACTTGACCAGGCAGGAGTACAGGGACATAAAAGCCACCAAAGTGTTCCTGAAATTCAGGTTTCTGATGAGAATCTTATTTAATTCCAGATTACCTTGCATTCTTTGCTTGCCTGCCTCATTTCAAAGAGCTTAAGTTTCTGTCTGCACAGGCTGCACATTGCTTTGCCATTGCTAAACCAGGAACAAAATATGTGTCAAGCACCTTGCAGGTGACCCCACACACTGCCCTTGGCTACCACAGCCCAGGATGTTCAACAGATCCAACTCACATGCCAGATTCATAAAGCACCAAATAAATTCAGGCTCCAGCACAATTCTGGTTTGATCCCATACATAGGGGAATAAAGGACAAATGAGGTAACTCATCTAATTGCCACTTTATTCTGCCAGGTCAGCAATCCTAGACTTGGTTCCCCAGCTGTGTGTCAGTAGTGCTCAGGATAGCAAACAAGCAGAATGTGCAGTTACCAGGGTTTCATGCACTCTCACAAGTTCTGGTCACTAAGGGCAGAGGGAACAGCAAAAGAAAGGAACAGGTGTTCACATTTAGGATTTAGCAAATAACATTCCACATGCCTGATTTGATGCAGTGCTCTGTTACTAACACATAGATGTGCACACAGAACCCTCCACCACCATTCTTGGAGACTCCTGCACTGCAGAGCACCAGCCTCCCCTCACAGATGGGCTGAGTCTGAAAACTGGCAGCACTTTCCAAGCCTCCATCCTGTCCTCTTATGCTTCCCTCAACTTCCACCTCCTTATACATCAGTCATCCAGCATTCTTGGAGTTGAATCTGGTAAAGAACATCTTTAATAACCCACATCCCCTCTGTTCTTGCACTCAGGAAGTTGCCTGGGCAGGCAGTGACTGTCCAAAATACACTTTAAAATTTATGAACAACAGGTAGGTAGCACTGGTTGTTCATACAGCTACAGTGTCGTATCCTCATGTTTAGAGACAGGTGCTCTGGTTCTAAAGTGAATTGCAATATCCCTAGATATTTAAAAAAATAAAAGCCAAAGCTAAGTCTTCTGTAAGGCATACTACAGAACAGGATGCACACTTCCACACCAGCTTCATGGCTATGCTAACAGAGCTGCAAGGGACCGACCCCATCACAGAGGTACAAGTGAATGGGGGATCAGGCTGCACCTGACACACACTGTGAGGTCTGAGAAACACAGTAGGAAAGAGTAAGAAGGCACAGAGGATGAAAAGTGTATTTAAATTCAGGCATACTCGAACATGGATTACCTGATAAGAGAAAAGGATCAGACAGGAAAAAGGGAAGGGTCTGTGTGGAGCCCTAAGGGAATTAAAGGTTACTACCAAGCATCCACAGAACGCAAACCTTGGAGAAAGCTTACAAGAAATAGCGACCTTTTCTTTCCAAACCAAAGCATACTCCACATGCAATCAGCAGTGTTTTAAGAGAAATCTGAAGTGCCAGTATCTATATCTGTTTCCATTATACATTCATGCATTATGAGCCATGGCCCTAAAAGCTACATCTAAGGACCAGTTCACACTGAGGGTGTTGATCAGGGATAACAAATAAAGAATGAGAAGCAAACAAGTCTCTATGACAACTGCATAAAAAAATCCAACAAAACCCACTTGAGTGCTCCTGCTGTAGTTAGACCAGCAGCTTTTTTTTTCTTCAGAGAACAAGTAGAACTTTGGTAGCAATCAATTTTAAAGTGCCTTATGCTTCTTAATTCCTGTGCAAACTCCGCTGTAGAGGCAGAAAGACATTTCATGAATGTTAAGGTGCTCAATAACATAATAACACATAACACAGCAAGGAGGGTCCAGTTACTTTCTCTGCAATCACCCACAGCACAAAAGTGATGGCAGAGACCATGTTTGTAGCTTTTCCTCTGCACTTCATTTCTCTTCCACCCATGCCCACAATGTAAGCATCACTACACACATCCAGTTTCCCACCAGGGCCTAGTGCTTCCCTGTGAGAATAAAGCATATGAGGAAGGAGGGTCTATATCAGATGGTGGTCACTGTGGCCTTTCTGGCCATGCCTGCAAGGAATCATCACTGTTTTCTCCTCAAACACTTTTGCTCTAATACTGTCTCATTGCATAAAGGTGGTGAGCACAGAGTTATTTTTAAAGGGGGCTTCTCAGCATAGTTACCAGGCTGTGGAAACCCTGCCATTTCCCATGGCAGTCTGCAAGTGCAGTCCTTCTGGAATGCATTGAACAAACAACGCAAAGATCCAATCCTTCCTTTCCTCTACTTGCCAAAAGGCCAAATCCCCTGTCTCAGAAGGGCTTCCTTCCTGGCTGAGGAAGGCTTATTCCTCTGTGGAACTGAGAACTTCTCAGTGCCAGTTGATCACAACAAGCGGGAGAAGGAGTGAAGCTGGTCCTTTCTTGTGCAGCTCAGTCAGGATTTCAAGCCCATTTTTTCCATCATCTGTTCATACACCGTCCATGCCATTGCTGCCATCAGAGTGCGCCTGAGAACTCGGGGCACACCGCCTCGGAAAAAGCCAACCAGCCCAAAGTCCTGCAACAGGAGATAAACAGCAATTCATCCCAATCTGCCTAGAGGGTTTTAATTTCTCATCATTTATTACACGGAACAGCACAGGATGTATTTCAGCTCAGACCCAGATCAGTCTCTGAAAGACTCAGGCTTAAATAGCTTTTAGTGTTTAGGAAGAACCTGTAGCACTGCACTACTGCAGGGCTACCCAGCAAAGCAGGAAGAGCACTAAGTGGGAAAAAGTAAGGCCGGGATGGAGACAACAGATGGGGAAAGCCACACTCAAGTCCAACAAAGAGAAGGCAAGAGTGTGACACTACAGGAAAATGACCAGTCTTTGTTTCAGAGCTTCGTATTTACAAAAGTCTCTCAGCTATTCCGAGATTTCTAAGTATTGAAGCAAAAACCATTATGATTTCAGAAAAAAAAGGTACGCAAAAATGCATGCACAAATAAACAGATTACTGCTTAGGAACAGAGTTCAATATGGAAACAGAGTGAACCTGGCAAGATGTGCCCTTCTAACAGTAGGAAGGGAAAGGTGGGCTTTGACTACTTCGCCATCCCATTCCTGCAATAAATACCTGGGCATTTATTTATCTTCTGATGTTTAAAGAGTAAAGAATTATTTTGTAGCTAGTTTGTTTCTGAAACGAGCATTTCACACTGCACGCTATAGTCTTGGTCTACCACACCATGATCCCCTTTATCACCTTGAAAATGCCTACACTGAATTATCCGACTGCAAGAGCAGATGAAGCACTGACACTTGTTCACCTCCTTTAAAAGGCAACGACTTTCCCAGCAAAGCTGTGCTTTGAGCACGGGGATCAGAACTGAAAATGTGGCTGTGCATGTCAGAAGGGATTCACCTCACCTTGTAGATAAAGGCAATGGCCTGGCTTGTCCTGTGGTACTTTTGGGGCGACAGCTGCATGTGTGTTTTGATGACATCAGCAGGCTGCGTTGCCAAAGAGGCCAAGATCCCTGCAAAGATCCCACAGCCAAAATTCAGCAAGGGCATGAGCACTGGATCCAGATGGTCTGCAACAGAGCAAAGGGAATGCACTCAGACACCATTTGGGCCAGGAACACTCATTCTGTGTGACAAAGTGAAAGCCACTGAATGGTTAGATCAACATCAGAACCTAAGAGAAGTTAAAATCCATGCAGCTAGAGAAACCTTTCAAGGGGAAAAGTGTCTACTAGTCAAAAGTTAGCATTATTGAGAAGCCTCACCTGCCAGGGAACTGAATTTGATAGAAAATCAGAAAAGAAAAAATTGTACAAAAGTTGCCCCAGTGAGTTACAATATCAGAGAAGCCTCAGTTTAGTGGAAACTGAGCAGTAAGCAAGACAAGCAGAAGCAGCAAGCAGTGCTTAACACACCCTGTCTTTCAACTGTTCACTAACCCAGTTATGCATGAGCCTTCATGAAGACAATGAACCAATTTAGGGTCAGTCTTCATTTCTGCACTGACCTCAGCTATAGGTCTACAGTTCCCCACCGGAAAATGTGAGTGAGCGACCCAAAGCCCTAAAGGAGACTAATTTAACTTCCAAGGTGGAGGGCAACAAGCAGAGCATGCAGGTTGCCAGCTGCAGGGCAAGATCTGAGAAGAGGAACATTTTCCACTCCAGCATCCAACACTCAGCCTCACCCTGAGGTGTGAGGTTTTTGGTCTGTGTGTAGAACATCAGGTAGATGCCAGAGAAGGGCGCATCCCGTAGCAGCGTTGCTGTGAGCCCACTGAACATGCCACGAGGCCCCTCGGTCTGATAGATACTCTTCAGGGCTCCATACACACTCCCATAGCCAAATCTTCCACTCTGCAAGAGCAGACAAAGGTCAGTCATCCACGTGCCAGGCACAGGTCGAGGAGCCCTACGCACACCCTGAGTATGTAACATCCAAACAAACTGCGAACTTAATGTGATGCCCAAGATGGCAACACAGAGGACAACCCAAGGCGAAAACCGGGTTTCACCTAACTCAGCCTTTAAAAGAATCCTTCAGGGAGGTAACATATTGAAGATGCTGCAGAAAGATTGTATACACCTGAAACGTATAAATCTTAGGGCAAATTCTATTTTGTCTTCTTGCCCAAATTTCATTTCCTGCGCAATGTGTGAACTGAGGTGAAATCAGGATTACATTATCAGGATTACATTACAGGTCCTGGCTGTACCCATGCGGCAGCAACCTTCTCCAGGCAGAAGGAATTATTTTTCATCACAAGGAAGGTGTGTTACTCCATTAACAGGGGACTAATTGGAAAGTCATACCTCATATCGCGTCTTCACAACAGTCACTGGCAACATGCAAATCCCAGAAACTGCTCGAGCAGCGGCACCCAGGAAGACAGACTCCAGGGCTGTGGGTGAACGGTCCACAAGAAACTTTTGCTTCATCACGTACAAAGTGCTGAAGTAAATCCCAACCCCAGGAATACATCTTGCAAATGACTTCAGGAGAAACGGAAGCAGATGAAGAAAGGAAAAGCTTACATAAGACAAAATATACTACAAAACATTTCTGAGACTGTTCAACTTGACAAAAAGCTTTGTAGAAGACAAAAATATCACTAAAGCTAACATGCTGAGGAAAGAAAATAAGGTAGAAATCATTTATGCCACCGACAGACAAATTATTCAAATGGTGCCAGGCTTTATTGCATTCCTCAATGTCAGTTTTCTAGGAACAAGATATTCCAAACCAAAATGAAGTTCTTGCAGTTGCCACACCACATTTGCAAAAGTATTCAAATGTTCAGCTGCTCAGGACTGCCATAACCAAATCAGTGAAATTCACAACATTAACTTCTTAAAATAGGATGTAATCTAAATCATAATTTCACTCATAATTGTACAAGAGTTGGCTATTAAATTCAGGCAGACAAAATTAGCAATAAACAGTAAGCTTATCTATTTACTTATTTTTACAAGTCAGAGTTAAACCAGCCACTTACTGGAGAGACACCTTTCCAGAGCCCCAGAATACTCTCAGTACGAACAACCCTAAAGAGCAGCGTCACCATCCCAGCACGACCAGACCTGAAATAAAGACAAGACAGGAACTGAAGAAATGACCTGCTTCTGCTCCTTGGCAGATATACTCCACAGCCACCCTTTCACTCATCTCTCTGTGCATTAACTCAGCACCTCCAAGGTGCTCTTCCTCATCTCAGTCTGCTTTTCTTGGTCTCTCTTTCCAGGGCTTCTCCATCACCTTCTGTATCTCACAACTTTTAACATCCATTAGCATTTTCAGCTGCTCGCTCTCTTTGTTAGCAGCAGCAGATTGTAGGTTGACTACATCAAGCTGCACGCATGAAAAATTACCTGACAACCACACAGGATTTTTTTCAGGCAGAGGATACTCCACGAAACTGCATGGTAGCTACTCCAGCAAACACCAGTCTCTCAGATGAGAACAAATGTTGAGGTTACAACTTTTTCTAGCGGCATTCACAACTACTCACAGACATTTTTGTTCTTCTGGAGCAAAATAACAATCCTTCTCCACAATATAAAAATACACCTCCTCTTTTACAAAGCCTGATTTCCCAGACTACAACTCTGAACTCCAAGCCCCAGCCAGCAAATAAGGCAGAAGCCTATGGCAGAGCACCTCCAGGCCCCCCACGCAGACACATCCTCCTCCTCTCACCCATTCACAGCAGGCTGCAGAGTTTGCAGGCGGGTTTTCAGCAGGTCAAGGGGTTGGAAGAGGAGTGTGGAACAAGTGCCACTGATGGAGCCGCACACAAAGGCCTTTAGGACTGGATGCATCTGGAAGAGGAAGAATAGAACTTTAAATGGCCATTTAATTAAGAATGGCACAAGAGGACATATTTCAGCTAATACATCGCATGCTATAGGAAGGAAGGTGTGCTGACCTCAGATACTAAGGACAACTGCTTATGGTACAGGAAGCTTTTCCAGGCCTTTTCTGAGACTGATCAAGTTTTATTTGTGGTTTTTGGGTTCTCTGCTTTTTCTGGGAGATTGTTCCAGAATATCCCTGAAATTCGGTGGTTGGTTAAGAGTTTTCTGAACATCAAATGTACTACAGCCATTCGGTTACCTTTTGCCGCGGCAAAGGAAATAGATGTCCCCTTCCCACCACCTACCTGTACCTTTGCCGCAGTCCCATTCACCTCTGCTGGCAGCACCTCCAACCTTTCCCTCCCACCCTCACACCACGGTCCCCCCGCCGCCAGGGGCACTGGCAGGGAACTCTGCCCAGACCCAAACCCGAACCCTGCCTAGACCCAAACCCAAACCCGGCCCAAACGCACTCAAAAGCCCCGCAGGCCTGCTCAGCTGAGGCTGCCTTTGCTACCCACAGCGGCATTTCTCGGGAAATAATACCGCAGGAGGCACAGAGCCCACGGCAGGGTGAAGATTTTTAGGTCTTTAGAGAGGGTTTATATTACTATAAATATATAACGGTGTTTGCTAATGAAGAACGAGTTTCTGCGCCCCTCGGCGCAGCAGAATCACGACAGACTAGAAAGCTC
>NW_005054361.1:2396794-2401775 GCF_000277835.1 Geospiza fortis
CCCGGAGCCGGCTCTTCTGCCGCCGCTCCTGGCCTCGCATCGCGTGTTTGTCTCGGCTTTTGGCCGTTCTACATAGAGTCGTAGAATGGAAGGGGGCTGAAGTGGATCTCTGAAGTTCATCTAGGTCCAGCCCCTGTGCTGCGGGAGGGGACTTCTCTCGCTACACCACACTGCTCAAGGCTCCATCCAGTGTGGCTTTAAGCACTGCCAGGTGTGGGGCATGGACAGCTTCTCTGGACAAGCTGTTCCAGTGTCTCGCCACCCTCACAAAAAAATAAAATTCTTCCTAATAGCTAACCTAAATTTCCTCTCTCAATTTATACCTGCTCCTCCCTGTCCTATCACTGCAGTTCCTGATGAAGAGTTTCTCTCTGGCTTCCCTGTAGGCCCCCTCCAGATACTGGAAGGCTTCTATGAGATCCCCACACAAGCTTTTCTTCTCTAAACTGAACAGCCGCAATGTTCTCAGCCTGTCTTCATAGAAAAGGTGCTCCAACTTTGTGGCCTCACCTCCAACAGCTCCATGGCCTGAAGTTGGGGTCACCAGAATTTACTCAGTTCCAGCAGCTGTGCTCTATATTCCAGTGCTCTGTGCTGTATCCAGCAACTAAGCCCCAGCACGCTCTGTCAGACATGGGCAGTGGGAAGGGTCAGCTCATAACTGACAGCTTTCATGTCTTCCCTCAGTTCACACCTCCCACATCCCCACAAAACCAGCTTCCTATGGATACCCATAGTGTTGTTCAGAAACCTGAGATGAGCACTGATGCATCCTTACCCCTGTTGCTAGTGTTTCCACTTGCTCATCCACATCCTGGGCCCAGAGCAGAGGAAGGCTGGCTTTCCAGAGCATTGAGGAAGTGAGCACCAAAATGAAGAGTTTCAGTGTTAGACCTGTGCCAGCCCTGAGACTGTGGCTTCACTGTGCCTGCAGAGCCAGACACTGCTTATCAGCAACAAAACTGGAGGAGCTGGGAGGAGCAAGTTATGGCTTTGGAAGCTGCTTTTCTAAGAATTGCCTGTTTGCTGGGCCTTGGCCAAGTAAAGAATGACACATCCAGAACGTCATGCTCCAGGTGTTCTGAGAAACAAAACCCTGTGTGCAGCAGTAGCCATTATGCACAAACTACTTCCTCTCCTGTGCTCACTTTGCCTTGTGGCAGCCCCTGAAGAAAGAGAGAACACACTTCTTTGAGAAAATGTAACACACAGGCTAGCAAAAGCACTTCCTTATGGACTCCCTCTTCCCTTTGGCAAGCTCCTCTCTTGTTAAGCAGTTCCCTCCTTGGGTGAGTGAATGCCTTTCATTTCATTAACTAACTTTGTCTGCTGACTCATGGAAAAGAAGATCAGCTTGTCTCCTTCCCTCCTAGTGCTTCTTTCCCCACCTCACATCTTGCTCCACTGTGCACCAACACAGGGACAGCATGCATCATCACAGACTGCATGGGAATCTCTGCTCCACTGCCTGGAGCTCCTTCTTCCCTTCCATCTTCACCGGCTGTGGGCTCTGCAGGGCATTTCTCTCACACATTCTCACTGTCTCACAGGTGCTGCTGCATGGTGTTTCTGAATCACAGAGGCATTACCAATATCACCAATGGGCTCAGCTTTGACCAGCAGCAGGGCCGTCTTGGAGTCAGCTGGAACTGGCTACTGTTGAGAGTTTTTTGCAGGACAATGGACACATGCAACATATGCACAATCCAGCCTTCATAGAAACTGATGCCTTTGAAGGACACGAATGCCCAAAAGAAGAAGAACACGCTCAGAATCAGATGGTTCAGGATGCAAAGGCAGGCAAGAAAACGGCGGCGAGACACATGAAGAAGAAAAACTAACAAAAATGAACTGAAATATTAAAATGTGTGTGTAGAAGGATTTAACCAGTCATGTGTTAGCTTGAGATGTGAACAATAGAGAACAGTATAAATACAGCTTGCTTTTTGCAATAAATCAGCTTCACTTGACCATTTTGATCATGGTGTGATGTCCTGTTACTGATCCTCCACAGACTACTACCACCATGGGGGCAGATTCTGGCATCTTCTCACATCAGGCAGCCCTGCAGCCCCCTTGCTATCAAAACTTTTCTATGTAAACCCAATCTGTTATACAACTGTTTATATAAGGAAGCTGTCTGGGATGTATGTGTCATTTTGAAAAAGCCCCTTTGGCTATTTCTTTTGGCATGTTTCTGGCTGTTCTGGATGGGATTGGGTAAGTAGATTGTTTAGAGGAGTAATCTTAACTGTAGTAAGGCTGACAAACTCAAGTGATGCATTTGAAATGTTTCTATATAGAACGGGGGATGGTGTGGCTAGATCGTCTCCCTCCATATCTTTGGGTGGAGCAACAATTGACATTTTTGTAGTTTTCTGAAGCAAGATGGCCTGCAACAAGATTGGCCAAATGACTTGCATCCCAAGAAAGAGCTCATCCAGCATGAAACCCTGGCAGCAACAGCAGTTTCCGGGTTATCTTGCTGTGGAAGCGTTTTCTTCCTTAGAATAAGCCTCTTGATGAACGGGGAGGTGAAACAGCACTGCTGATCTCACGCATCTCTGCAGGGATGTGCCTCAATTGTGCTGGGATGCCCAGCAGAGGGAGCCGTGTCCCTTCATGTCGCTGTCCTTGTGCTCTGATAGCCTGTCATCTCTATTTAGGAGATGAAAGATGAGAGGCACTGAACTGCCAAATCCTCGTTTGGTGGACACATCTTTTTCCACATTGAATAATTCCTGGTTGTTTTCTTTTCCACTTTAGCACCAAGAGAGTTGTGAGTGCCGTTTTAATTTTGCATTAGGACAGTGGAGATCAAGCTTCAACACTGCCAGCAACTGTCAGTAACACTGCCTGTAACAGAAGAGTTTGTTTCTGGTTTTAATTCCTAGTTTCAGGTTTTGTAAGACTTAATGCCCAGCAGAGCTTGGCTGTCATGGCTTGACTCACATGTAAAACTTTGACCTAATATCACACTGCCCACCATGGCTGAGGAAAGCAATCCACTGCTACATGTGCAATAGTTGCAGATTTTCTTGGTTCACAAAAATTTATCCCTCTGCCTTTGGAGCAATGGTGGGTGAGGGTGGACATCCAAAGGGTTTGAGAAAGACAACAGACCATTTCACATGGAAATTCTAGCAGCACATCTATGGACTGATGCCCAATGAAGTGCTGTTTGTTCAAAAACAAACAAAAAGATGATGTGACTTGTTGCAGGCAGCTAGAAATATTATTAAAAAAGGTCTTATTGAATATGGTTTAGGCCCTGCTACTCTAGTTAAGCTAGCAGTATCTTGTAAGTTCCCATGAGGAAAAGTCATAAGAATGAAGACAGTTAACACAACAACCTATTCTAATAAGAAAAATAAGTTTGCACCTGCATAAACAATAGATCTGTCCCATGAGAATCAGTGAAGAAAATATGTCAACAATCCAAGAATAGAGAGATTTGATGGAAAGGTAAAATGCCAGTTATTAACCAATTAATAGAGTGGCAAGAAAACACTAGTAGCCAACTGGAGTTGAACACAAGGTCTGTGACAACTGTATAAAAATGAATTATGTGAATAAAGAATTGGCTTTTTCTGCTTGAGGAAACTGAGTCCCGTCTGTTTATTAATGCAACACGACTTGACTGAATTTCAGTAATGCACCGAGCTCTAGTGAGGAGCAGCTGTATTTAAGGAGATAACACACAGCTCAAATGCTCCCTGCTGCTCAGTAGGGCTGCTCTTTCCCCTGTATCCTGTGTTGTGGGGAAGATTGGGGACAGCTGTGGGATGGAAGCTGTGTTGAGTCTGGATGAGGTCACAGTGGGTATGTGGTAGGGTTGGTGGGAATTCAGGGCTGTTCAGGGCTTTCTTTCAGTGTTAGTCTGTGAGAGCATCCTGCAGCGTGCGTATTCTGGGGAGAAAGGTTCAAATGTACTTGGCAGTGTTAGGATTACAGTTGGACTCAATGAATTTAAGTGCCTTTTGCGACCTAAGTAGCTATGAGCCTATGATAATTTTCCTTAGGTATTCCTATCTGTGCTTGGGTGGGTGCAGGGGGAAGGTGCCTTCCAAGGAAAAATGAAATGTTAAAGCAAACATGGGGCCCTTTGCCATTGCTGGCTATTGGCAGCATTGGACCATCCCCCTCAGCCATCTTCACCAAAAGTCTTAGAAGCAGGGCAGAGAGAGCACTACTTACTCTCTCCTAGACACTGGAACTGCAGAGCAGGGACAGCAGGTGCAGGACATGCAGGTGGGAGACAGGAGCACTTCAAAGACGTGGAGGAAATTGCAGATCTCTTCCATTGAAGAATGTAAATGCTCAAAATGACAACTTTGTGATCATACAGAAGATAAAGCTGACATTTCCGTTCTGTAGGTGTTAAGTACAGAGGCTGAACTCACTGGCTTGGGGTTTCATACATCTTTAATGTAACAGAGGTCACACAGAGGAAAAGCTACTTTAGGACTGTGCACTGCCACAGTAAGGACCTTACCTGTGACTTGGCATTGCAGCATAAGCTAAGGTAAATATTGCCAGCCTATATACACAAAAGTATGCCTGCTTCTTAAAAATACATGATATAAAGACAGTTTTTTGCACTTTTTCAGACACAGTGTTGGATTATGGAGCAGAATTTGACAGACCTGCTGGGCAGCATTGGCTCTGAGAACATATTGGTGAGTCACTCCCTACCGGGTTGCTCTCCTGCAAGCCGGGGCCAGCAGCACATCTTAGAGGTTCCATTTTTCCTATGGGACACAGTGGAGATAGTGGGCATTCAGAAGAAATCAGTGTGATTGTTGTTCTCTGGAAAGAAACAAAACGCAGGGTGAAAATATCTTTAGCTGATGACACTGTGCTTGTGGAAGAAGACTGTCCTTGAGGGCAGAGGTAGTGCTAGGAGTGTCCTATGCAGGACATCCTGACAGGGATGCTGCTATCCATCTTCTTTAATTGTTTGCTGTCACAAGTACTGCTC
>NW_005054361.1:2401793-2451883 GCF_000277835.1 Geospiza fortis
CCTCCTGGCCATGCCCATGTCATTGCTGGTTTGAGGATGGTCCCTGTCTCTGGCCTCAGTATCCTACCTGACTCAGGCATAGGCCATGACCCCACATGGAGCCAGCAGGAGGATGCTGGCAACTTTTACCACCACACTGTGTTTTCCTTGATCTCCTCTGCCCCTGTGATGCCCCAGGATCTCATCCTGGGTCTTGCAGAGGGATGGCCAGTCACTCGTGTTCATTCCTCATTTGCATTTTATACCACAGCTGTGGCACATCTGTTTTGACCTCATGCAGCTTGGTGTGAGCTGACTCGTGCCAGGTATATCTGCTAATGTGGGATTTGGCTCATATGAATTTCATTGTCCTTGAACAGATGAGTTACATCTCACCAACACCTAACTCCTCTGCAGCCGATGAATATGCCTTTTACTACTCAGAACTACACATCATCTGTCATCCTGAAGGTATTCCAGCATTTGCATCTACCTTATTTCCAGTGCTGTACTCCATACTGTTTGTGGCAGGCCTTGTGGGAAATGCTTTGGTTGTTTGGATTCTGACAGTCTCCATGAAAATCAAGACCATGACTGACGTGTATCTGCTGAATCTGACTGTCTCTGACCTCCTCTTGGTATTCTCCCTGCCCTTCTTGGTTCAGTACTCCGTTGTGAGCCAGTGGACTTTTGGAAATGCACTGTGTAAAATCATCAGCTCAGTTTACTTCATTGGTTTCTACAGCAATGTCTTCTTCATAACTATCATGAGCGTCGACAGGTACTTGGCCATAGTCCACTCCCTCCATGTCCAAGGGATTCGGACAACTGCCATTGGGTTTATCACCAGTCTGGTTGTTTGGGCAGTTGCCATTTTAGCATCAATGCCAGACTTACTTTTTTCCCAGGAAGTGAATGACAATAACCATATTAAGTGCCTCCCTCACTATCCTGGTGGCAACAATGACTGGAAGACTTTCAGTAATTTTTTAGTCAACATCCTGGGGTGGCTAATCCCTGCTGTTGTCCTCATTTTCTCCTATCACAGCATCTTGAAAAACCTTCAGAAGTGCCATACCAAGAACAAGTACAAAGCAATTAAACTGGTTTTTATTGTTGTCATTGTGTTCTTTCTCTCCTGGACCCCTGTCAACATTGTGCTGTTTTTGGACTCTCTGAGGAACATGTCCATCATCGATGACTGCCAGACAAGCCAAAGGCTAGACCTAGCCATGGAGATGACTGAGGCACTCTCCTTTGTGCACTGCTGCCTCAACCCAGTCATCTATGCTTTTGTGGGTGAGAAGTTCAAGAAGCATCTCTGTGACATTTTCAAAAAATCTGCATGTTTTCTGTCGAAATGCAAAGGTTACGGGGCTTTCAGTGGGCACAGCCTGGACAAGCACTCCTCTCTGCACACAAAATCCTCACAGTTGTCTTATGTTGGCACTGTGTTGTAGAACAAGTCCAAAACTATCATCCTGGACAGGTGACCTAAAATTGAGAAATCCTCAACTGTGCATCCACAGCCAAGGACTGTTTGAGCAACCTTTTAGGACACAAAAAGTAGAAGCAGCTGCTTGATTTTGCTTTTATTGTGGTTGATTTGGGTGTTCTCACTTTTTAGACTTTTTTTTTTCCATCATCCTCCCTTTCCCTTGGCACCTCCTACCTTGCTTGCTTCATGAAATTACCAGCAGACTCCCACACTGCCAGAGCAACATGGAGAGGTACCTCAGAAGCATACCATCTCCCCTTCAGACTCAGTACTGAAAAGAACTGTTTATGTTTCCAAACCCTGGACACTTGGCCTTTCTTTCTCTTGTCTCAGCAGAGTGTGATGGCTTTGTGAGCAAGGATGGGACTCACTGCAGAAGTGGGAACCTGCTCTTTGGAGGGAAATGGGGCCCAAGCTTAAGGTGTCATGCCAGGGCCTGGCTCCCAGTTGACAGATCTGAACAGTGCTTCCAGCCCCAGAAGAACTTATTGAGTGAGTAATTGGATAAGCAACCAAGAAATAAATGCTGTCCATGTTTTGGTAAAATCAATATGAATTAATATCTAGGTATCATCCTGACTCCCCATCTGCTACCAGGGCCTGCAGCTTCTTGGCTGGAAGGGTTTGAAGCTGTAGCTCAGAAATGATGCTGTGAATGTCAAGCAACAGCCCCTACAGGAATGAATGAGTGCTGTAGGAATGGATGGAGAAATTGTTACCAGGAAAAAGGCTGAAGAGTGGAAAAAATAGTGGGTGTGAGCTGTCACACATCCCTGTCGAGGGACTTTCTGAGCATTTCTGAACTTTTTGAACTGGTAACTGGTGTGCCAGTGTGGTCACTGCTCTTGAGCAGGCAGCTGGGGTTGACATTCCAGTTAGTGTTCCAACTTGGAATGACTGATTTTATATGTGTGAATGGCTACCCATTCGTATAGATATATCTATGTGTATCTATATGTATAGAGCTATGTACATATGCATGCATATCTATACTTGCCCATGTGTGTATATATACACAAATACACACCCATACACCCATATATATACTTTTATATGTGCAAATACTGTTAGAAAAATGCAATGGTTTTCTAAAGCTTTTTGTTCTCTTCTATTTGTCCCTACAAGATATCACCATGTTTTAAGTTTCATAATAAAGATTCTATGTGCAATATAATTGCACTATCTTTACATCTGAGGAACCTGTTTCATCATTATTTGTGTCAGCATCTGCATTTCATTCTGTCCTGGATAGATCTACACAACTGATAGTCCTTCCAGCTGCCTCTTCTCTGCCCCCTCTTCATTTCAGCTGCTGCCTGGTCCCAGAAGCAGGATCACTGCCTGGCACAGCAGTACAGTCTCTACCTTTCAGGTGCCTTATTGCCAGCCAGGCTTTTTTTGGATATGCAAACCCTCAGGTTCTCTAAAAAGGGTGTCACAAAAACTCAGGGCAAAGCCAAAGGGTGGTGGGCAAGAGGATGGCACCAACTCTCTCCCCTGCAGGTTCACAGTAGGAGCCCTCTAGAGCCCAATTCACGCAGATGAAGCACAAGAAATAGGAATGATTTCTGCAGTCTCAGCAGCCTCACCCTGCACCCCTTGTGCGAGTGCTTTGGGGCAGGTGCTGGAGCGCATTTTCCCAAGCTAGCCAGATGAGGATGGCCTTTCTCTGGTTGCTGAGCATGTCTGCTAGGAAACAGCTCCCTGTGCTCAGAGGTTTCAGTGATTGCTGTTATGTAGCTGTTGGAGGGAGGCTGTGATCCAGGGCTTCCCCACAAGGACTGTAACCCTAACTGTTTAGGCATGAGGGTAGCCTAAACATGCAGAGCCTTCTTTGCAAAGTCTTTCACTTTTTGAGCTCTCACTGGAGGATATCCTGCCCTGTTTTGCCACAACACCTTCTAGCAAGGAAGCAGGAGATGCTTTCTGCAGCTTAAAGGGTTTTTCTGCCAGAGGCAGCTGGCTTCTGTTTTATCAGCAATACCAAGAGCTCTGAGTTGGACCTGACCTCAACTTCTCCTCACTGCCCAACTGCTTTAAGCTGGTACTGCTGCCTTCCTGTGCAAAGGGAGAAGGTGATACCCACATCCGGAGAGTGCTTTGCTGGCAGGAGCTACCCTGTGTTGCTGTGGGTGGCCAGAAGCACTCCTGTGGGTCACAGAGCTCCTCTGCTTTCTGAAGGGATGAGCCTGGAGCAGTCTGCTGCCCTTCCAGTGCCTGTGTGGACATTAAGAGCAGAAGACATCTTCCTGTATCTGTGCAAGCTGACAGCTTGAGGAAAATGCCAAATTTTAGGGTTTTCCCAAGAGCAGGGATCACAAGAAGCTGAAGCTAAAACATCCTGCATAGCCCCAGTGCCTGTTCACCTACTTGCATAAAAGGTACTCACCACAGCTGTTCCACCACAGCTGTTGTATGGCTTCTGCTCACATCTGCTGCTTACCTTCATATCCTGATCTTGCTTTTTCTTTCTGCTGAGATAATGCAGGTTAAAGAGGTTAGGATGATGGTGGCACATGAAACAGTCAGATGTAATCTGGCTTCAGCACATCGTCTTAAAACAGAGACCAGAGTAACTGTTACCCACATTCAAGCTTAAACCTAAAGTACATATTTGTTTTCTTTTGATTTACTAGTGTTACTTGCACCACATGGTCCCTTCCACAGAGGGTCTCAGAAAGATGGAGACTTTGTCTGATGCCACTCATGATGCTCTCTGAATTTCTGGATGGAAAGGCCTTGAGAGGCTGGAGCGCTGCAGCGGCATCAGGGGTGCTCATCACTTCCCACACTGCAAACATGTGCAGCAGTTGTATGGGCATGTTTAAGGACCATGCTGTTCAACTACAGCAGCAAAAAGTGGGGTGTATGAGGGAGGACATGCCATCTTATGATGTTGCTAGATCCCTCAGAAAATAGTGTCAGGTGGGACCTAGCAGATTATTCCTTGTCTCAGCTCTGAGCTGCAGGACTGCCAGCACAGATAATCATAGTCTGTTGTCCCAAAACAGTAAAATATCCTGGAGTAAGAAACTAGTCCATATCCAGCTTTTCTGGCATTATGCTGAAGCCTCCTTCCCAAGACAACATGGAGACAAACTTATTACATCCTTGGCAGAATCTCTGGCCTTCAGGTCACTTGTTCAGGCCGGTGGATGCAGTCTGGGAGTGAGGATGGGACTGAATTGGTGCCTTCTGGAGGAGCCCTGCCAGCCAGCAGCACAACTCTGCCTCTTTCTGCTGTGGTAACATCCAGCTACAGCTGGAGGTCAGAACCAGGCAAAACTTTAAGGAGGGGAAAAACAAAGGTTAATGAAGGGTATTTGTGTCCCTCTCTTGTCTTAGCTGAAGGATGCTCCTGTGCAGGGATGGGCCTCTACATTAGCATACATGAAACTGCCAAGCCTGACTCCCCGAGTTAATTGTATCATATCCAGGAGAACCCTGTTTTATTTTCAGCCTCTTGAAAACACTTTTTATACATACAACCATATGTGTACCAATTATGAAGCAGCATGGAAATTGCTGTGCCAGAAGAGGGTCCAGAAAGGTGCCTCATGACAGAAGAAGAAAAAACCCCATGACTTTAGCTATTCTGTCCAGATATAAAAATAGTTTGAGAAGTTGAAAGGTAAATAACTTCAGTCTGAATATATCAGGTTTAACTGTCATGTGTGGGCTGATATTCATATTTGGTTAACATACCTTAAATGTTAATGTCCCTTAAAAGGCAGCAAGTAATAGTGGCAAAGCAAAGCTGCTCTTGTAGTACGTCAGTTTTGACGCACGATTTGTGAGCAGTGTGTTTCTGCTCTAGGTAAATCTGTGTTTCTGCTGACTTGGCTGAAATGCCAAAATGTACGGAAACAGGTCACAGAAATCCCCACCTCAGAATAGCACTGATTTGGGTTCCTACAGCCTCTGCTGACGTGTGTGTCTGCTGGAGCCTCATTCTGACCCCACATATCTCTCCAGGCCTCTGGGTGTCCCTGCAGCTCTGCTGTGCTTTCCAGCAGCCAGTGCATCCAACGTAATGCTGGCATCAGCAGCGGGGTCAGACTTATCACATTGGATAAGCTCTATGCAAGAGAGAAGTACCACCAAGCAGACAGCAGTGCCAGCTGTGTCACCCCAGCAAACAGTTCTTCCTCCCCATGCTCCGATATCCCACTAGATTTCCCACTAACATTAATGAATGTGCATGCAGGTCTGCATTGCCAAGACATTCATCCCTTTCTTCACCTGGCACCCTTGGAGGATGTGCAGTCTCTGTGATCCTCCACATGCCTAAGTTCAGAGAAGGTGTGAATGTGCGTGCAGAATGTGAGGATGGACAGAAGGAAGGAAGGACAGAGCCCTGACCTAACACAGACTGCCAGGACATTGCAAAAGTATTGATTGTCCTTGGTGTTTGAGTCAGCACCAACCTTGACTACAGCCCACAGCAAGGTAAAGAGATCAGTGTTACAAGAAATGTTTGCAAACCAGCTGCCTTTCCTATACAACAAGGACTAGAGGAAACAGGTCTCATTCCCTAATGCTCAGGTATTCAACTGGGCTGAGAGCAAAGAGCAATGCTGGGTGCTTTCCTTGGGTCTTTGCCCATGCTCACTGCAAGGCAGGCAGCATTTCCACTCTTCTCTCTCCCTATGTCTGCATCTGCCCATGCATGCACATCTTGCACAACCATCTCTGCACATCTTGGCGTCCACAGCACCACCCTTCCCTGAAGTGTGGTCAGCTGCAGCCCTGCAGAGAGAGGTGGTGCTGGTGAAAATGTACCCGACAGTTTCAGCTCTCATAAGCAGCACAAGGCAGAGAGAGAGGGGAGGGGGAGAGGGAAGGAGGGAGGAAAGGCATTTCTTTATCCAGCATCTTGAACAGCAGCTTGCTGGAATGTGGCTCTGCAGTCATTCCTCCTGCCTGGATGAGCCTGGGAGGGAAGGGATGTGGCTGCTCAGCCAAAGGCTTCTTCCCATCTTTCTTGGGCCTTGCTGTTACTGTTGGAACTGACCTCATGAGCAGGGCAGCCTCACAATGCACTGTGAGTGATCGGTGTAACTTGGATACACCCTGAAACAGGCGGGTCCGAGCAACTCACAGGCACATCACCTGTCCCAGGGGAGGAAGACACCTGCAGGAGACCTGGCTGAGCCTCTGCCACCTCTCCAGGGCAGGACAGCACCATATCTGTGTGACAGCTGGAGCTCAGGAGCACAATGGGGTCACCAAGGCATGAGTGAGCCTAAGCACTAAACTGTTTCATTGTTCTGTGACATTTCTAATGCGGGAACAAATGTTTCTCTTAATTTTTGATATCAGTTTGAGCCACACTCCTTCTGCTTGTAGAAACTGTGCAAACGTTCAGCTTTCTGTCACTCTTCCCTTCAGCAGCCCTCAGGATGAAACATTTTCATCCCTAGACATGACTTCTCTCTTCCTCACTCTGGGTAATTTCTGCATCCCCACCTTTTTAACGTAGAATAAATGCAGCTCCCACCAGTTGCTCCTACCAGAGCTCAGTTGTCTTCTTGCATCTCTGCAGAACAGTGACATGAAGGGGTGAGGGTCTCTCTGCTGGGTTTTGTCTCAAAAGTGAGGCACAGAAATTATTTCTGTGATTTTTGGGTGTGTCTGTGTGTGAGCAGCTGGTGCTCACATCTGCACCAAAAGCTGCCGGGTGGGCTCTGCTGCAGGACAGCATGGGAGGAACAGGACACGATGTGGCAGTTCCAGAAGCGCCTCTACCCAGCTGACAGAAAAGATGAGAGTTTTGGAGAAATTATAAGAGAAAAAATGTCCAGCAGGGGTCAGTGCAGTCATGGCTATGGTGTGTGTCATGCTGCTGTGCCGTGCAGGGCAGTTCTGCACCCCAGAGCTCCTGTGGAACTCAGGGGCTCCATCCTGGGAGGATGGTGCAGGTACCCCCAGGCCACTACTGTTCCCCATTGGCCTGCAGAGGGGACTCCAGTGAAACTCTTGAGAACCAAGAGAGTCTCTTTTCACTACTAAAATCACTACCATCAGGCTTTCCTCCATGGCAGCAAAAGCAGAGTGTCCTGGGGAGAGCAGTATTTTGATCCTTCAGACTAGACATTTTTTTACTGAGTGCTTTAGCCCACAAAGCTTGAACTTGCCAGTGATACTGTGCAAAACCCAGCCTCCACAAGCTGACCTGGCAGCCTGGCCACAGAGCAGGAGGAGATGGAGGAGTGGTGTTGAAGCACCTCTGGTCTCCCGAGATATTGAAGAAATGAGTTTTCAAATTTGGAAGGCCACTCAGAGGGAGGTGGAATAAAAAGAACAGGGTGTTTTCACCTCTTTATCCATAGTGTTCCAGCACATACCTCCTTTACTCTTGATTTCTTCCTGAAAAATCATTGTGGACCTCCCAGCTGGGAAAGCAGCACACTGTACCTAGCCCTTCCCAGGAAAAGTCTCTCTGGTTACAACGGATGCAATGTCTTTTTTTTTTTAGCTTGGAGAAACAAAAGATGTTTTCATCTATTGTGTATGGATCTGAATGAAAGTCTTTTCAGCAGCTTCCTCAGAATTTTTTATTCCTGAGCTGTCCTCAATGTGAGTGAACAGAGGCTGAAGATGGAGAGCAGATGTATGGTTGATGTGGCAGTTGTCTTTCAGGTGGTATTGGTTTCACATCTATATTGCACTACAAGTGCACACCATACTAATGAGTAGCACTCTTACCTAGGTTTATCACTCATAGCAGAATACAGCAGAAAGCCTTTTGTGTCTCCCAGGGACACCTGCTGAGGATCTCTGTGAGTCAGCTTGACTTGGTTTCTCTTTAATTGAAGTCTCCAGATAAAACCTGTGTGGCTAAAATTTGGCAAACTTCATTTCCTTTTGAGGATAATAGCCTGCTCTGTGCGTGGTTCCAGTTAAATTCTGGGCAGCACAGGAGGAAGAGGTTGATGACCACCTTCAGGAAATCCCTATTGCTAGGAGGTTCTTTCTACCTGCAGGTAAGCAATGCCTGGGGACAACCTCTCCTGCTGTTACATACGGGAAGTCCCAAGCCCCCCTTCTTTTTGGGTTTTGCCTGCAAAGAGCTACACCAGAGGTCCTGTGCTGAGTATTGGTGACCCAGGAGTGGGTGCCTGTCACCATGATATTTTCTGAAAATCAGCAGGATTACTTCTCCTGGGAAGATGGGAAGCCTCAGCTTCTCCATGTTTTGCTGCTCCGGAATGTGATTTGGAGAATTGTTTACCCAACATGTGAATTGTTTTTTTTACTTAATGTGCAATCCCAGTCCAGCTGTGTTGGACTCTCTGGTCAGTCACGGGTCTTTGTTATTCATTCTTGTCTAGCCTTCTGATGTATCCTTTCTCTTTATTTAGTATAGTTTCAGTATATCATTTCTTTTAATATAATATAATATCATAGCATAGCATAGCATAAAATAATAAATCAGCCTTCTGAGCACATGAAGTCAATTCCTCATCTCTCACCTCGTCCTGGGGACCCAACACCACAACAGGTGCCCATCAAGGTGAGGGTGGCTGTGTCTCTCTGGGTTCTGGCCATGTTTTACAGCTCAGCAGCAAACCAGCTTGGCATGTGCAGGTCCCCAGTGGGGAAGCTCCTACTGGTCTATCTGTGCCTTCTTTACAAGGCTGAGGGAGGTGGGGGATGGAGGGACACAGCCCTTCATCATCCCATGAAGACAGGAGAGACAATTTACATTTGGGTGTCCTCTAAACAACAGCACATCTACAGACAGGGCAGTGCTGCTCTGATAGTATCAGACTATCACTGGCATTGAGGAAACCTTCATTCAACTTTTTGAATCTCATGATTCTCACACAATGAGAACATTTCTTAGTACCATCTACCAGAAATGATCTTTCCGAAAGTTAAATTTGGGTTCATAATTTGGGTAGTCGTAGATCCTACTTTCAGGATGTGGGGAGAAACCAGCCTTTTAATGTTGTCCTGAAAACAGTGCAGAGAGCTTTACATCTGTTTTTAAAGTGGTCTGCTGGCACTTGCCAGAGAAAAAAGTGAGTTTTGGAAATTCACTGCTCTGGCCCTTTATAATTCCCTACCCTTTAAACTTTCTTTCCAGCAGTGTATCTTTGCTGTCCCTGGCTACACCTATCCAGGAGTTAGTTCCCTGATTATTTCCACAGGTGCTTGTCCTGGCTCACCTGGCTGACATCACTTGCGTAATTTGGCTGATGTTGGAGGCCCATGGTTTGACCTTAATTACATTGCTATGTAGCTGTTGGGGATGTAACATTTGCTAGATAAAGCATAATACAGTAAAAAACCACAAAATGTGGCAGAAATACCAGAACTGAACTTACATGCAGATGTTTGCCTGGTAATGTGCTAATCAATCCATAAGCAACAGCTCAGGCAACCTGGAAGATACTCTCCACCCACAAAATCCCACCAAGGTCAGCCTGCCTGAAGACAGCACAACTCTGCCTTTTGGGAGAAGGCATTTTAATCCCCCTTGACTTTTGAGGCAGGGGCAGGACTGCATTCCTTGTGTACTGGAGGGCCTTGGTGTTGGTACAGCAGCCAACTGGATGCAGTGTCTGTTTCTCATAGCACACCCATTGCTCAGCCTCCTGCCCTGTTCACCCCAGAGGAGCTGCTTTTCTGTGCCCAGGGGTGCCTGGCACTGTGCTTCACAGCATCCCAATTGTGCTGCACTCATAGTGCAACCCTGAGCAGGATGCTCAGGTCAGGGGCCAAGAAGGGTCCTTGATTTCTGAACATCTCAATATTTTAAACCCTCTGACTCCACTGGGCTGCAGAGAGAGAATAAGCTTAAAATCTTGTTTACAGGCAAAGAAGGGGCACAATGTATCATAGGTAGAGCCAAGAATTTATTGTGAGTGCAATGGCATTCTCAAGGCTCCAAATGTTATCAGTTTAAATCTGCTGGTTGCAGAAGGAACATTATTGCAGCTTCAATTTTTTGCACACACATAGTTTCTATCCATTTTCCTGGCATTATGCTCACCCTTATCCCTGCTCCTTTGGGTCCTAAGGCTGGTGGTTGTGGTGAACTGAGGTGTCAGAGAGAGCTCTGAGCACCTCCAGTCCTTCCCTGGGATGAGTGCAATGTTCACCCTGATTTTCCTTCTTTGTTTTTTTCCTGGATCTGTTATGGATCGTTTTTCTATGTTTTCCAACATGCTTCTATACCTTCCCTCTTCACTGGTCTATACACAACCTACTATAGGCAGTGTCCCTTATGGAAGTTAGATACTAATTTTGTTCTCTCTGTTACCACTAAACCCAGTTTTTCCATCTCCAGATCTGCATTTTTTTACCTGACCATTAGTGATTTGTGTAGAGCTGTAGGGCTTCCCAGTGCCAGCCTGTGCCCCATTTTCTACCATCCCATACCTGTACTACTCTGTGCTGCATCCTGCATCCCCACAGCTCAAGGACCCTGCTATTGTACCAAACTTGTATTTCTACACACTATTCTGTATCTGAGTGAAAAATGTCTCATTCTGCATAGAATGGGGGAAACTAAGGGGGTGATAGCTTTCACATGCTGTCGTGGCACCTCAGGCATTTCTGTCTCTGTGCAAATCCTGTCCCCTGTAAGCACTTCTGTCCCTCTGAGTGGCTGCATCCTACTTGATGATTTCACAAGAAGCCAGCAGGACCCCAGCACGGCACATCAGTGCTTTCTCAGCTCAGCCCCAAAGCTCAGCCCAGGAAGCCAACACATTCATGTAGGCACGAGCATTAGAGAAGAGGAAACATACATTTAAATCCAAACAGGCTCATCTTGAAGAAAACATTGGTTTTCAATGCAGCTATGAATTAAGGTAAGAGACAATTATATTTCCCCTATAATTTGACAGAGCAAAACAAGACAAAATGGTGTCTCATGAACTTAAGGAAATTCTTCACTGCTTAGTGCTTGGAACCTAAATGATATTTAATTTGGGTAAAGATGATGTGGGTACTGGTTACAAACTGTGAAAGTAAAAAGGGAAGCACTTCTGTTAACGAAGTGAACCAGGGCAGATAAATTTTACTCAGTTGTGACAGTGGTCACTGGGGTTTTCGGGTGAGGGAAGAGACGAGAATGTTGACTCCATGTTCAGAAAGCTTGATTTATTATTTTATTATATATATATATATATATTACATTATAACTATACTAAAAAGAAAAAGAAGGAAAGGTTTCCTCCGAAGGCTAAGCTAAGAATAGAAAAGGAAAGAATGATACCAAAGGCACCTGACTGGGACAGAGAGCGAGAGCCAGCTCTGCCGTGAGTGGTCACCAGATTTAAACATCTACAGGAGACCAATCACGGATCTATCTGTTGCATTCCACAGCAGCAGATAACCATTGTTTACATTCTGTTTCTGAGGCTTCAGCTTCTCAGATGGAAAAATCCTAAAGAAAGGATTTTCACAAAAATATGTCTGCGACACTCAGTCACTAATTATTTGTGGCATCTTTTGGTATGAGGAATATTCACCCTGGATAGAAATCCTCAAGGTTAGTAAATGCTGATATATGACTAGTGTGCAACATTAACCTAGAAGGACAGAGCAAGAAGATACAGCCCTTCTACTTCATTAGAAGCTTTTTCTGTGGTGTCTGCAGAGATTGCACAACTCACCAGCATTGCTTGCTTCTAGTTTTAGTCAGTGAACCAACATCCAAAACATCACTGATGCTGAAAGACAGCCCAAAGCAGAAAATCTGGTAGAGTCAATAGAAAGCATCTGATACAGACAGACCAGCAAGAGAGCAATGGAAATTAAAGACATTTGAAAGCCGTTACCTTTCTGTATGACATACTTGATTTTTCTGTGACTCAGTTTTCCACAGGAAAGATGTTAGTTGCATGACGATGTCTGCTGGTTTGGGTGAGACATTTGGGTAATGCCACAGTGGTGGCAACCCACTGAGTATTTGTGTGATATAAACACAGATCCACAGCAGTGGTTTCCAAAATCTGGTCTGCTGGGGCAAACCCTGTGTGCAGGTAGTGCAGCCAGAGGCAGGGAACTGGATGACAGGATAAAAGAAGGCAACTGCAATGAATCAAAAGGGTTTGGGCAGTAGAGAAAAAAGTCCAAAAGGGAGAAAAAAAGGCTAGAATTTGACAAAAGACAACACATAATAAATTTAGACTAAATCCCATAGAAAACTTGATATTCACAGGAAGGAGCTGGCAACTCCAGAACATAAATCTCAGCCATACATAATCAAGCAGGTTTAATGTGCTCTGCTCCCTGAAATGATGGAGAAGATGATTTAAAAGATCTCCCACTGCTGAAGAGCCTTCTCAGATTTCTCAGGGATGCTGAGGCAATTTGAAATTATTAAGCACAAAAAGGGGTGGGGGCAGGAAGCAAATAGATGCCACAATAAAGGCAGTGAGAGGACAGAACCAACAGTAACCATAAACAGTTACAAACAGTGCTCATAGCTACAAATAATCACCTGTTTTTGCTGTACCTTCAACAGAAAAGAAATTTGAATGCTTCTTCAAGAGAAAGCCTGGGAAGAAGAAATACTTAGGAAGAGCAGGTAAGAGAAAACACTGGCAAAAAGGTCAGCTATACATTTGAAAAAATAGATACAGAGTGCCTGAGCAACTGTGCAAGCAGAAAGGGCAATTAGGGGAACTTACAGGCTAGATGAAATAACTGTGAAATAAGTTTTCCAAGAAAATCCTGATCCTGGCAGTCACCATGCAGTCACCATTGTCAGATGACAGCCCCAAACACCCAGTTCCCTGGGGGCAGCTCTTGGGAGGGCAGCTGCTCCCTCAGCTCTGCCACTGCTTCCCCAGTAGCTGAGTTAAAGTGCTCCCCAGCCTCTGTGAGGACCAAAATATACACTGCTCTACAACAATACTCACTATTTACCTAATTTCCTATCCCCTGGCTGATCCCTGGCAGCAGGGCACTGCTGGGAAACCATCTCAGGCTGCAGAAGCTCTGCAGAGGTCCCTTGCTTCTGGTCATAGGATCAAGACCACCCTGGATGCAAATTTCAGAACCATTTCAGTGATTTTTGAACCTCAATTCTAACATGCAGGGGAGACACGGGAGTCTGAGTCGTACTGTCAGGTCATCTTTCCTAAATGCATGGAGTCATTTCTGAAACAGCTTCACGTGCTCAAGAGACTTGGTCATGCCCTGAAATATGAACCTATTCCCTGCTCCATTAAGTGTGCAGGCACCGAGGCTCCTGCATATCCACCCTGTCAGCCTCAGAGGGGCTTTGTCTGCCCAGCGCTGAGCTGAAACCCCTGAAAGCCTCGGACCCTTCTATAAATACACCAGCAACCACAGGGGTGAGCTGCCAGGGGTTTATCCGGACTTAACTTGGCCCCAGCAAACCACACGCTGCTGTGGTGAAGCTGTCCCTTCCAACTGGTTCACAGCCAGTCTGCCTGGTGGGGCAAAAAAATCAGCGAGTGGGGGGATGTTTCTGGGGCAGGATGTGCCCAGGACATCTGGGTTCAGTCCCCTGTGCCTGCTTTGCTGTGGTGGCAGCACAAACAACCTGAGTGAGGCCACCAGCCTGGCCAGTGCACTGAGGGAGCAAGGGCAAGATCTTGTTCAAAATATTACCTCTGTTGTTGCTCTGAAAGACAGGTGATGTAGCCCTTGACATTGGCAGCGACATCCAGCAGAAAGTCCATGTTTTTGGGTTTTCTTTATAAATCATGAATACACCTAATTTTGATGTGATGGGCTAATATAAATCTTGTGCTCTGATTACTTGCTGTTACCTCCAGGTATGCATGGAGCATCATCGAGAAAGCACTTTCCAAAACTGTAATGCCCTAGGCAAAGGTGAGAGAAACCCTAGGGATTTTGGACTCTGCATTATCTCCTCCTGCCATCCATAATCAAAGTCTGATCTTTCCAAATACATTTTTCCACCAAAAACCATTGGTTTAAGTTTGTAAGTTTACATGCTTCTCATTTTCAGCTGGTGATGTCTGCTTCTAATTTAGTTTGTGATATTGGTGTAAAAACTGTAGAATTGGATCAGGGAACTGGCATTTTTAAAATATATTTGACCTAAATAATGTTGTAAGGGGATCCAAGACCTTTGCAATATTCAGTCATGTTCTTATCAGAAGTGGTTTTATTGCCTTCTATTTCTGAGTCATTTACTTGTAACACTTTAAGTGGCCTAATTCTTTGAAAGCCTCAGCATCATGTTTCTGCACCTTCAGCTTCACCTTAAATTGGAAAATTCAATAACAAAGCATCCCAGAGAACTACTTGCTTTTAAAAAACTTATCCTCAAATTACTGGGAGAAGCCTCCATAAATTAAATTACCCAAATTGAAAAGCAATTATTAGGTTTGCAGAATTCTGATGGACCACAGAAATAGTCCAGTTGATCTGAGAGTAAATGACAAAAGAAAGAAGAAACACCAAAGAAAGAGATTTCCTCACCTTAAAGTCATCAAGGAAGAACTGAGGGACAGCGAGCATGTGGCATTACTCCAAACTCACTCAGAAACTAGGGAGGAATGAAAAAAGAACTGGTTAGGTGGGAAAATACACAAGTTTTAGCAGGGTGGTTATTTGATAATAACATCTCCAAACTGTGCTGCTTTCTTTCCACAGCCATCATGATACCCTGACTGCTAACCCAACACCAGCAGCTGCTTCATGGTTTTCACAGGACCCTGCTTCCTTCCAGGGCTCACACCCCAGGATTTGAGCTAGCTGGTGCTGGGCAGAGCTCAAAGGGTTTAGTTTTTTTAGTCATTTATTACCAGAAGAGAGTCATGGTTGTTCAGAGAATTGTGCCCCAATCTGATCTGCCTCCCTGCCTATCAAGGGCTGTAGGATTTAATCCAGCACCCTCCTACCGAGCTTCTCCACTATTTCTGGCTTAAACCCATTTCTCAGACCGATACCTTCTCTCAAAGTGAAGACCCTCAGACGTGCAAAGATGTCCTTTTCCTACCTGAAGTCTGTTTCAGTCATTTGCCTTTCACTATTAAAAATGTTCATCTTATTCCTGTTGTGCATGTTTCTGATTTGAATTTCCCTGCATCACTGTAAAGGATAGCTAATCTAATCCCACTCAAATAATTAGCAAGATTATTAACACAAGCAAAAGTGAAATCAGGTGTTACCAAATTGCTCCTGCAGCCCCTGTATCAAGCTCTGCTCTGCATTCCTCTCTTATTCCTTCCCATCTGGAAGCTCTTTTAACACCTGAGGGTTGCATCAGCTTTTCTTGCAGTCTAGTTTCCTTTCACATATGCCCTCACTGCTGAGACATGGCCGGTATTGTTTAACTCCCAAGCATGTCACTTTGGTTACATTTGGCTCTATTAGGGCCAATGTGAATCATCCAGGAAGCCCCAGATTATTCAGATTGTCTGAATCTCTCTCTAGTTCTGTAACCCTTCTATCACGTGCCCCTGCCAGCTCTCATTGCCAGTGTGCTTTCAGAACAACAATGAAAACCCTAAAGAGTTTTTGGCTTTCAATTTGTCATTTCCACAGACACTTTACAAGCAGTATTCCTAGTTCAGCAAGGCTTCCTCCGTGGATGTCTGTCTTTTGAGATCTGATATCTAACTGGTCCAAATCCCATTGCAATGCTTTGTTGGTCTTTCTTTGGGCTGGTGACGTGTTAACCAAATAAGCATGCAGTGCAAGTCAGAGCTGCAACTCACCCACACAGCTCCCTTTTTCAGGCTTGCAATCCCATCAGATGCCCAAGCTAAAAATCCTCTTCTATAAAGCCACACAGATTGGCCTTAGCTTCACTCTGCCCCTTAACAGTTTAAATTCATTTTGCCTGAGTGAAGGGTTAGGTTAGATCAGCCCTCTCACCTTGCTTCCCACTTTCAAAGGTCTGAATGTAGAGGTGGAATAGGGAAACATCTCCCCACTTAAGGACTGAATGAAGGACTGAAATGTAAGATTTAAAGTAACTGCATTTGGTGGCATGGGCTTGCTTTTGACCCTGGCTATCTAACATGATCCCAACCAGCTCCACAGGCCATTGCCTATGAATGGAACCACTCTGATCTGAAAAATAAACTAAGTGAATTACAGGAACTAGCAGGGCGTAGGACTAGCAACCAGGCCCCATCTCTGGTTAATGTATTAACCCAAACACCTAAGTTTTGGGTGGTGTGTTATCTAAATGGGTAGAGGTGTCTGTGGCAGTCTAATGATTCTGTGGTAGCTGCTTGCCAGGCTGGTTAAGTTTTACCCAGAGTGCTATCTCCTCCTAGTTCTCACCCAGTTCTGGTTATTTACTTTTATCTCTTTTCTTTTGTGCGTTAGAAGTGTCACCATAGCTTCAGCATTTCATTTGGAGGTGCCTGAGGTCATCCCTGTGTTCTTGCTGAGAATCACCAGCTGGTAAGAAGCAGATGGGTGTAGCTGCAAATACAAAAAAGCAAGAGCATTTATATTGGGTGGGGTGATGGCAGCTCAGATCTAAGGGTGAAAAAAGGATATACACACACCTGTAGGGTTTCACAGGGTTTCTCACAAAGCCTACAGCTTCCCAGGGCCAGCTGATTCATCAGGTTATTCAGGGTGCATTGAAAACATGTTTTTTCTAGCATGAGAAAAGCGTGTAAGCATCACTCCGAAATGCTGACTAATGTGTGAAAATCTTTCTGAGGCTGAAATACTTTTATTAGCATATTGTGCAAATCTGAAGTGTGACCCTCTAGCAGAGGTCTGGGTTTGGTCATTGTTTTCACTTCTTTTAATTTGGTGGTAGGAGCAGCATGAGAGGGAGGCAAACTGCTTGTAGATCTCCCTCTTTTTGGCAGTAAACCTGTAACATGGCACTTGGCTGAAGTGCCAGGGATGACATCTGGAAAGAATCTGAGATATCTGATATCTAGACATATAAACAGGATTTGCTCTTATGTCACCCAGCCTGATGCCAGTGTAGCTTGAAGATTGAAATGCAACTTCTGTTCTGTAGAAGAGTTTGCAGACCTCTCGCAATTTCACTTCCCTCTGTATTTCATGGGGTGCACATGGTGGTTGAGTTGAGAAACAGGGGTCCTGGTCTTGCAGACTATGGTCTTTGAGGCAGCTATAAACATGATTGGAGCAGAAGTGTTTGTGAAGAGTAGGGTGTAAAATCGATGGGGAAATCCGGAGAGAGAGAAAAGTGGTTGAGCAGTTCCATGAGAAGCAGAAGTGAATCTACTATTTCCTGTAGTCAGCAAGGGAAAATATCTGCTGGAGAAACCTCAAAGACTTGCAGTCCTCCTGTGTCTTCTACACTCTTCAGTTCACTCTGAAGGTGAACATTTATTGTAAGCATAAAATAGAATTTTGTGTTGAAGCTGAGGGTGAGAAACCTGCAGCGTGTGCTGCAGTGGACTTTGAGAGGCTGACAGAGAATATGTGACAGGAAAGGATGGAGGATGGTCAGATCTAAGTTTCTCTCTTCAAGGTGCAACATCATTTCAACATATTATCCCTATCTGGCATGGGCTGGGTTTTGGGAGCCCTTTGAAATTTGCAGCCCATCCACTGAGTATCAACAGCTGAAACTGAGCAAAATGGTATCAGAGGAGCTAAATATTCAAACAGTGCTGGTGGCATTGCCTGTGCAGTATGAGTGGTGATGGAAGGATATGAGTGACTGCTGATAAATGAAATCCAGGAGATGATAGAGAGTGAATAAGCCGCAGACTGCCAGCAGATTCAAACACCAATGTCATTTTAGAAAGTGCAGTCCTTGCTTGCCCCTGGACATGCAACACACAGTCTTACCCTTCCCATTGCTGTAGGTACCACAGACCCCACAAGCCCCCATCCAAGGGTAAAGGAAATAATTTGCTACTGTAGAAATAAATGATCCTCATCAGTAAGCTAGAGGAGATTACTTGACTGAAAAGGTATTTCAGGAAATATCCCAGCACAAGCAATGTTTCTGTTTACTTCACTGAGGCCAGGAGTTTCTCCTGTACATCTGTGTAAATGTTCTCCAGTGAGGAAGGTGGCTATTCCCACAACCAACTCTCTCTCCAGGCAATGTCCAGTTCAGAAGTCTGTGCAGAATTCTGCCAGACCTGAGAGCTAACCCCTGGTGGGAGCTGCATTTCCTTATATGTATGACATCCTGAGTCCAACAGAGCACAGTGACTTCCATGGACACATATGGAAATTCTCCAGATGGACAAGCTACCTTTCTCAATGTGAATTAAGGGAGGTTAAAAACCAGCATGGCTAGAGGTTCTTGGAGAGGAGACTAAAGCAATGTGTGTTTCCTCTCTCCAGAGCAGGGATTTCACAAAGCACAGACAGTCAAGGCAGCAAGGCTCTCTGGATGATGACATAATCAGCAAAGATTTTAAGGGGATATGAGCAAGCTTCGATCGGTTTTTTCCTCTTTGTCTGATGAGACTTCTGGTCGTCATATCAGGAATGACATGTCTGAAACAGGAGCTCACTTGGCAGAGAAGAAGCTGGAGCAGTTTGCAGAAACAGCATAATCTCTGTCTGGCATTGCCACAGAGTCACAGGGATAGAACAGGACTTCCGGAGGTCTCTTGTCCAAACCCATGCACAGAGCAGGGCCAGCTGAGTTTCAAGTACTTCCAGGGATTAGATCCCACAACCTCTCTGGAGCCCTGTCCTGGTGTTTGACCACTATCATGGCAATAATTTATTTTCAATACATTAAGTAATGATTTCCCATGGCTATTGCTATTTATTCCCCTGAGGAAAGTTGTCTGCTTCACCTTTACACCTTCTCCCTAAATCCCTCTTGAGACATCTCTTGTTGAGGCTGACCAAGCCCTTCTCATAGGCCATGTGCTCCTGCCCCAGTCAGTCCCTTCTGCAGCCCTCAGCTACTGCTGCATGAGAGCAGAACCAGCTGTGGAGCACATGAGCCCACAGAGAGAGGCGTAGGCTCTGGGTGCACAGATGGGTGCAGCAAGAGCTCAGTGGCAAAGAAGCTGGGGGGCCTGACAGAGTGACACATATTCAGTACAGGAGACTTGGTACCCTGCTGCTTTTTCTGCATGCATTTAATCTCAGAAAGAAAGAAATCAGGATGGGATGGCAGAAAATGATGGGTTATTGAGATTATATGTGATGTCTCCTGCTCATATCTGTATCACTCAGCAGAGCAGACGAAGAGATGGCAACTCTTTATTTATGTCACCAATAGAAAAGAAGTATCTTGTTTGCAGTTGCTGTCAGCTTCTGCCCCAGCGCCTAAACTTTCCAGCTTGTATCCCTTTAACTCTGCTGGTGCCAGATACCTCCTCTCCAGAGGCTGGAGAATTGAAGCCACTGTTATCCCTGGGCTGACAGGCAGGGGCTGGACAGGCTCTGAAGGCAGATTCAGCTCTCAGTTCAAGTGGATAGATACTGCAGGAGCCACTCTGCCCATGTGTGTGCCTGCCTGCTGCAAACAGCTTTCCCCATACTGTGCCCGTGCCCCAGAGCTACCAGTGCTGACACAGCCTTTTCTAGCCCACTTTTTCTGTATGCAAACCACAAAGATGTTTTTAGAGTCTGTAGGCACTAATCATTAGGGTTTGAACATTCAGGTTAATTTTTTTTTTAAATTGAGAGCCTGCATTAGACAAAAAATGCACTCTTTAATTATTGCTACAAAATAAGAGGCCAGAACTTCACAGCCAATACCATAAACGATGCTCTGGCAATGAGGCATTAAGGGAAAATGTCAGTATGGTCACAGTAGCTACTCATGGGGAAGATTGTTGTAGTTACCACCATTTCATAGAAAACTCTCTCACACCTGAGGACATCTGTAGTTCATGTTTAATCTTGCATGGCTTATTTGAAACAGAAGTTATAAAAACTATTGCTATTGGTGAAATGTGGATTCCAGTCACTTAGCTATAAGTGTCAGGAGTCAGAGTAGCTATACACCATCAGCACCTACTACTCAGCAGTGTGTCCATGCTCACCTTATATTCAGGAAAAGAAGTTTCATCAGTGTGGTCAGCAGTCTGGAAAGCAGTCTGTCTTGTCTTAAAGCAGATTTGGCCTGACCTACATTGGATGAATATGCACTGCTCTTTGTTGGCTGTACTGATTATATCTCCCACTGACAGAGATGTAAACATGGGCAGTCTGTGGTCACTGAACTGAGTCCCTTCTGTACAGGCAGCGGGGGGTTCCTGTAAGAAGATGTGGCCAAGGGGTAGTTGTTAGTTGCAGTTTGGTTATCACTGACCTTTTCTTTTGGTCTCAGGTTTAGCAGGCTGGTTTGGCCATGTTATCACCTCCCTGGGCTTCTGGACAGTGTATCACATTCACTTTGTTTCATGTCCTACAGTGAGACCAAGTAATAGATAATTCCAAGCTCTTTACCCAACCAGGGAGCAGACCAAATACAGCAACGTCTGCACTCCTACAGGACTTTTGATTCCTTGCAAACAGAAATCTTAGCAGGGACTTGAACACCACATCACAAAAGAGAGCAGATGAAATGACAGGTGCTCTGTTTTTGGGTGTGCAGACCAGTGAGCCCGGAGGTCACACACCTGCACCCCATAGTCTCTTTGGATTCAGCCAAGGTGAATTCCTGGCTCCAGCCTCACAGCCAGAGCAGGAGCAGTCATGAGATTCTTTGTTACTTGAGGAAAAGGGTCAATATATTTTCTCTTTTTTTGATCATAGGATGATTTTTTAAAAAGGTCTCATCAAAGACAGGCTTGCTGCCAGCAATGTCCCAGTGCAGACTTGCTCCTCCCTTATCAGCAAGCATCAGCTCAGGCCTGGCCAAACTGGGTGCCTTGTACCCTTCCACCCCAGGGTTGGTGAGAGGGGAAGATGGGGCTGTTGGGGTGTTGACAGGCACCCAATCTGCTCAACATCTACTTGTGAACTATCGTTTCCTGCCAAGCACTGCCCACAGACCAGCAGAGCACCTGCCTTGCTCATGGTGCTGCCATGCACCACATGCACAGCTCAGCCAGATCTCAGCTTGCTGCTGCTCCTGCTGCACTTCAATAAGTAGGGGCTTATGTGACAGCCCTTGAAAATCTCATTATTTTTTTTCTTATTCTAGAGAGTTAATTTTCAGTGAGGTACATGTAACAGCAGAGTCTTGGCTTTTGTCATAACTAATATCAGCTCCACAGTAATACAACCCTCACTGAAGTAAATAGTGACAAAATCCCAAAGTATGCTTGGTGCAGTCTTTCAGTATTTACCACAGCACATATAAGATTGCTCTAATGTTATTTTCTTTACTCTTTCCATTTTTGCCTCTAGCCAGCAAATTCAGCATGACAGAAGTATTCTCACAAGCCACAACTGAATACGTTTACGATGAAGATGCTTTCTCCTGCAACAAAACTGACATCCAAGAGTTTGGGAAAATATTTCTGCCACTATTTTACATCGTCGTGTTTGCTCTTGGCCTCACGGGGAATCTAATGGTGGTTTTTGCCATTGTGAAAGGCAATAAAAAAAGCATTACTGACATCTATCTCCTGAATTTGGCTATCTCTGACCTTCTCTTTGTGATCTCCCTCCCGTTCTGGGCGTCCAACACGGTCCGTGGATGGACCCTTGGGACTGTTGCATGTACAGCTGTTTCCTCACTATATTACATTGGTTTCTTTGGGGGAATGTTCTTTATCACTGTTATCAGCATTGACAGGTACTTGGCCATTGTCCGGGCAACTTATTCTCTGAGATCCAGAACAGTAAGACATGGCTTTCTGGTAAGCTGCGTTGTGTGGGCAATAGCGGTTCTAGTGTCGGTGCCACAATTTGTGTTCTCCCAGCTCATAGAAAATTACTGCATTGCTGTCTTCCCAGAGAAGCTGGAGAACATCTGGCCAGTGTTCTGCAATATGGAGCTGAACACCATTGGCTTTCTCATCCCAGTCTGTATCATATTCTATTGCTACTGTGGGATCATCAAAACTCTTCTGTCCTGCAAAAATCAGAAAAAAGCCCGAGCCATAAAACTGATATTGGTTGTGGTGGTGGTTTTTTTTCTGTTTTGGTCCCCCTACAATGTACTGATTTTTCTAGATACTTTAAATCACTATGAGTTATTCACAGATTGCAACCAAATTAAGTCATTGGACTACGCAATGCACCTGGCTGAAACCATTGCATTCAGTCACTGTTGTCTCAATCCTTTTATCTATGCATTTGCTGGGGAAAAATTCAGGAAATATCTTTATCATGTCTGCTTGAAGTACTGTCCATTCCTGTGTTTCTGTGGGCCCTGCAGTCACTACCAGGTCTCTCATTCAGTTAGTTATGCAGAAAGTGTGGTGAACAGCAACATAACCCAGAACACCAGCGACCAGGACGGCTCTGTCTTCGTCTAAAAGGGTCTCAGAAGGAGAAATGTATCAATACGTGTCTTCTGCAGGGATAGCAGCCACTGAGGGGTTCCATTTACCCATATGAAGAGCCTTAAAGGCTGCCCTGAGTTACTGACATGCCTCTAGTTAACCATCAAATATTCTAAAACAGCAAAGATTTTAAAAACAAAAGCAATACAATATGTTAGTGTTGGACATGGAATGGAATCAAGAACAAGGAAGAGCGAAAGTAGAAACGAAAGGAGTGTTCTGTGCCTAGAAAAGGGAGAGGGTAGGGAACCTTTTGAACAGTTCCACCACTGGAACTTGTGCATGTGTCAGTGTATCTGCATGTGATACTGATGTACATAGACCTAAACTCATTTTTTATAGGGGAAGAGAAATCTCTTTAATGAATGGTGACTAAGTTTTAGGAGAGGGGAATATTTTTGATAGTAAAGGGGTATATTTTTGATGCTATATATCCATAAGGAAGTGATTTTGTTGTTATTGATTGCAACAAATGTTTTAACTGTGTTTTCATTTGTAATAAAATCCCACTGTTAAAAAAAAAAAGAAGGCGTTATTTCTGAACATGTGTTTAGTGTCACCTGTTCACTCTGTGTTTATAGTATGCAATAATCAGAGCAAGGATCTCTAATCCATCCTTTAGGACTAGAGATGTGCCAGTGGGTGTATCTCCTGATTTCCATTTTGGCTTGGCCTCAGCCAAATGCCAGAGCTCAGTGGAGCCCTTCACAGAGCACATCCCCAGGGGCTCTGACCAGTGGGCATCAGCAGCCTCTGGAACAATGGGAACTAGAAGTATGGGCTTGGATATCCCTGTGCTTGGTCTAAATACAGCACAATCAAGCTGAGCACAGAAAGTCCCTGCCTCTCACCCATGCCCTGCTTGCCACATGTTGTAAACACCAGCCATGACTACACTATCACAGACAATGGCTCTGGGGACAAAATAATCACTTGCCCATTCTCCTTACCACAGCCTTCCTCAACCTTTAGGGCCTCTCCCACCACAGATGATTTCCCTAGGGAAAACTGCAGCTGTACCCAGACTTAATGCATCCCAGAGGACACATTTCCCATGTGCACTGCACAGCCTCCAAATATCCTTGTTACTCCTGCAGTAACAATGCACTGGGGATGCAAAATGTCCATCAGAAAACGGAGTCCTTTACCTGGGCATCCCTGTCATCATCTGCTACAAAAGTAAAGGAGAATTTGTTGGCACTGTGGACTAGAGTTAGGTGAGTAGAAACAGGAACTGTTGCCAATAATGAAGCTGACATCACCTTACATGGAAAAATCAAGGATCAGTCTTACAAAACACATCCATGACAGTGGAACCCTATTTCTGTACACTGATGGAACTGGTAATATGCCAAATCTGAAGAAACACTCTCACTTTTGAACTAAAACAAAAAAGTTGATTCAGACTGTCAGGGGGAGAAGTAGGGCCTTTCTTTGTGGACCTTAGTACCACCTTGTTTCCTAGCAAATGTGGAGGAGAGTGTGTCCATTGAGCAATTTTCCTATTCATCACAATCTACAGTAAAAAACCCAACTGAACCCAACGTTTTCCTAAAGCTATTTCTATTTGGTGGGAATAAATTCTCTATGCTCAATTTTGTAATTTTCAGTTATAAGTAGTCTTCCAGACTCCCGACTTCTTGTCTAAGATTAAGTGTAGCATGAGTGTAACTTGAAATTAAATTATTTTTCAAAATTCAGTCTGCCTAATCAAGTAATACAAGGCAACTTGTTTGTCACTCCCTCCAAGAAGGTGGTATTTTAAGAAATGGTATTTTTACAATGTTTTTTAAAGAAATGCCAAGATGTGCAGAAAGAAAGAGGAAGGCTCTGAGGCTAAACAAGAAGTTACCAGCCTGAAGTCAGCCTGAAGACAGTGGATTGCCAAACTGAGCAATGCAATCATGCTTGGTATATTTAACTTCCCTTTGATTTTTCAGACAATGGTGAGTTACTGAGTGGGAAAAGGAAAAGGCACCTTTAAATATGATCCATGTGCTGTCTGCAGAATGGAAGGTGGAAACCCAGAGCTTGATGCCAGCTCTCCAGGAAAGGAGAGGTTTTTGCTGCTTTGACCCTGTGGTTCCCCAGCAATGCTACCCATCAGCACACAATGCATCCCTCTCCTTCCAGAGCCATCTCCCTCTGGCAGGGCAGACTTGCTACTGTGAGTCAGACTGCCTTGACAGCCCTGGGTCCTCTGCAAGCTGCCAAAAACCTTCACTTCCAAGTTCACTTCCCTTCCAAAGGGCCCCTCCTGAAACCCTGCTCTCCTGTCTTCTCTGTCACACCGTGCAATCGAATACTTCCAAGGATTGCCAGCATAACATTGTCAAGTTTTATGCCATGCATTTACAAGTTATTATAGTTGCCCTTTATTTTCATGGTTTTGTTGCTCAATATGTGAGCATTTGTATGAGATTAAAAACTTTAGGGGGTTTGTAGGCATTTGGCTCCACCACAGACTGCTAGTTTTTGCAGGTTCCTCCCCATAGGAGCAGCAGTAAATCTTTGAAAATCCAAGTGAAAACCAAAATCACCATTTTAATTTTGTTTGTATTAACAGGAAAAGTATTCTTGTAATTGTTCCTTAAAAGCTTTGGCACCCATGGTACAGACCTGTGCTCTGAGAGCAGCAAGTAGCAAACTTTACCAGGTCTGGGTTCAGCTGCAAGCTGAGACAGACCTTGCTGCCCTTTGCTGTGCTGCACCATTCAAGCCTGACAGAAAGTCCATGGATGTCTCTTTAAGAACTGGACTTTCTGTTAATTGTAGCCTTTTTTTAAAGGCACAACTTCTCTTTCAAAACCTCTGCAGCAGGAAATTGGTGTTTTCTAACTGCCTGGTTACTTTACGA
Organism: Geospiza fortis; assembly: GCF_000277835.1. Lineage (NCBI taxonomy): Eukaryota > Metazoa > Chordata > Aves > Passeriformes > Thraupidae > Geospiza > Geospiza fortis. The sequence continues at coordinate 2,427,478 of NW_005054361.1, forward strand.
CCTGCAAAGCTTTTCTATGTACAGCACTAATGATACATTTATCCTTAGACTGGATGAACACATCCCTGAGGAGCAGCAACATCCAGTTCCTCCCCATTACCCATGAGAAAGTAAATCACTCTCTCAGTATGGGATAAAACCTTCTCATCTGCTATAAATTAAGGACAGACTCTTGCTTACCCAGCAAGTCACAATTTACACATGGAAATGCACACACACGTGTATCTATAGAATTTAGATGTGCAAAAAGAAGGGGAGGAAATCTTTGGGTTTGGGGGGTGGGTATTGGGCTTTGGGGTTTTGAGGTTGATGAGCTATCTTTGTATCCAAATTTTTCTTTATTATCAACTTTTTTTCCTTTTTGAGAATCACGCTGACACTTACTATAAATCTTTTCCGAGCTGGGTTAAGTTTGAGGAACCAGTAAAACCTGAATCCAAATGTCCTTGGCAGGTTCATGACTATATTTCATGTTCTACTTAAAAACAGAATAAACAAGACCCATATTTAGCTGAACTGCTTGCAGTGAGATACATGGACATCAGTATTTTTTAGGTGCTGCTGTGAATGCACCTCATTCAAATATTACAACACAGTTCCAAAACAATAGGATTTACATTTCTTCTTTTTTTTTTTTTTTTTGGGGATTTTTTAAACAAAAAACTTGTACAAAAAGCTTAGAAATGCAGCTGGTCAAAGCATCACATTGGCCTAGGAAATTGCTCAGCAGTGAAAGCTGACATTTCCAACACTGGCACCAGAAGGACCAGTCACTAACCACATATTTCCTTTGGATTCAGAATTTGGTGGAAGTAGATTTGAAGTCCTGGCCCAGGGTAGTCTGAAATTTTAATGATGTTCTTCACAGAGAAACTATTAATGAATTAATGGATTATGGGTTAAGTTCTGTCATTTCTGTTTTGTCTCTATAACTTTTGTGAGGTCCCTCACTGTAATCTTGTGAGTGATATAAGGCCCTTGTGTTAGCAGGACAACAAGGGAACAAGTCTGATCCATGCGAATCCCAAGTCCTGCTATCACTTAAAAAAAACCTGAGAATTTTTCAGAGAAAATCTGAAGTTGCACTATCACTACCCACTGTTGCTTTTTCAGGTTGCATGTGGTAATGTCTTTCCTCTGTAGTTATAGCCCAAGCATGATGCATATTTGCCAAAGGTCACTAACACGCCACTTCTAAAATAGCCACTGAATGAAATATTTTCTGTATTAAGAACATACCTAGTCCTGCTCAAAGGTTTACTGTTTGCACTCCAGTTTCTTAACTCTGTAGGACACCTGAAACTCTAATGAAATTCTGTGTCATCCAGAGTTATTATTTTGAAATTTAAGTTCAGTAATGAAAGCAAAAATTGAGAACAATTTCTAACTATTAAATTTTTTTTTCTGACACTTAACCACATACATATACTTTCTGTTGAAGTTAGCAATAATTCTGCTGTCACTTGTAAGCAGAACTTCCTAATTTATTTGGTAGCCACTGTAAGAGCTTGGTTTTCACCATATACACACCCAAACCTCAAGATCTGTGTTTTACAGGGCCAGGGTTAACACATTGTTTTCAGAATAGGAAAATAAATCCACCAATTTTTTGTGGCTGATATTGCTTGTTACAATAATATGCAACACAAAAATGTTAATGTATTGCATTTTTCATTCCTCTCCCTAATGAAATACTGTGAAATAACTCCCATTGGACATGAGGAAAATGGTTTGCTTTTGAAGAACAATTTGCATTTACCACATTTCTAACCATGATATTTCAATCAGCAGGAAGGAGCACATGAACTTCGCATCACTGCAGCAAAGGTTGGTGAATGGGATAGAGAATGCCAGCAAGAACTGTGGCACTGCTGTTTCACTATACAGGGAATATAATCCATTTTCCAACTGGTGCTGTCACTGGAACAGTCTGTTTCCCACCCCACTCAGATTTTAAGTCTCTGATAAATTGCATGCATTTGTCACTGCCACATACCCAGCTGTAGCACAGCAGTCCCACAACACATAGGTCCAATATGCCAGGATAACGCAGCAACTGAGAAGCTGCATTTCTCCCATGAGGAGTTCACGTTTAGCTGATCAATTTGCTACATTAAAATTAAAGCCAGCGCCACCGAGAGGCATAGAAATGTCAGCAGAGATTGCAGTGGCCCAAACTTGCAGGGCATGTCAGAGGACATGGACAAAGCTGAAGAAGCAGAGCGGCGATGGCTCCTGTGACATGACAGTTCCCCCTGGTGTCAGACACGGGCTGCTGTCCCCATGAGGAATCTCCTGTGCCCCGGAGCAGGACGGTTCCGTACAGGTGAGAGCTGCTTGAAACCCTGAGCTGCTGCTTCAATGAATTTTCTGGTCTCCAACCAAGTAGGAGCAAACCAGAAGGAAATGGTAAATTTGAAACGCACCTGGAGCAGGTTGTTGAACCACCTTTGTCCACAGCCCTTTGCCCCCCATTTCACCCCAGGCAATTGCTGAGCAACATAGATCAAGTTCATAGATCCCAGTTTGGCCACAGCTGGAGCACAGTGCAATGGGAGCTTTTCCCGCAGGAAAAAGGGAATCAGCAGCGCTAATGGCCTGTAAGCATCCAGGCATGGGGAGCTGGCTAAGTGCGCCCAGGAATTGCTTCTTCAGCACTTCCTAGGGATGAATGAAATGAAGGATGAAGGAAATGAAATTTCCTTTCGGGAAGGGAAACAAAATCTTGCCATTTCAATGGGGATCAATTGGGCAAGCTTTGGTGCATGTCCCTGCACTTGATGGCATATGGCCTGCCTTTTGATGGCTTTGTCTTTGGGGAAGATTTTTCCCTTTATTTATTTTTTTTCTTTTAAGTATCCATACCATGTCCCTCTTATCTTCCCCTCCAAGCTGTGTCTCCTTCCTTGATTTTTTTCCCCTGCTTTTGCAACATCTGTGAGGTTAGTTTTGGCCAATTTTGGTCCTTTGCACTGCAGCTTGCTTCCTCAGAGACCATTTTTGAAGGCACTAAATCTCCTGATTTTCTGCTTTTCTTGAGTTTTTTTCAATTGCATTTCATTTGATACTATCTCCTTTCCAGAGTGTTTGTAAGCCTTTCTTTTCTGTGTTGCAAGGTAGCATTTCCTTTGCCAAAAGAATCAAGCTCGGTCTCCTGGTACAGATGAAGGACCTTCACTTCACATCTTCTTTGCCCTGGAAGGATTGTGTCTGAGGGAGCTCAAAGCCAGGTTTGCCAATTTTGGAAATGGCAGTATTAGAGCTGACTAAAATTTACCAGGTCATAACCCCTAAGTGGCTTCAGTGCACCTCTGTAGTGAGTCTCTGCTTTATTGTAGCCCCCCTCCCCCTTGGACTCCTGTGTTAGAAAATAGGTATCCTCATACTGTGATATGCTTTTTCTATTTCCTTCTTTTACTGTTTGTTTTTTTGGTTTTTTTCCTTGTGTTTTTTGTTTTGCTTAGTGTTTTGGTTTGTTTTTTGCTTTTGGTTTTTTGGGCGGGTTTTTTTTGTGGTTTGTTTTGTTTTGATTTTGATTTTTTTCCCCAAGGGAGCCCTCATTTGAATCATTAAGGCTTGCCCTCACTTGGTCTCTTGTTCAGTTCCTTTTTCTTGGTCCCATTGCTGAGCCTTGCTCTCCAGATCCGCCTGGTAGTTCAGGTTTCAGGAGGCTACAGTGAAGGGATGGACAAAATTCAAGTTACAATAAAAGCAACACAGAATGCCCAGGCCAGGGTTTACAGTTCAAGTCACATTCAGAAGGTGCAACTGTAGACAGTGGCATATATCTTTTTGCACAAGGCTAAGAGCACCTGGAGCCAAATATTTCCAGAGTCACCACACCCTTTCACTCTCCCTGTGATCAGTCTAGCTCACACTGCCCTGAGCTCACTCCATCATTCCTTCTGCCCATCTTTAGTGTCAGCGCTTTCTTTGCATTTCCACCAGAAGGTGGCATTATTAAACTCCATTGGACCTGAAAGTCATTCATGGTTAAAGCAGGGCACCCCAGTCAAGCAAGTGGAGTCACTGATGAGCGAGTACAGAGTGTAAAAAATATGTTTATGAAAAGGAAAAATTAGTCATTACATTGTGCTGATGGAAGAAACATCAATTTCTCCGAGGTTTTATTTATTTGCTCGCAAGCAAATGAAAGTCTGTGGATATAAAATTAACTACAGGCAGTTTCACCAACAATTCACAAAGCACATCAGAATATCCTGTGAATCACAAAGATGACAAAGATGCTCCAATGAACACCTTTTGTTGTGCCTGTCACAGTTTTATTTTGGTGTCCTGAGTGGTTTCCCCTGCTACTAAAAGTGAACTGAATATTGTATAAGTTGGCTATACAGATTGTCTTAAACAAGCCTTGCAATGAAACAGCTTTTCCATGGGATAACAGAGTGCCTGGGCCTTGGCAAACATGGAAAGATTAGTAATCATTAAGATAAGTATTAGTTCTTTCTCCCTCTCGATCCTCTGAAAATACCTTAATTTTTTTAACTAGCCTTCTTTATATTGCATCTGCCATGGAAGGAACAAGGCAGGAGAGACTTTGAAGATGCAGATGTTCAGGATAAGGCCAGTCATTTAATAAGCTTTTAAAAGGCTACCAGCAACTGAAGTGTTTGAGACTTGAGGGCACCAACACAAAGCACACAGAACACAAAGCCTTTACACCACATTGTCATCCTTCCTCTGTATCTAAACTTATCACAAAAGTGGCCTGAGAACACTTCTGCTTTCACCACTGCCTTTTTTTTTTCTTTTCTTTTTTTTTTCAGAAAGACCAGCCTTTAATAGGACCTCATAGTGATGATTAGATGATGGCTGAGACATTTAGAAAAAAAAATTCAATCTCAGGTATCAGCTACTCCTCAGAGTGGAAACAGCGCAGACTTCTTACCTACCTGTAGAAACTGCTTGGTGACTTTTAAGAGATCACTGAACATGACAAAGAAAGCTCCCTGCTGTGCCATTTAGGAAGAATAAACTCATCACCCCTAAAAGTGTCCCTTGATGTTTTTGCATCAGTGATTTTTATTTTAAGCAAAATTCAGCACACAAAAAGACTATTTCTGTCATGTTTGAGGTAAGAAGTTTCAGTTCTTTTTTTTTAATGAGGAGTTCTGTCTGTAGCAGCTTTGCAAGCACAGCATGTAGAAAGAAAGCAAATGAGGCTGAGGAAAAGGATGACTGACACCATTCACAGAATCACCAGTGGATAGAAACAGTAGAATGCACAGGATTGGTCCACTGAAAGAAAAAAAATGAGGGGAATTGCAGCTTAGCACTGAACAAGGAAGAGGTGTTTTTGGCTTAAATAATTTCCCTGTCAGCACAAACAGCTATCTTAGCCAAAGGGAATGCATGCATTCAAAAAGATTGAAGTAAATTGTGAGTGAATCACTGAGAAGCAACAATAGTGGTTGTCTCTAAAACTAGGAAATTATTCACTTCCTTTTTTAAGGAACCTTCTCTGTCAGATTGCTCTTTTTTGCTACAGGAAATTTGGAATACATTAAAAAATTACAAAGAAAGGAACTGTACAATGAACTGGTAGTGCAAACACTTTGCTAACAAGGAAGAATGGGAGCTACAGATGTGCAAAAAGTGATTCAAATTCACCTGAATTGCAAAAGAAGAACCCCACAAGGCCAGACAACACACAAAGGAGCTGGTTACCTGATGGAGAGAATGGTTTGATGAGAAAGGTAAATGTTTGCCCATCTGTGACTTTGGCAGCCTGGATCCCGCACCAATCCACACAATCAATCATAATACTAATTCTTGCAATAGTTGTCCCTTTTTATTTACTGTCATCTGCTTCTCTTGTGGGCCAGCCTCTTCCAAACGAGGACTTGTCTGAATTATCTGTCCCTGGCCAGCACTGAGATCAGACAGAATGGATGGTGCACTGGCATATCAGTGGTATCTACTTGGTGGGTTAGGCAAATGTCTATCTCCATTTCTTCCTTGGGCAAAACTCCTATGCCTCCTGTAAAATGGCAAATTAATGATAAGGCTTCCCATAAAAGATGGGAGGGGCTGAAATAATCTTTTGGTTGAAAGCAAAGTTTTTTATGGTATGGGTTGTTCCACATTATGCTTTTATTAAGTTCCTTCCTGTTGCACCTAATGCGCCCCCACACACACACCATCCCATATAAAAGGTTAATCTCCTTCCAGTCAGGCCAATCAGGTTTGGTCCACCCTGTGATTTATCTGGTTGCTGTCACATATCCTGACACCATTTAGTAAAGAGGTAAAATGACTTCTTCTCTTCTTCTCTTCCCCTGCAAAACCTTTAGTTTTACAGCAGCATCACTGAGAATGCTTCCCCCTTCCCCTGTAATCTTGCCATCTCCTGCCATTCTCCTTTGCTGAGTCTCTGCCAGGTTCTCCAAGACGCATCTGAAAAAGACAGGCTGCCATGTGTTACAAGGGACCTCAGAGCTCCCCCACTGGAGATTGCAGTTATGCTCAGCCCCTTCCACTCTTTTCTCTCCAACCAATTGCAGGACCAGCACTCACAACACCTTTCCTCTATTTTCTGCATTGTCTCATTTGCTCAAAGATTTCTTTTGGGTTTTTTTTCCTTTTTTCTCTCCAGTTTTCCTTTCAGGTTCTCCCAGGGACTCTGTTCATTGGTAAGCCATCAGAAGGTATTCCAGAATTCATTCACATCCTCTTGATTTTCATGAACTGGCAGATAAATTTTTTAATAATAATTTTCTGGAGTTCACACATCATAGGTTTTCAGCATCTGTAACTGCAACTGTTTTTCTCTTTTTTGTGGCTGAGCATTCCTCTTTCTGCAGAAACATTCTTGCTCAGTTTCCTTACAAAGACAGTCCTTCCCATCTGGCAATTTATCATGAAGTGAGTTGATATTATGGCAGGTGCATCTGCCAGTCAAAAGCCTTCCAAACAAGGACTGGGTAAAAGGCACTGTGCCAAGTAGGTGTTTTCTTCAAACTAGTGCCATATGGATAATTCTAAACTAGAATTCACATGGCTGCAGACTTTTCCTCTGCTGACAGTATGCCTGAAAGATCAGAAGCATGTCTGAAGTGCAGCCTGTGTGCTAAGGATAGGTCTCGAAAGACTGGTGATGGATGATGGTCAACACCTCTCACAAAATGTTGCTGCTGATGGGAAATCTTTCCTCAACCAAGCAGGGTTCCTACAGGGTCAAAGAGATTTAATATCTGGATTCAGTTCCATTCACCTCTTCATCTGGAAATCAAGAAAAATCATCACTGATGAAATTCAAAGAAGATATCTGGTTTGATAGAGCTGAAAATAATGAGTGGGACAAGATAAGCATGCAGATGCTTGGTGGCTTGTTGAGGAGAAAAAATTTACAGCCAGAGCTAAGAAACATCAATGCCTAAGAGAGCATTGTAAAGAGCAAGAGTTGTTTTTTTCCTGAAAAGCATGTACTCAAAGAAAGATTTTCTGTCCTAGTTATTGTGGCTGAAGAGCTGAACTTGCGGCTCTAGTGCAACAACATGTCAAAGAAGAGATTAAGGAGGTCCTTACAGAGACAAATAACAGCAAGAGGAACAGCTTCTGGCTTCTGTGAGCAGAGCTGATGAAATGGGTACAACAGTGTTGTCTGCTTATCTGATGTCCACATCCTTTAAGGACGGCTAGTAAACTGAAGAGAAAATGTAAGTGATCTGCAGAGCAATAACCAGTACAGGAGGAACGTCTCTCAGAGACCAATTTAAAAATCTACAGATCCAGCTTGTGAAAGATGACCAACAAGGTCCTTCCCACACAGTTGTTTTATTCTGGCAAAACCTGAGACCAGTAAATCCTGCGTCTCATGCTTCGAGCTTTTTGCATTACATTCACATCAAGCTTTTCAACCAAACATAAGTTATTGGGCAGTGTAACAGTGTCAAAGGCATATGAGATAGCAGCAAATGGCATAACTGAACAAAAGCTATACCTGTGTCTGGAATAACACCAGAGAGCAAACAAGAAAACAATCTCTCGTGGACAGAGATGTCTGATTCTTACTACTCTCACTACCACCCTCTGTAGATTTCTTGTTTCTGCTTCTCACTGTGTATTTTCAGTTTCTGCTGATCACAAGAAAGCAAGCTCCCCTGTTGAGAAATGGCTTGTACTTTTTCTTGGCTGGCCTTTTCTGGGAAACAGAGGAGACCAGCACCTGCCAGCTGCCAGCACAGCTGTACTGTTGGCAGGACTCACAACCATCCCGCTTGGCTACCATACGTCCTCTATGCTCTCTTCTCCCTTCTCAGGATCCTCCAAAAGAAAAATAAGGCCCATGTCACTCTCAAGAGAAATTCACAGAAGGTGCTGAGCCTTCCTACTGTGATAGAAAGCCTCGGTAAACCTCAGCACTTAGCACGCTCTGCCCTTAGACCACACACACGTGCGCACATCCTACTTCTTATTCAGTATTCTGACCACTGTTACATTTTGTCCCGGGCAGTGGTAGAAGGTAGATTTGCTGTACATAAAATCTGCAACAGAAGTCATCAAGAAAAAGGTAGTGTGAATTAACATGTCTTCATTTCTATTTTTAGTATGATAAGTAGGAGTTAGTGATAACTTGCAAAATTAGTTATCTGTCAGAGGACTAGAAACACACTTCCCACACACCCACCAAGTGCCTGCCTCCTCTCTGCTCTCTACAGAGGATTCTTTGAATTTTTTTTCTGAGATTAAGAAAAGAACAAGGTTTCAGTTGAATGAGAGCTGAGTGACATCTGCGCTTAGTGACATCAATTTTAATGATTGTTGGATGAAATGAAAATGCTTTAACTCAGTAATCAGTCTCGCAGTAGAAACTGTGGGTTTTTTTAAACATTATGTGTTTAATTCTATTTCTGACTTAAAGGGACTATCTCTGATGAGCCCTGAGAAGAGAAGTACTTGTGATACAAGTAAGTCTAAGGAAGTTGAAGCTTTGCTAAGAGACACAACTACCTAGTGACATCTGCTTTTTACATCTGGAGAATACTGCTGCGTGGGTAGCACCTCACTGGCAGAGCTACCTGAAGAAAAGCAAGAGATTCTGCACCCTGAGAGCAAAGAAGATTCTTCACCTCATCTGAGAAGAAAGGAGGAGAAAAGGTAAAATTCATAAAATGCAATTGCTCAAACATTTGTGTATCATGTACACTCATGATATGTGTGAATGTAAGGCTTTTTCATTTACATTTTATAGTTGCTCAGGTGATTTTTTTAAGAAGTTTTAAGAATTCTTGCATTATCAGAAGTGGGTGTATTCTGTGAGCATATGTTTTTAAGTATTCAAATATATTATGCTGAACCTAGATTAAATTCAGGTATGTCTGGATGCAGTTGCTGTAAAGCTGTCATTTCTATACCACTGGTGTCAAACAGTTCTGTCCTTGTGACTTGTAAATCAGATTAAATTCCTCTCTCTGTAGAATGGAATGGAACTGTAGGCTGGAAAGGTGTCATGCTTGGGAACACACACAGTAGGTCTCTGATTAATGATAATCAAAGTTTGCTGGTATGTAGCACAACACACAGGACTAAGACAAGTAAAGCTAAGAAACTCACTTCTCTTCTGCTTTACACTCATAAAATGAAGACAAAGGGGAAGAAAATAGCACAGGCTTAGAGTTCTGATATGATAGGCTAAAAAAATGCCACTTGTGATGCGAATAACACACACAAGTAAGAACAGAACTCAGACTTAAATTTCTGGTATGTTAGGCTAAAACAATGATGCTGTGATGTGAATAACACACAGACTCATAAGTCAGCAAGATATTTTCCCTGTGTCCAACTTACATCACTTAAAACTCTGTATCTGCCTATTAGAAAAGAACATAAATATGAAGATGACAAACTCCTGTTATTCATTTAGCCACTGAAAATAAGCCCTTATTGAAAGCTCATGACAGCTTTCAGTAAAGGTAATTTCACAAGAAAAGTCTGATGAATGCTTATCACTGTCTTCCTATGGTGGGTGACATATACCTGATAGGAAAGGTGGGTGAGTCAAATTCTGAACTGCTATAATAGTGAGTTTGCTTTTTACTTTGCTCTACATGGAACTTAACCCTCTCTGATTTGACACTTGTGGCCCACATCTTTCACTCCCATTTGCTTTCCTGTCATCCATTTGAACATGCCTTTGTGCTTGACATGCAAGTCACACAGTGCTGCAAGGACTAAGCACACGCATGCTAAGGACAATGCCTTGTTCAAGTGTGCACATGCATCCATCCCACAATGCTTACATAATGTCTGAGAACCTGCAGTGAGTCGTGTCCCAAGCTGTCACTCCTGATTCAGGTTTGTGGAGCAACCATGTGGTCTTGACGGACTGAAAGTCACTGACATTTTTCTATTCTGACATTTTTATATTCTTCCCTTCTCAGAACTGGGGGAAAAAACATGAGTTCTTCAAGTACAGAGTCCCTTGAAGTCGAACCCTCAACCTTTTATGACTATTACGATAGTTATTACGATGCTCCAAAACTATGCAGTAAAGAAGGCGTCAGGAGGTTTGCAGCCTCCTTCCTACCCGTTCTGTATTCCCTGGTATTCCTGGTTGGGCTCGCTGGAAACATCCTGGTCATCGTGGTCCTCTTCAAATACAAGAGGCTGAGGAGCATGACTGATGTGTACCTGCTAAACCTCGCCATCTCAGATTTGCTCTTTGTTTTATCCTTGCCATTCTGGTCTTATTTCACAGTAGACCAATGGGTTTTTGGAACTCCATGGTGTAAAATAATTTCGTGGATCTACCTGGTTGGGTTTTACAGTGGGATATTTTTTATTATGCTTATGAGCATAGACAGATACCTGGCAATTGTTCGTGCAGTGCTTTCCTTGAAAGCAAGGACCACCTTCCATGGCTTGATTACTAGCCTTGCTGTGTGGCTAGTAGCTCTTTCAGCCTCAGTCCCCGAGCTTGTATTTAGAGAGTCTTTTAATGAACATAATTTTACTACCTGCAAGCCGAGATTTCCAGGAAATTTCACAACATGGAAGCTTTTTTCCACTTTGGAAGTCAACATTTTAGGGCTCCTAATCCCTTTTATAATTATGACATTTTGCTACTCCATGATCATTAAAACATTAGTTCATTGTAGAAATGACAAAAAGAATAAGGCTGTGAAGATGATTTTTGTTGTCATGATTGTGTTTTTCTTTTTTTGGACCCCCTACAACATTGTTATTTTCTTACAACTGCTGGAATTTATGGGAGTCATTAAAGACTGTCAAGTGAGCAGGAATCTGGACTACGCTTTCCAGGTAACGGAAATCCTCGGCCTTTTTCACTGCTGCCTCAACCCAGTCATCTACTTCTTTATGGGGGAGAAATTTAAGAAGTACCTGAAGATGCTCTTTAAGAACTGGCAGTTACCAGGGTATTTCTGCAAGTGGTGTGGAGTTCACATCACTTACCACACTGAATCTACCAGTTCGTTCCACACACAGTCTACAGGAGACCAAGACGCTCTGTAACACATTTCAGACCAGCTACTGAACTCAGCAGCAAGCAAACTGACAACAAACAGCAGGAACTTTGAAAAGCAGGAATTTTAAAAAGCTAAGCAAATGCAAACACATTTAACAATAAGCTAGTGCCGGATAATTACTTACTTCAGCTTTATTTGTGCCTCTAGATTTTCTCAGTATTATGACAGAATGTGCAACATGGAGGATGGACATGCAAGGTTTCTCTGCTGTGATTACAGCACAAATCACTGCTCAGCTCTGTGCAAAGCACTGCACTGTGTGCCTTCTTTGTCACCAGCATCGAGAGATTGGCCTGCATGGAGGGGCAGAGGTGAAACAGTACCTTGTCATCAGCACATGCACTTGGAAAATATATTCATGTACTCAAGAAGGATGATTGTAACCACACTTTTTTATTCTGCAGTTGATCTGTGTAGGACTTGTTCACTTGTGACTCTTAGGCAGCTATTAGCAGTACCTGCTACTTTTAAATGTTTCATTTCAGGGGGGATGATATATCCCTTGTCATTAAGAAAAAGCACAAAATATATTCTCTACGTGCACGAAGACTCGAAGCAAAGCCATTACTTTTCATTGTAGGTGCATTTTCTTTCAGGTTGACATATATGCCTATATGTAAGTGTATATATAGGCATTTTGAATTACTTTATCACTGTAATTCAGGATAGCACTTCTGTATTTTAATGAAAATGGAAAATATTTTGAATATTTTTGAATAAAAACGTTTAGAAAAACTTATTTTCCAGCATGGATGAATAAATTTGAACCATCTTGGTTAAAAGTATATATTTTTAAATGAATGTCCTTTCTTCCTAAAGTACTTAACCCCAAAACTCGATTTTCATTCACTGGAGATGTATCTGGCAAAACAAACGAGAGTAAAAACAGAGATTGTGTACAAAGGGCATGTCATAACTTAGAAACCACACACAGAATCCTTGCATTTGATAACAGCAAAATGCAAGCAGTGTGATACCCCAGTAGCTGCTCACAGGATATTAATTCATCAGAAATCTGTAACAGGAAGGAAACTCACATAGCAGTGTTTAGGTTTTGGCACAAAAATGATTTTAAAAGAGGCAAAAAATCAGTAATGTGGTGGCAGACAAATTAAGAGTTGAAAAATATATATTAGAAGATATTTCTGGTGTGTCTTTTTGCTGGACAACAACAATTCATATTTCTTACTATAAAAGATGAATTTTATAGTGAGGGATGAATTATTTTCTTACACTGTCAGTAATAAAGTGCCTGCTCAGCATTCAGCCAAGGCTGCAAAGAGCAAACAAGGCATTAAAATGCATCAGGAAAGGGCTGAAGAAGAAATGTAAAAATATTGTAGTGCCATTGTGCTCATCACTCTAAATGAGAGACGTAAGTGAAAGCTCATCTCCATGCGACCTCTCTCATGATACAAGACTGAAAATAAAATGCAGTACACTTAAATCTCACACACACATGTATCCATCATAACATTGGGAATGCACTACGATTTGCAGTTTGCTGAGAATGACAAGCAAGGATCTGCATTAATGCAGATAACAATAGCTGTGGAAGACATTGGTTGAAATAAGAGAGAGCCTTTATATTCAAGAAAAAGACTATAAATTCTTAATACTCAAAACCTTAGAATCCACTATGTAAATCACTTAGGAAAAACTGATAGAAAGAGTGGGTTATGCCACCCATCACCTTTTTTGAAAAGGAAGACAAATTTAAAGTGAGATGCTTCAAATTCTCACAGATTTCTCACTTTTCTAAGGGAAAGGCTGAAGCCATCATAACATTCCAAGGTAGCACGGCACATCATCCTCACAGCTGGTGATGCTGACAGCAGAGGCACTGGGAACTGCTGAGCTGTGCACTTGTCTGGGGCACAGACTGCCCTGGAAGCCAGACAACTTCCACTGCAGCTTCTTTTTCCATTGTCCTGCTCTGTGATCCCTCTGGTCAGCAAGAATGGCCCTTGCTTTCCAGACTAAGGGAAAGGCTGCCTGTGCTGGGCTGGCAAAAATGAGGGTCAACAAGGAACAAGCAAGCTGAAGGCTCTTGAAGCTGTGATGTAAGAGACAACCAGGGCAAAGAGTGGTATCAGGGAATGGCTTGCAGGTTGGTCCAGGTCTGGGCAAACTCTGTGGTGAGGGAGGATGCTGTGGAATTAATGGGGTGCACCCAGCAGCCATGCTCAATGCCACAAACAGAGCCAGTGCAGGGCCCTTCTCCCACACAAAACTCAAATGTGCCTCACGTCACCGCTCGGCTTTGTACCCCGTGGCCTGTGCACGTTTCCCTTGCTGCAGAGGGGTCCTGGTGCAGCCAGAACTCCTCCAAGGTGAATGTTGTCTTGCTCCTCTGTGCCAAATAGCCTCTTCCAGCTCTCCCAGTAATATTCACAGCTGCTCAATGTGTGTGCTGGACGAGCAACTGAGCTGAGGTGAGCTGAGCTGAAAGTTGAGCTCTGAGCAGCTTTGCTGCATTGCGTGCAAAGAGGAGCTCATGTTAAATTGATGGGTTCAGGAAATCAGGTCCTGAGGCTGGAGCTCATTGAACATGGGTGGCTTCCTCCTCTGTCACCTGAACAAACCCCCCTCCCACATGCACCAAGCTGCAGTGGACAGTGCCACTCCTCTTTTGAGAGAGGGTTTTGATATCTGCTGATGAGAAAGGGCGAGATAATAGTACCAATTACAGACAAAAATAAAGTAGGGATTTTCAAAATGTCATTTGACAAAGGTGTTATTTTAGCTGAACAAGAGTTTCCAGCAATGAAGAATATTTGTACAAACCCACTGAACCATGAAAGATGATGGATAGACATTTGAGTGAAACAAAGCTGACTCATTCTTAAAGCCACATTTTTACATCAAGGTTCCTCAGAAGGCCACCCTGCATCCTCTCTTCAGTTATGCTAAGCAGCCACAGATAGGTAGACAAAGGGGGAAATCAGCCAATTAGATTAAATACAAATAATGATGAAAAGATAACAAGTTGATTGGTTTTCATAGCGTTCTTAGGCCACCACAGTCACTCCCTAAACAAAAAGCTGAATTACACATTGACTCTGGAGGACAGCTTTACCCCTTCTAATCATGCAGAAGCAGCATCGTGGCCAGCAGCCTCCTCTCAGTCTGAGAGCCAGTGAGGAATTGCATTTCTCCTTCCTAGACTGCAGCTGCTTGTCACTGCCCCAGCACTGTCCCAGCAGTGACTGCCTGTCACTGTCCCAGCTCTGCACACCTGCTCTGAAGGGGAGTACAATTCCACAGGCACTATAGTCCTCCTCTGTAACCAGGATGCTTCTAAACTGCCAGCAGGGATCTACATCACACATTTTCCTGCAAGAGCTCTTAATTCTTTGCAGTTTTATCCAACATTTCTCTCCTAACACAACCAGAGACCAGTTTCATCACATCCTGTCTCTTATGCCAACATCTCCATCTGACTTGATTGATTTACAGTTAGAAATCAAGGGCCGTTTAATAATATAAATCAAAATAATCATTAAAATAGTGCTTAAGGCAATGCCTACTGAAAGTTCAACTTTGCTACTCCAGTCATGAAAGGAGGAGACTGGAAATGATACAATAGTGGTGAGATTTGTAGCATTTGTATAACTGATAAGACCATTCAAAGGAGAAGGAGTGGTGGTTGTATCTGCAATCATGTTACTGTGACCCAGCAAGTGCCAATGGCAATAATGGAGAAATCAGTCCTAAAGCAATGAGCACTACCACTGAGTAAACAACAAGTTAGAAGCTCCCAGGATGATTTTCTTTTTCACAGTCATCCAGCAGCAACACCCATCACAAAACTAACATCCCATTTTAGGCGACAGTCACTGAGTCAAAGATACTTCTCACAGAAATGAAGCTCAAAAACAAAGAAGCTCTTTATCTGTTCCAGATAAAAATCAACAACAAAATCAAGTCCTTCATGTTAATGCAGACCAAATACATGATTGATGAATGGATCACACTCCTTTAGTTTTTGTACTTTTAAAATTTATTTTTTATTTTTCAAGTAATGTTTGAAGGGTTGAAGTTTCTCTGGGTTTTAATTTCTTGTTTCAAAACAAGTTACAGAAGACATCCAGTATAAGTAGCTCTGTAACTGCATAATGCAAGCTCTTGTGAATTCAAGTGTTGCAAAATAAAGCTACTAAGGCACTAAGAATTTTTTTAATTCCAAGATTTGTGCTTGCTGGCATTTAACAACAACGGCAAGCAATCAAGAATCTGATCTGCAAGAATCAGATCTTTTTCCATAGATACAAAATGCTCATAAAAAGTAGTCTTGGTGATGCTAGCAACATGTAAGACAACAGAGACTGAAAGAAGATTGGCATTACTAAATGCACTCTTCTTCTCAAAAGAGACTGTGGCATACAATCAGCATTTTCCAAGGTCCAAGCAGCCAAGTTCAGGAAGAGACTTTTGTATCTGGGACAGTGATTGGAACAATGAGTGGACATCCCTGCATGAAAAGCATATTTGTTTCTTTTGCACAGGAACTTTGCATCCCTTAAAGAACCTCCATGGGAGTATTGTGGTTTGGGCAGGACAAGGGAAGAGAGGGGCCCTCCCTAGCATTAAACATGTCACCATTACTCATAAACAGAGAGAGCAGTACTGGACTGTACTAACACAAAAGCATCTTAATCAAAGTGAGGAAAGACTGTGACACATCTCTGTACTTGCTTATAACTGGTAAACTGAAATTGGATCCCAAGCAAGACGATGACTGCAGGCTGAGCGAGTGACTTGCCTTTTCTGCTATCAGAGTATGTGGGAAAGCTGCAAAAATGCATAGAAGGAATATAAGGATGGATTTTGCTGTTGCTTATGCCCTTTTTGCTCATTCACAAGCACTGGGAACAGAAAGCAAATACGTCTCGTTGATTGCAGGGAGCAATGGCATGTTCTGCAGGCCCTGCAGACAAACAGCACTGAGAAGCTGCAGAGAACAGCTCTGCCCTTGCTATCAAGAATCTTGTTTATGCTTTCTAGAACAGTGAAATCCATAGTATGAGGTGTCACACAAAACTCCTCAGCCCTACAGAGAAGGGGCTGAAGGGTTTATGAAAAGAAACATTCTGGCTGTTTTCTCCTCAGTTCTGCTTTACCAGCCCATCCTTGCATAATGCAGGTCACTACTCGCTTCCTTTCCTCAGAAATATTAGGGAACTTCCAAAATCTCCCATGGGAAGGTTAGCCCTGTCTGCTGCTGCTCTGGCTTTTTGCACGAACCTCACATGCCACCACCTCATCTCCACAGTCACACAGAATCCATTCACATGCCAATCCATTCACTTTCTCACCGGCTTAAGCTCACGTTCTCTGCACGCAGAAGTCACGTAGTAGGATGCCTGTCTTGTCACAACACCACAGAGTGTTTTCCTTTTGACAAGGCAGTTTCATGAAGATGACCCTGCTCATTGTAGGCGAGTTTGACTGGATGACCTTTAAAGGTCCCTTTCAACCCAAACACTTACTTCTATGATTTGAAGAAAATATGGAAAGGGCAAATTTTGGATGGCAGGTGCGTTGGCTAATGATAAACACCTTTTAGCCTAAAATTCCCTCCACATTTTCATAATCTTCACATTAAAACTATTTTAGAGTAAGTCAAGCCCATTTGTCAACATTACTGCAACAAAGTATTTCAAAAATTCTGCTCTGAATTCTTATTATAGTTTTATTCTGATGGGGAAAATAATTTCAGAAGTCCTCACATAACCAAAAATTGTAGAAAAAAAATCAAGGATTTGTCTTATTTAACACACTTAAACAGCTTAAATAGAATATAACTCCACCACATTGCTCAATAAGTATCTTATTACACATATCCATATGAATGTACTAGAAATTAGGAAAAAAGCCAGCATTAGAAGCATAATTTCAGTGAAGTGATGAGTGCTGAAGACTACTGGATAAAAATAGGATTTTTTTTCTGTGTTTTTTTTTCTTTAATCTACTGCCTATAGTGTAAAAGACTACAGTATTTTATAGACTCCATCAACATGAAACTGAATAAAATTTAAATAATCAAACATCATATTAGCATTTATGAAAGGTCAATTCTTAAGTGATAACTATTTACAATTTGCGTCAGAGACTGAGAAAGCAAGGTTAGTACTAGATACACAGGGTTCTGCTGAATTTTAATTTGCATGTTGGTTTTTTTTTAATTCCAGGAACGGGTTTGCACAGAGGCAGAGCAACTATTAATAGTGTCAGAAATAGGGGGGAAGAAAAACAGCCCACCTTTTCTCTAAGTTAATTCACAATGAAGACCTCAGTCATAATATGATACAACTGAATGAGACCTGAATTTTCAGGAGAGCACATGCCAAATTCTTTAATTGTCATACCAGCATAATTCAGTGGGTACATAGAGGTTTCCAGGTCCCTAGAGAAATGTAAAAAAACCCTCTATAATTGTACAGAGATAGCTGTGGAAGAGCTGATACCACCCAACAACTGAACAAATAGGCAGCTAGTATGAATGTTAATTTTAGACTTAAAAAATTCTTCCATGTTTTCTAGACCTGAGGCCACAAGATTCCACAAAGTTACTGCTTTTGCAAAAGCAAAATGAAACACAGTAAAAAAAGAAATTAAAAAAAAAAATCAGTGGGATCCTTCACAACAAAATCCCCAGCTGCCTGGTCAGGGAATGGCATGAGAGCAGCAGCTGAGGACCCAGTAGGTGAGACCTCGTACAGACTCAGCAGCCAGATGTGACATTTGAATGAAAGTCTGTTTCTCCTCTGTGACTGCAAACGGAGAGGGTCCCCCACACACAGACTGTGGTGGATGGGGGCAGAATGCAATTGGCACCAGCTGCATTTGTGCAGATAATGGTCATGTTCAGAAAAAACCCCATGCTTCATTAACAGCGCCTTACTAAATGCCCTCCACTGTCTGCACTGGCTTCCTTATCATGGTGGTGCAGATGTCAACCAGGCAGAAGTAACCCAGCTGTATCAGTACCTCTCAATCTGAGCTAATATACCCAAACCAGACTGTAGGACCCTAGATCTGTATTTCTCCCTGAAAACAAAGGAACAAAATCTATTGAGCTTTGACCTTTAGCTTTGCAAGGGATGTTGGTCAATCTGAGTCTTGCATTTGCCACACAGAGATCAAAACTCTGCCCTCCTTTGTAAAACAAGGCATTTTGCAGATGAAAAGTATGACAATTAGATAGTATTACAGAAACAAAAACCTGTGTATTACTTGCTAGATTCCTTGCTTTGTCTCAAGACATCAAGAACCATGCACTGTCATTTACTCACAGCCCAGAAAGTTTAATCTCCTTCCACAGAAGATGAAAACAACTTCATAATGCATTATTCTAAACACAAGTCTTCGGTTTTGAGCAATTTCTTCCAAACATTTCTCAGCCAATGGGTGATTGTCCTGAATCATGAAGGCTTGAAGACTAAACCCCTACCTCTTTTTAACTTGCTTGCCCAATTTAACTGAGGTTTTGACATTTGTCATCAGCAGGGGGTTTCACCACTTTGCATGAACACACTAAAACAGGTAACAGGAAAAAACAGAACTTCACAAGAAAGGATAGGAACATTCTTTCAAAGCCAAACCAGCATCACAATTTTACATTAAAAAGGTCTACAGCCTGACAACAAATGAGCAACGTCCCACACCAGAATACACTATGGAGCACCAACCAAGGCTGCTGAACACAACTTATACTTTTAAATTATTTCAATTGCTGTACTCCAGTTTGCCTTGCAGAGGATGAACTTCAGAGTTTTGGGGTGTTGTTTTTGCAAACTGAGTCATGGCATGCGAGCAGCTGAATCAGCAGTCAAAGTCTGAGTCTGTTGTACTGAAAAGAACTTAAAAACACTGAAATTCTAGCTCAACTTTGTACAAAAAAAAAAGACTTCACCTTAAATTTCCCAGTCTTGAAACTCAAAAGAAGATGATCTGATATGCTCTACTTCAAAACATGATACTGGGCTAGATGGACCTTAGGCAAACTCAGTGCCATTATTCTTATGTGAAAAAACTAAGTGCTACTAAATGAGATAAAGAGATCAAATGCAACAAAAAATATGAGCTGATCTTTGTGTATTTTTAAAGCCCTCAGCCTCTGAGACAAACGGGTTCCTGTGAGCTGTGCCAAATCCTTAACAAACTCAGAGAGAGGTGAAACCTTGGGAATCTCTGAAGGCTCTTTCACTCGCCTTGCAGGAGAAGTACAACGGCACAGTTTTGTGTCCAGAGAAGGTGCTTGCTCACCAGCAACCACAGTAAAAGCAAACCAGAGATCATCCAACTTACTGTTTTGTGAACTGAAAACAGATAATGCCTATCAATGACTGACAGAACCAGCACAGTTTCTACCTTGCTTGGATAAAATGAAAGACAAGATGGTGATGAGCAGGCGGGGAGAAAGTGCCAGCAGACCTGGTACTGATGGACATTGCCCATTCTTGCAGTTAGGCAGATTTTATTAGGATTTAGATTAATTTTGCCCACTTTGCACATCCAGCCAGGGGAGCTGAACCTTTACTACAGTTCACCTCCCTTCTTTCATGTAAAAATTCTCCATTTGTAGCTAAGAAATAAGAAAACTACAGATCTCAGCATCATTCACCTTTGCCAGTTTAGTGAGATGCAAGGCCACAGTCTGTAGCTGGAGGTACCAGAAGGGGAAATTATTTTCCTTCCTGTCTCCAATGCCAACCTGATTAGTTAAAAAAAAAAATCCCCAATAAACAAAAACCCAAGGAAAGCAAATCAACACAAAATCAAAACCAAAAAAGAACCCAACATATTATTATGCCTTTCCCAGTCCTCACTAGACTTCACATCCAGATCATGCTTTGTAACACTGAATATTCTTTTTAGCTTGTAGCTTCATAGCGTTTAAACATCCCCAGTTACAGCACTTTGTACTGTACCTACAGGAACAAGAGAAACAACTTTCGTGCAAGTCAAGTATGCTACTACTCTGATCTCTTTTCAGTATCTTTGCACGGACTGAGTTTTTCAGAATTTAAAAGAAAAAACCAAAACCACAAAAAAAGCCTCCTGGCTCATTTCAGCATAGGTAGTGTCTGCTCCTGCATCTAAATTACTGGCATCTGTCCAAATTCTCCTTATTTCCTAGGATGGGTGAAAAAGCTTAATTTTGGGGTGGTAACAGTATTGTGGTCCCTCTTAATATAAGACATTAAGAAGAGTAAAAAATTTGGCTAATCCACACAGAATCTACCTTTTTTTTTTTCCACCACCTCTGAAGCCTTTGAATCAAAGCAAACAGACCTGAGGGGTTAGACTAGAAAAAGTTAAAAATAGACAGCTTGCTGCTAGCTGTTTCTGCTAAACTTTACTTCAGCACAAGCTAGATGGATTCAGTGCTTTAAACAAAGTCACATCTAAAAGTGTCTCTGGCCAGTCAAAAGACTGACATTGTCTTGACTTCAGCTTTTGAAGTAGATACTGCTCTGGATCAAAGGACCAGCAAAGCAACACAGATGGGGATGCAGAAAACAATAGACAGCATTTTGCAGGAAATCATGCTAACGCTTTGTGAGTTCAGTATAAGGCTCTTGGGTTCTTCAGCACACTGAACCTACCTATTTATTATTAGTACAGACCACATCCTAAAATTGATGAAGAAAAAGCAAAACAGCTTAAAAGAAAATATGTAAAGTGTATGCAGGATCCAGACCCATCTCTCAGAGTTTTAAGTCTTCCACGAAGCCTTGATGGTACAGCAGAGTGTTTCAACATCCAGAAATTGAATTTAACATGGAAGACACAAGAAAAGAGGGCAAATTTTTCTTCTGCACAGTTTTTATGTTATTCCATTGCTCTCTGCTATGAAAAGAGTAACCAACACCTTTAGCAAACAAAAGAAAGATCTAAAGCTCAGCAACAGGCAAGGCATGAGGAAAGTTAGGAGCAAGCTATCAGTCTTGCTATATTTTTCTTCCTTCTCCTCAACTGTTCATCCTGTGCTTTGGACAGCCCCTTCACCCATAGCACAGGAACAAAACCAGATCCCACAGCCACAAGACACAACAGCAGTTCACCCTCTCCCAGGGCAAGTGCTTTGGACAGTGTTATTGGACAAGCCCACAGCCAGGGCAGACTTCTGTCAAAATTTAGACTAGAGATACATAAAGAGTGTTCACTCTGTTCATCTGACCAAGAGGAACTTGAGAAAAGGAACCTCTGAATGAAATATGAAAGAAAGGAGACAGGCATAAGCAAGCTGGATGCACAGACATCTTCATTCAGCTTGCAAACAGCAAGCAATCCTCCACAGGGAGGTGGAAGGATTGGAGATCAACTCCATTTTAGACAAATAAAGACATATTGAAGGAAATTTTTTCAGTTCCTCTACATGTAAGACTTCCCTACTGTGAGAGGAAGAACCAGCAAGAGTTCAGGGAGAATGAAACAGGAAATAGGTACGAATTTCTTAGCTATAGCATCAGAGGGATGAGTTGCTAGGCATCTGCCCACTCTGGCCCAGATCTGTGCTCTGGCCCACATTTACAAACACTGAAAATGATCAGTTAATATTAGTAGAGAAGCATGAGCCCTACAGAAGCACTAAGTTTAATAAAAATAGTGTATATACTTACACTGAAAAAGAAAATGGGAAAAGCCTTTCAGATGATAGATATTGCCTGCAATTTCCTACTGAATTTGCACTGATATTCAACAAATCCACTTTACTTAATAAAGGCACCTCCAATTGGAGTTTCAAACTCAGTTCTTAATTTCATAAGGGTGCCTCATAAGTTTTTTCCCCTCTCTTGTACACCCAAAGATTTTAAAAGGCTGAATTACGATCATGCAACTCTAAGCACAACACCAGAGTGCAAGACAGTGAGGTAACCATGATGCTGGCACAGGGTCTGCTATCAAAGTGTGCTGGGGAGCCTCAGGAACAAGTCTGTGCTTCCCAATCCAACTCTATGGAGTTAAATGTGGGACCTTCCTAGGATCCTGAGCTCTGGAGCTCTGTATATACTGGCCTCCTGAGGGACAGGTGTATGTGCTAAAGCCCAAAACAGGAGTTCTTAAATATATCCCAAATTCCTTGGCCACACCATATATCCTAGTCAAAAGGGATTGCATTTCCTGAAATAAGCTCTGTTTTTGTGAAATGTCTTGAGGCAACACAGACCTTCAACATTTCCCTCAAAGCAGGGGAAGGTCACTACTCCCATATTTGATAACATAACAAGCAACAGAAAATATTTTCTGAAAAGGGATTTTTAAACCTACACACTTTATTCAGCAAAAGCATAAGAAAGATCCTTGTGATGTACTTTTCAAACATTTCTGAAGTCAGCCCATGGCACCAAGTTCTAGGATAATCTATTTCTGCCTAGTTTTACCTTCTCATTGAAGGAAAACCACTAAAGCAGACCCCATTCTTCTGCAGTTTCCAGTTTCTTCTGTCACATAAGCCCCCAGCCAGGACTTTGAGGTTAAATGCTATTCCTTAAAGTCCCAGTCTGCAAGACAACTGTCTTGCAACTCAGCAACTTCTATCAAAAAGAGATGCTGTAGCACCTGGACCAAGTCATTCAGGAGCTGGTTGCCCTTTCACATCCTTGCTAAATCTCTGTGTTAACCTGCACCTCTTAAAATTTCTCTAAATAAGTTAAAAGAGTGATAAGGTAAGTGAGAGGGCACAAAAGAGCCTCAGAGCACAAATACACACTTTGTGTTGGCTGTGGACAGTGAAAGTTATAAGTGGCTTACATACAGCAATGATGGCTTCAGTTACTACTAACAAGTTTCCTAATAGTAAACACTGGAATAACTTGCCCAGGAAAGACTGGAGTTTTCATCACAAGAAATCTTGAAGGCTAGGTTAAAGAAACACACTGAGGATATATGAGATACAAATGATGTTGCCTTAGGGTAGAGAGACATAGGGCTAGATCATCTCTTACAAACCTTTATTCATGTATTATCTGTTATAATGTTGTCACCTCCTCAGCCTGTACAATAACAGCATCACCTCCTTCAGAGCACACTGCAAACCACAGGATTATCCTTCTTCTGTAATTGTCATTTCTGAACACCTTGATACACATCTGTCAGGTGGATAGTGCTTCCTGTCCAGGCAGAAGGATTATTGCTAGTCAATGCTGCAAGTATTCAAACTGTGCAAACAAAAAATTAGTATTTCATCAAAAAAACTGCAAAAGGAAACAACAGGCACTCTGAAGCTCCCAAAGAGCAGGAGATTGGAGAGCTGTCTGCACCAGAGAATTACAAAAGGCACAGAGAGTCTAAAGGACGACAAGGTCAAGTCTCAATCCTGTCATTCAGGGATGAGAAAATGTTGACTAACACTTAGTAAGATAGTTAAATTATGAAAGAGTCTCATATATAAGTTAAGAAATAGAATTCAACTATATAGCACACAGTCAGTTCTTGTTCTTCTATTTGCTCATTCATCCCAAATAACCACATTTAAAGGCTTTCATTCATGCATAAACAGGATTACAGACTAAGTTTACAAACTCCACTCCAGAGCTGAAAAAAATTAAATCTGTGGTAAGCTAAGCCACTACAGCTACTCTATGGGTAGATTTCAAAGGGTATCCCCCTACAGAATTGCAAGCATCTACCTACCTTCCAGAGGGGATTAGTGTAAAACTTCTGGTTTTTATGAACTAATTCCGACCAAATACCGTACTTGCACTGTCTGCCAAAATGAGAGAATATTGTGCTCATTACTCAGCTCCTGTGCAAGCAACACACTTGCAAATTCCAAGGAGATGCACCAGGAAAGATTTGAGGACCCACAGTTTTAGCATTAGGAATATTCCTTCTTGCTAGACCTTCAGGAGGCAGCTGGCTCCATCAGAGGGACCATCCTGCTG
>NW_005054361.1:2452001-2454775 GCF_000277835.1 Geospiza fortis
AACTCCAGCACTTGGAATAGTTCATACAACTACACCACAGATACCAGCCAGGGGTCTGACAATACTTCACACCTTGCCTTTCAAAAACAAACTGAAAGTAGGCCCACCAGTACCTTGTCCACTGGGTCAAAGTCAGCCAGGTAACTCCCTATGGCCCCTCTTCTCTTACTCATTTTCCCTCAGTCAGAAGGTTTAATTCTGATTACATTTCCACTTCGGACATGGCTGAACTACATTTGAGGACAGGTTAAAATAATGACCTGCCTGAGGCTGCAAAGGAGGAAATGCCACACTGTCCTGTTTTGTATCACACTCAGTCCCAGTGGGACTCCATGCCAAGGCTAGGAAACCTAAGGTAAGTTCCAGGCATGTGGTGTGGGCACAGTGCCCCAGTGTGGGCACAGGCAGGGCAGAACACTCAGCTGCAGCACCTGCTGACACCTTGGTGAAGCAGCAGCAACTGGCAACAGGTTCCTCCTGCTAGAGCTGTATTCTGAAGGTCCTTTGTCACAGGGACCTCCTTTCTGAACACTCAGATAACATCTCCAGTAGTGTTTCCATGTAGGTAGAAGAGGATTAGGAATCAGGGCCACAATTTTCAGCTCTTTTCTGTGGACAAGAGACCACTACACTGAAAGCAGTAAATAGGCAAGTATGCTAAAGAAGCTATCCAGAGCCCTACTTGAAAAACTTTAAACCCATTCTTTCCATGTTGTTATTGTTATTCTTAGAACTAATCAGATGCATGTTTATAATTTTTGATGCAAAGCCCTTCTGCTGGTAATATTACATAATTTTCATGGTGAAAAGTGAAGTCTCACAGATCACACTACATTTTCACAAGTACGACATAAAGAAGTCAGAGTGAGAACCTAACTCAGAGGGTTCCACTGCCCTCACAGCACTAACTGCCACACAAATAAAAATATTCCCAGCTGTAACCGCACTGAGCTTAAATAATACATGAATAGTACTGTCATTCTGCACACTCCAAGCCACAAAACCCATCAGTTAAAAACTGATTCTGCTTCATCCTTTACTTTCAAGGCCTAGTTCTGAGGTAATTAATACTTGATAAGTAATTGCATGCACAGCATATTCCAGGTGCACCATAGGGATGGTGCCAGGAAAGAAAAAAATCTGGGGTCAGAGCAGACCAGTCCAAGAATCAGTCATGTCTGGGTACAGAACGCACAGCCCTCAGACCCTGGAACTGAATTTGAGGTCCAAATTTAAGAGCAGACCCGCTCTGTCTTGGATGAGCCACATTTGTCTCCTTTGAAAGCCTATCAAACATGCCAAACGTGCAGCAGACATGAAGTGGGTGGTGCTCTTTTACACCCTCTTCTCCAGTGATAGTATTGGTCCTCATCAGAAGAAATAGCCAGGATCTTGCACTGGCCATCTCAGAAAAGGGTGGTACCTCCAGTATATGGTCAGCTCATCATAGCTGCTTCATTTTTCTTTGTACAGATCTTCACAACAGAGAAAACAAACAAGACATTAACAAGAATAACTCCTCATCCACAGAGACTTTACAATCTCATTTCTCTCTTAATATAAATGCTCATAATTCTCTCATCCTTTTTTTCCTTCTTAAACACACAGAGGAAGAACTTAATCTTTAAAGAATAATTTTAATAATTTCAGACAAAAATCAAAGGAAGAAATAACAGATTATGAAAATGCTTGATTTGATAATCTTCTGTTGTTTAAATATCACCATGGAATTTGCATGAGTGACACCAAAATCACAAGAATCAAAAAGAAGTTTCTGTCTGCAGAAAGTCAAATGTACTGATGGAGTTTGTGCATCTTTGCAAATATCAGTCAGTTACAAAGACCACCAGTTTACTGGAACAAAACAATTGACATGAATTAATGACTAAAAGAGAAATAAAATTCTTTAACTTAAAGCATTCCACTTCCAAGGTGCTGTTGGCCTATGAAAAGCAGGTACACCATGACCAATAGGGAAAAAAATAAAACAAACACACACACCAGAAAAAAAACAACTCAAACAAAAAAAAAACCAAAAAAAAAAAAAAAGGAAAAAAAAATCATCATTTTAAAACCATATTCTGCAGGCAGGTTAGTCAGAGGTTGTGGTTCCATCAAAGCAGCCTAAATTTCACATGTCCTTTACTTATCAATTTATTTTAAGTCTTCAGAGATAGCAATAGGGAAGTAGTAAATCGGCTTTCCAAGAGGAGACAGATGAGACTCCTTTACTGTTACTGCTGTTTGGACCAGCTGGCATTTGAATGCTCTCTTCCAGAGTTTTTTTCACTGGTCCTGTAAGAAATCAACTGAAATTTTCTCATAGTCACTTGCATTAAAAAATGAGGTTTGCTCAGTGCTGGCAGTAAGCCCAATGA
This sequence comes from Geospiza fortis, assembly GCF_000277835.1. Taxonomy (NCBI): domain Eukaryota; kingdom Metazoa; phylum Chordata; class Aves; order Passeriformes; family Thraupidae; genus Geospiza; species Geospiza fortis. The sequence continues at coordinate 2,454,380 of NW_005054361.1, forward strand.
AACTAAAATGATGTTGATACTCTAATAAAGTGATTAAGGAAGCCGAAAGTGTCTTGTCTATTGGCAGCTCTTACCAGTCCACTTAAGTGAAACCAGCAAGGTAGTGGGGGCTGCACACCTTTTGTGGCTCCTCTCTCCAGTTGCAAAACATGGTGAAAAATAAAAGCATAGGAAGGTTACTGCAGTATAAGCAGAGTACAAGGACTACATTTTCACTTGGCTGATGGAAACAATACCTTCCAGTTGAGTTCAATTTCACAGTCCAAGGCAAATTTTAAAGCTCCAGCTTTTATTTTTAAAAAGAAATTCAATATTTAACTGAGAGACTTGAAAAAATGTATGTCTTTGAAGGATTTAAGAAGTTGCCTCACCTAAACAACTTCCCTTTTTCGAAGA
>NW_005054361.1:2454826-2493913 GCF_000277835.1 Geospiza fortis
AGATGCCTCGTCCACATCTCTCTAACAAAGAGTGGGGGTTTATCAGTTTCATGCAGTAGGGTTGCATTGATATTAGGTTCATCTACAAATTCTATGTCGCAGGCCTGGGCGCTGCAAGGAGAGTGCTCCAGCTCCAACACCGTTATGTTGTTTGGTGCCGAGGCAACAAGCACATTCCTTGGAACATAAAGGGTCAGCTGAGGACCACGGGCTGGCCAGTAGCGACCAAGATTAAAGCCATTGATCCAAATTTGCCCCTGTTAAGAGAGAAAGAAAAAATAACAACATTTTAATAATCTGTCAGAGGTGAAATGACAAAATAGACTTAAGCATAACATTCTTGATATAGTAACTGAACTCCCTTCACCTTTCAGCTTGATTGAACTAATGACAGTCAAAAGAACCTAAATTCCCTGAGCAGTTAGAGCCATTGCTAATATTTAAAAAGAAAGTAGTAAAATACTGCAGTAATTCCAAATATGACAATAATTAGAAAAACAACTGCAGGCTCCTTGCACTGTTTTTTGCCCCAAGTTTAAGACCAAAACAAATCCAAAAACTGTATTTGCTTGAAGCTGATTGTTAAAAGGAGAATTAAGTCACAGAAGAAAAAAGCAGATCATAAGCTCTTACGGTTTTCTGTACAGGTATAAGACTACAACACCTTGGTAGTCCCTGCTCTATGATTTCGAGATCACAAGATACAAGATACAGCTTGTCTAGACACATGAAATCCAGATCTCTCTTTTACTTGTAATAGCTTGGTCGACAAAAGTACTTGTGAAATCACACTGCAATAAAGTGCTGTTGTAGTTACACACAACCATTAAAAGCCTTGGGATCTCCTAGTATTATTTTAAGTACAATGAAATTGAGGCATACAAATTTTTAAAATTGCTTTTTATAGTTGAGGTGGTCAGAACCCCCAGCTCAAAATACTGTACTAACATCAAAAATATCATCAATTCAAAAGATTAAAATAAATGGGCAAGGAAAAAAGTAAAAAGTCAAAACACTAATTTATCTATAGACACACTGAAGTGACATAAATGCAGATTTTTCCAAAAGTCCATAAATTGGCAGGCTGCAGAATGTTTAGTAAAACTGTAAACTGACTCCTACTGAGTTGAGCTGAGTCTTGGTTCTCAAGCAAGACAGAGGGAGGATATACTGCTGATTTGTGTAAATAATTTGGTTTTACTTCTCCAAAGTGTCCTTTCACTGTATATCAAACAAGAGTTTAGTGTCAAGAAAAGGGATGGAAACAGATAACTGCATCCATGTTTTTCCCTCTTGCTTTGGCCTTTGCTAATCAAAACATAGAGGAAAACCAGACTCATGGCATGGATGTACACTGATAAACATAATAAAATTGTCTGAATCAGTGGAAAGTAAGACTTTTACTGCATTCAGTGATTTCTAAAGTTGTCTGGGATAGCTGAAATCAGAATATTTTAACACAATTTACAAAAGCACAAATGTAATATAACAAATATTGCTGGTTCAAGCTGCTTTAGTGGTATTTTTCTAGTGTTTCTTTTTTCAGGTATTTATGAAAATAAATTTTATGAACTCACTAGAGAAACTTTAAGGAGTTAGTAACACGCAAATGCAGCTGAATTTTCACCTCTGTATCCACTTCCGTGGTATAAGATCCTATCTTGCTCTGTTCTGCCAAGGTGTTAATAAACCTTGACCTCAAATGCTTTTTTTTAAAAATCAAGTTTATCTTTATTCAAACGCACTACTTTCTGTAGTAGGTTTAGAAGAAAACATGGCATGAATGCAAGGTGCCCAGACAAGATGGATGAGTGAGTGTACCCACTAGACTGTGGCCCTCCTCTCACAGAGAATGACAGTAATCTGTGGGAAGTAGGTGTTTAGTGTGGCAATCAACTGCACTAGAGTTCTGATGCAGGAGATATGATCAGACAGGTCTCTGTTTCTGATCTGAATCAGTCACTCGCTGTAACTCCTTTTTCCAGTAAAGACAAGAACTTAAATTTCCCAACTCCAAACTGTCTTTATTAACACTGCAGTTTCTAAGGACTCCACACTCAGGAATTTGTATGCCCCAAACAAGCAAATTATGACATTATATCTACTAATAAATATGCCCTAGACAAAATACAAGAGGAAGGAACTTCATCTTCACAAGCAAGATTTCCATTCGCAGGGACAGCAATTATAGCCCATGATTCCACAGAAAACAAGAACAGTTCTGACTCCAAATCCTCTTTTCTTTTGAAGAAAAAAAAAGGTCCAGTAAATCTAAATATTCACTCAATGGCATGTATGCTTAAGGGCATTGTGATTCCTCATGTGGAGGGTGAATTAAGTTTTATTACTACTGAAGGGTTTAAAAAGCACTGAAGGCAAGCAAGCTACAACACAGGTTAACACTGTTAATACTGTACCTTTCCTTCCAGGCTGTCCCTCATGCTATATTCCTTGCCTTTGCAAAGGCAGAACCATCATTAGGACTTTAAGTTTTCTTGATAAGTGCTGCTTCTGTGGTTTTTCAACTATTCAGACAGGTGAATTTTAACTCCTGTTAAGAATCCCACTCCACACTTAAGTAATTTACACAGTGCCATGCAAGGAACTAAGGCCCACATATAGTGACTGGAATTTATACCCATCTACCTTAAAGGAATTTGCTCATTTGTAAAGTTATCTGAAAGTCTCAGTTTCCAGGTATCTTACTTAAAACTCTCATCCAATCCATATAAAACTTGAAGGATAAATTCAACAGCCAAACTTAAGTTCATGTGGAATCTCTCCCCAGGACTGCTTTACAGGCTATACAAACTACATAAAACAGAGGTTTCCATAGATCAGAGTAAAAGATTTCCACCAGTACCTAAGAATTCTTGGACTACCTTGCCATTTTAAATATGCCAGTTTGCCAACTGGTTGTGGCCACTTCACTTCCTGAAGAAGATTTATGACTGATAGGGTCACAGAATTTACTAAAAAGGTCTAAGATTCCAGTTGCCATGAAAAAAAAGCAATTTTTTCAGTTTTATTCAATGACTGTGTGACATGCACAATACAGGAAGAGGGACTAAGACAGACTTCCTCATCTAAGCTCAGTGTCAGCAACACCAAGAGCATGCAATAAATCACAGCCTTCTGCATATTGTGAAGTGCTTTAACCACTAAAATACTGGCAGTGGAGACAGACCAAAAGCAGCTCTTCTACTTTATTTTAATAGTAGTAAATTAATTGTTTCAGAAAAGAACAATTTTGCTACCTAACACTGCCACGGCATTTCCCTAAAGCTTGGACTTAAACACAGGCTTCCAAGAGAGTAGCACTTCAGTGCACACACTCTGCTCCCTGTGCCTCCCACCAGGAGCAGCTGAGCTGCTCCTCACCCATCCTGCATGCTGGTGGTTTCAGACATGGCACTATGAAAACACATTCCTTCCTGCTCTAGCTACACTCCAACCCTGTGAGAAATTCCCACTGGCAAAAATCTGCCCACAAGCTTCTCACAGCAGTGCTCCCTCATCCATTCAGTCCAGGTACAGGCAACTTTCTCCATGCACTAGATCCATATCTGTGGCACACCATCAGCCACAGAGTCCAACACTTTATGCTTTGCAACAGGATCCATAGTTCCTAACATAGCACCCCAAATATGATCCAAAAAAACTCCCCGTGCAACCGAATGCAACACTTCTAAACAGCCTGACAGTTAATCTTTCTCACTGCTGAAAAACTTGGGTGGATTGGTTCAGTTGTTTTGGTTTGGGGTTTTTTTTGTGATGCTCCACTTTCTACATCAACACCATGTGTCTTTTGAATATGTTTCCCTTTTCTCAATGTTTCATCCCCAGATTTACTTAAAGCAAAGAATCCATTTCTTAGTAATTTAAATAAATTTGAGACACCCACCTCTATGACCAACTTCTACCCATCTAGGAAAGGTGGACTTTGATTGTCCATAGAAGTTTCAGTAGCTTTCTAAGTGGACTTTGAGGTTTTTACAGCAAAAAATGTGTACCTTTGTCCAACCAGGAAAATTGACATAGGTGTCTTGTGGCAAGTCTGGAATCCCTCCAGGAATTGAAAGAGTACCAGTGTAAAAAGTAGGTACTTCGTAACTCAGTGCTTTGACAGCAGATGTCTTCTGGTTAGGAAGGGGATAAATAATGTCGTAGTTCACTGCTCCATCTATGTCTAGAGGATAGATTTCCCATCCAACAAGTATATCTTGAGCAAGAGTTAAATTTGAAACTAGACCCTAGGAGGAAGAAAAAAGAAACAACAGAAAAATATAATTAGCTCATGTTATTGAAGTTATTTGGATGTAACTATAAATCAGTCACAAATAAAAACTGAATCAAAGTAACAGCTGGCTCCCAATCTGTTTACAAAAAACACAAGCATCTGGTCTTCACCAAGTTATAAGCTTTGCTTAAGAATAAAGGGCTTCATTTATTCTCTGTGAAAGATCTGTTCCTCTTCAGAGCTTCAGGCTTTCATTGATACACAAGAGTTTTCTTCAAATTCTTTTCCTGTAACTGGAAAAATTTCTCTTTTGCTTTTACATGGACATGATTCCAAAACCTGAGGCTTAATAAAAAGGAGAAGCAACATTAAATGTCATTAAGCCTGAGATACCATCGCTTGGTAACGCTGAGTCACTAACCCAAGACATTAAACTTGCACAATAGCAGAGAAAGTGGTATTTACTTCCCACAAATCTTCTCCAGACAAGATACAGTACAATAAAATCAATGCACATGCCCAATTCAGGTAAATGCTTTCAGCTTACAGCCAGCTTCAAGCCCATGGAATCCCATCTCATTTCTATGGTACCATGTACACAGTGGCTTACAGCACACTGGAGTGCTTGCACACCAAATGCCAAAGCAAGGTAAGGTCATCATTTAAGAAGAATGAAAAGAACATGAAGTACCCCTGCACACACCCTAACTTTGTTACAGTAATGGTTCCTAAAGCACTGTTTCAGTGCAATGCAAGGGGCTGGTTTTAACTGCTTGAACAGACCTTGCACAGAAGCTGGTTTTCACAGCTGGTGCAACACAAGTTATGTTGCAAACATCACATGTCAAACAGGAACAAGCAAACCACAGTTTCCATGGCTTTGGAGAGCTGATACTATGTCGTGTGTCTGCTGTGATATCTCATTATCATTGCACTGTCTCCAAAAAGCTCACCACCTGTATGAGCACTAAGTGGTTTTCTCTTCCTTTACCTAATGTCCACTACAGAACAGGAGCTTATTTTGCTTAAGTCAAAATAAAATATCTGCCAGTGTCAAAAGTTAAGTGACAAGACTACTCTATACAACCTGGTCTCTATTCTCTCTAGCAATCAATTGAAGTAATGCAACATAACTTTAGCCTGAACTTTCTAACCTGCCTCCCTAAGCTCATCCGTAGGCACTATCAACAGAGTGTTTTTTCAAATTACATTAAGTACCTACTAAACATTCTTACTTAGGTCTGCATAAGAATACACATTCAGTGATCCTTATCTGGAGAAGATTTATAGGAAGTAAATACCACTTTCTCTGCTATTGTACAAGTTAATGTCTTGGGCTAGTGACTCAGTGTACCAAGATGTGGATACAAGTTTTCTAAGTAAAACTGATATATAGGTGCCAGTGCATGTGAAAAGACACATAAAATATCAGAAACCACACTCTTCCTTCCTTTGTGTCTTTTTACAACATGACTTAGATCAACAGGATGTTTTAAAACCAAAATCCTTTCAAGATTCCTTCCCAAAAGCTAGATGCCTAGCTCCATCTCAAGCTCAAAAACGTGATGAAACTCCAGAAACAAAATCCTGAAAACCTATCCTCTTTGTTAAAAAATGCAAGGCTTCACAAGACAGTAATCTCTTCCCCTAACTGATTTTCAAAACCACATGGATTTTTAAAACCCAAGGTATAATTACACCCAGTTTTCAAAATCAACATGAAGGAGAGCATGAGGGATGGAGTCTACAGAAAGAAGCAATGCACATAGTCCAAAGCTACCCAAGGAAGGCTGCCTTTTCTACTCAGAAAGATCCTGCTTTTAGAGGATTATTTCCCCTATGGACATGTCTCTTAAACCTGCTTTCACTCTTATATGGTTAAAAGGTGTAAGAGTGAATTTTGGCTCAACCACAGCAACTGAGCACCTCCTTAATCCAACCTCTAAACCTCTACTCTCTTTCCTTAATTTAAAACTAAGCATATAGGTTTCCTTATCATCTGGCCTGTTAATAAATAAATAAATTAATTAATTAATAAAAGCAGTGTCTCTGCTGCCTCAACATGAAGGCAAAACACTGGGGTACCAGCTTCCTTCCCCTGCCACTCAGATAAAGGCAAAGTATCTTGAAGAGACAGTATGAACACAGTTAGCACTACTGCTACCTACTGCATCCTAATAATATCAAAAATCAAGAAAAAGGAAAGCTGTGAACTGTACACAGCACAAACATAATACAAGACTCACCTCTAAAGCATTCCTGTCTTTTATTGACTGTTATGCAGCACTGGGGATCCCATTAAGTCTAAAACCAGAAGAGTTTACTTTTTGCCCCTGCCCTTCCTAGGGCTACATTAGTGGTACCTCTGTGGTATGGGGTTTACATGGCAAGGGTTTGTTAGCAAGGGGAGCTGCAGTGGGGACTCTTCTGAGAAGATGCCAAAAGCTGCCCCATGTTAGACAAAGACAGCTCCAGCTGACTCTGGAACAGACCCACTGCTGAGCCCATCAGTGATTCTGAGAGCATCTCTTTGATGACATATTTAAGAATAAATTGAGTTCCCCAAGTCGATTTTGTTTTGACCATGACAGTAATTTCTGAGTGATCCCCTCGTCCTTATCTTGAACCACAAACTCTTCATTGTATTTTCTCCCCCTCTCCTGTTGGTGGAGGAGGAGTGACAGAATGAGCACAGCCAAGGCCAACCCACCACAGCCTCTCATGCATGGAGGCGACAGTCCTGAAGTGTAGCACACACCCAGAAGCACAGGCAAGCTCTGTGATAATAGTAACACCAGGTCAGTTTGGGTGAACCGGCACTTTTGCATGCTGAAGTGCTCATGGACAGCCTTTCCCAGACACACTCAAGAGTACTACAAGGGTACACTGCTGACAAATGAAATGAGACAAGAAGAAAGATACAACAGTGTATCTATGTACACATACATACATCCCCCCAGCCTCCAAAAGCAATCTCAGGATTCACAAGCCTCAAAGTGCAATCAAGTTCTGGACCAATCTCCAACTCATTTTTGGAGTTTATAGAAACAATTTTAATATTATTATTTATAAACTCATCTGAACCGGAAAATCTTGTGGGTAGCACTTTGGCTGACCATGTAAGTGAAGAAACAAAAAAAGTTCAAAAGATGTCTAGCAGCTTTTAATTTCACATTGACTTTGGTGTCTGGAAAACTCCGATGGAAACTACTGACTAGTTATATTTTAGGTAAAGTTACAGCTCTCTAATCCTGACCTTTTTGTTCTTCTTAATTCACTACTTTCTTTTTAACCTGTGGAAAAGATGAAAAGTCATCACAATCCAATAACTCAATATATTTTACTTACCTTAAAGTCATTATTGTATCTACCAAAGTTGACTCGGCCCATATTCTCTACCAAGATGTCGAGATTTGCTCCAGCCTGCCCAGTTATATTTATCTTAAGTGATTTCTCCCTTTCAAGGACACCCTGAGGTACCTATATGAATTGCAACAAGAAGAAAACAATAAACACTGAAAACCAAGAATGCCCTGTTACTTATTTTTTCAACTTGCATGAAAAGATTAAAAGTGCAAAGGAAAAAAAAGTAAATAAAATCCCTTTCCTCTCCACCTCCTGCATGTGAGCACATGCATACACAAAGGGCTTCTACATCAACATTCACATTTCACTACATCAACTGGATGTTATAGTGGGTTTTGACGCATCTGATTCACAAAAGCAGTAAGTTCCCAAAATTAGTCCAGCGACTGAAAAGATTTTGGCAATATCAGTGATTTAATCATTGGCTTCATCTTCCAATTATGCGTGCAACAACATTTAGTTTTATTTATTCCTATTCCCACAACACAAGGAAAGATGAGCTTGATCTGGACACAAAGGTGGTAAGAGTCAATATGCATCAAATATTAATTGACTGTAAAATACATGAATTTATATTCTCATTAAGCAAGGCCAAAACCCTGCTTATGGAAAGAAAGACTAAGCTTACATTCTATACAATAAACTTTTTTTTTTTGAAACTGTGGTTAGAAGCCAGTTTTATAAGGTAAGACATAGGCTCAGACCTCTTCCTTCTTCCACCCTCAAAGGAATAAATACGAGAAAACGAATAAAAAAATCTCTGCAAATATTGCAGAAAGCCACCAAGTATATATATCAGTAACATATTCCATAAACCTGCAAGTAAATCCATTCCCTAGGTCTTTTATTCACCTCAGTCATGAATATGTATCAACATTCAAATGTGTCAAAAATGGCAAGATAATAGATAGTCATGTTTTCTGCAATACTAATTTGAACATTGGGTATGCATCAAGTATATACTTCCTTATTTTCCTCATTTGATTCAATATGATCAGGGTTGCTTTGGTGATCTGAAGAAAGGAGGAAAAAAAACCCCAGTCTGCATCCCTGACTTTCATGAAGGCCACCGATGGCAAAAATTAATACCAGCAAACAATGATTTTACCCCATTGACAGAGACATAGGCACGATCATGGACTCCATTTAAAGTTGAAGACAGTGGTGTTGGCTCCACATAGTTCTTTGGAAGTGTAGTTCTATACAATACATATCCAAAATACTAGGAAAAGAAAAGAAAAAATCCCAACAGATTAATGAACCAAGTAATTTTGCTGTTTCAATTCAGGTCATGAATTAAAAATATCGCACATTTCTGCCTACATGCCTGCACTGAAATGCTAACTTTCATTCACTTCAGACAGTGACTATCACAGACACCATTTCAGGTTAGAGTTTATTTTGACCTTTAGGTAATGGGTGACCTTTAGGTAAATTGGTGAAAATCCCTTTATAACTGAGTTTACATAAAAAACTTGTAAGTTCACTTCTCACCTAGTGCCCAGAAATTGATACATCCATCAAGTCAACATTATCTAGTTATCCATTAAATACTACATGGTTTACATCAGGAACATTTTGGAATAATTTTCACTAAGTTCCCCATCAGGAATGGAAAGAATATAAAAGTCATAGCCATTCCTGAGACCTTAGCAGACTGGAGAGCTGGGTGGAGAGGTTAAGTTACAAACTTCAAAAAAAGGCAAGTGCAGGGCTCTGCACTTGGGGAATAATAACCCCATGTACCAGCACAGGCTGGGGGCTGATCTGCTGGGAAGCAGCTCTGAGAAGAAGGACCTGGAGTCCTGGTGGACAACAAGCTGTTCCTAAGGCAGCAGTGCCCTGGGGACCAAGGAGGCTGATGGTATCCTAAGGACGTTAGGAAAAACATGGACAGCAGGTCAGGGGAGATGATCCCACCCCTCTCCTCAGCCCTGTTGAGGCCACATCTGGAATGTTGTGATCAGTTCTGGGGTCCTCAGGAAAAGAGGACACAGAACTACTGAAGCAGATCCAGCAGAGGGCTATGAAGATGATTTAAAAAAAAAGCCATTTAAGACCTGAAAATTAATATTTCAGAGAGGAGAGAAATCAAGGTGAAAGCCTAGACAGCACACACACCTACATCCACAGGAAGAAGAAAGCCTCAGGTGCAAAACAGGAGCACTGTAGAATATGAAAAGGCCTCCAATGCAAAAATCCGGGGAACTTTTATAATACTATTACTTGTGTCCTAGATAAAGTGTAAGACATGGCATAAGAAGAGTAATACCACAGAGGGTTGTTCAAATAAACTCCACAAAATTACTGCAAAGTGACTACTGGAGGAATCCTCACCTGCTTCAGCTCAACAAAAGTCAATGGGTAAGTACTTCTCACTGGTCCAGAACGTGACAGTCCATCAAGAACCTCCAACACAGTGCCTGCCTGCAGCACAGAAAAGGCAGATCCATGAAAGTCAGTAAGCTTCAGTTGAAATGTAACAGCTTGCACATCCACCCATCAAGTCAGCTAGCTCCATGTGTCCAGAAGGTTAACAAATATTTACACCATCCTTGCAGACATTTAAAATACAATATAGCAGACACAACTGATGAACTCTGAAAGAAACGTGCCACATGTAGAGTAGTGTTTTAATAAAAACAGATGCTCTAATTTTGCTATGCATTCATAAAAATAAAAGTGACCCTTTATTATTTAACTAGAACTACCCCAGGAGTTTCTCACAAAAGTTGTATAAAGAAACACAACTGCTCAGGATGATTAATACAAAGCAATACGTTATCTAAATTTTGCTAAGTTATACTTAGTATCAACTAGGGAAAATGCCAGTGATTCCCACTGAGTTACTCCAGAATCATTCTGAACTAAGTAGGAATACAGTTTAATTCCATCAAGAGCCATCCAAGGTGAATTTACTCTATTTAGTCTTAAATTATTTTAGAAACTCTAAGGCTGTAATTAAGTTGTCATATGTAAGTAGTTGGACTGGTTTTAATGAGACTGGGGGCAAGGTTTAGGCTAGTCACACACATAAATACCTTGCTGAATAAGGATTTAGATGTGTACAATTAAATTGCCTTTAATTGTCAATATGGAATATTCTACCCATCTATGATTCTCTCTCAAATACCATCATCAGTTTTAGGTTAGTTAAAATGCATACAATATGCCTAATGTCTTACAAGCTCAAAAAATCAATTGCATATGATTTTTGATGAAAGATGTCAGTCTGTTTGCCCAGAATTATTGTCACTCTTCAGTGGTAACTACATATTAGACATTCAGACACCTCTCATATACCAGATTTACATTCAAATGCTTAATAAAAAAGAAGGCAAAAAAGGTGTTTAAAAGCATGTAAAACTATACTGTAAGAGTACTCACAGCAGTACAAACTTCTGAAGGTACTCAAATAACAGAAATATTCAATAACAGAAAACTGAACTTTTGCAGAATTTACATGAAAGTTATACTGAAATATTAAAATGTACATACAGTATTTTGCAGTGATGCAACAGCAGCCAGCATGAATTGTCTATGTACACATAATTAAGTCTGCAGTTTTGGCTGGGATACAGTTAATTTTCTTCACAGTAGTTAGCACGGGGCTGTGTTTTGGATTCTTGCTAAGACTGCTGATAACACAGGGATATTTTGGTCATTGCTGAGCAGAGCTTACACAGATTCAAGAACTTTTCTGCTCCTCTCACCAGACAGCAGGCTGGGGATGCTCAAGAAGCTGGGAGGGAACATAGCCAGGACAGCTGACCCCCACTGACCAAAGGCATATTCTGTACCATTGGTGTCATGCTCAGTAATAAAAGCTGGAGGAAAAAGGAGGAAGGAGAGATGTTTGGCGTGACAGTGTTTATCTTACCAAGTAACCAACACACACAAATTGTTCAAAAGGTGTGTGATGTGGCACTCTGATACATGGTTTAGTGAAGAACACAGTAGTGACTGGGTTAATGCTTGGACTCAGTAACCTCAGATTTTTTCCAACATTAATGATTCTATGATGGAGCCCTGCTTCCCTGGGAAGGCTGAGTGCCTCCCTCTGCAAAGGTTGTAGCAAACGAGCTCCTTATTTTGCTTTATCTATGTGTGCAGTTTTTGCTTACCTACTGAACTCTCTTTATCTCAACCCACAAGTTTTCACACCTCTACCTTTCTGACTCTCCCACCCTGCTGGGAGAGAATGAGTGGCTGCATGGTGTTCAGCTGCCTACCAGGATTAAACCACAACAACCATGTAGCCACAGATCTAAACAGACTTCTGAAATAAGCATGTCTTAATTCTAGCTAGGAACAAGCAAGTCTTAAGTAAAAAAAAGGCAACACCAACACTGTCTGGAGGTTGGGTCACCCTTACTAGCCCACAGCCAAGCATGTTCACTTGTGCAAGAAGACTGCTGGTCAAACATGGCTTGCAAAATTCTGATGAAAGTAGCTTGCTCTTATGTTTTCAGTTTGAAAGTCGTACCTAAAATCGCAATCATTTTTCATACAGTAAAATTTCCCAAACATTCCAGACTGCATACATGGTCCACTCCTTATCTTGTGCTCCTCCAAGGGAGCCAGTAATGTTACAGCAATATGTAAGACTTGCCATGCCACAGGAGAGATTTAGCTAAATCAGATCTTCAACAAGAGCTGTGAAGCAAGAGATGCACAAACACTGACAAAGGTAATTTATAGAATTGAACCGTTCCATGGGCATTAATAGTCTTAGCCCTAGGTGGACAGCAAAACCAGAAATGAATACAAGCAGCATTAAGACATGGTCATCACTTGAATGAGCAACTAAGCGGCAATGAATGCTGCTTTGTGCCTTGCTGACCCGAGTATTAGCAGCTTGTATATGTGCCTGTTGGACTTTTTATTTTTAAGTCCCTGCTACCAAAGGGGCTTCTCTTCTGAATATGGGTCAACCAGGTATGATTCACCTAGGGATCGGTAGAAGGTTGTTTCTTTGAAACTTCAGTAGTTTATTTTTGTTCAGCTTTTCAGTCTTCGGTGGTACACACAAAAGAACCCTTCAAGACAAGATTTGGTCTTGCTGCACATTCCTGTTGACTGCTACTTAGTGGACAAGCAGTACCACAAGAGAAATTTACCAGTAAACTTAAAAATTACAAATATTGTCAGGAATTTTTAAAAACAACCTGTAAAACAACAGATGACTGCTAAAAATAAAAGCAATACTTATTTAATCCTCCAAAGCAAAGTCTTAAAAACCCAAGTATAAAGCCAATCATGACAGAAAAAAGGAATGAAATAGCTCCAACAGAAATATCAACTACAGGCAGCATCCTGTTTGCTTAACCCCTTTCTAGACCCAACACACATTAGCACTGCCTGCTACTTGCTATTGCTTGAGCTCTCCACATTTTAAGAACTGAATACTTTTCCAGAACTTACAAGTCTGCAGGCTGCTGTGCTAGGGCAAGCACTTTCTTGTGACCAAGCACTTCTTAGGGCCCCCCAAGTGGTAACCAGAAACTAGCACTTGCTCACAAGCCTGCACAGCCATGTGGATACATCACAGGAACCAAGATTAATTTACTCCCCTCTGGAACAATGCTTCCCAAGTTCTGGGGCTTCAGTCCTTAAAACCTATCATCTTGTTCACACTTCTGGAGCCCATCTACTGTGGTTCTGCCTTTGCTTGCCCTCATTCCTCATCTTCAACACTACTCTTCTGCATCTGTGCAACAAGATTTTTCCCATATCATCTGCTTTCCTGCCTTTGCTCTTACATACCAATGTCAGTGTTTCCAGCATTTTTTAATAAACTGTATTTTTCCCACCCAGAAGGATTCTTTAAAATAAATCAATAGCTCAAAATGAGTAACTGTCTCATCAGAGGACTTGATGCTTAAGGACTGAATTACCACAAAATATCTTGAGGAAAACAAAGATAGAGAACATCTTGCTCTGGTTACATATACCTCTATAAAGTACATTCATATGACCCCTAAAAATACTTCAGAGTCTCCTTTCTCTCATCCTTTCTGCAAAAGTGTCAGGGGAGTTGGTTCACTGGAGTATACACAATGCTCTCTGTGGCAGACTGACTGCTGGACCTCAGCTGCAGAGTGAAGATCCACACAGTACCTGTGTGAGCACTGACTGTCACTGCCAATAACATAGCTAGGAAGTTTACTGTTACCAAAGCTAAGTGCTATTATTTAGAATATTCCCTCTCTGATAGTCACCAAAATACATTAAGGCTCCTTCACACAACAAGGTATATTGCAGCTGGTTCCAGCTGGAGCTAGAAAGGAGTTGGGAAGGCAGCTTTGGGCTGGCACAGTACAAGCCCTCTGTGATTGGAGATTCGACTTGTGTTGCAGGGTAACCCAGCAGAGCAAAAGCTAAGCAGTGGGTCACAGAGCAATAGGCCACCTTCTTCACAGAAAACAGTTCCAGAGGCTCTCAATGCAGACGGCAGTATATGTACAAGCGTGACAGGAACCTTACATCTGGCAGTTTAGACATGCCATCTGCATTCCTAAAACGGATGCCTGGAGAGTGAAACGCTTCCTCTCAAAAATTCATGAAGTGTAGAAGGGGCAGGTCAGGTCAAAGATGCAATATTTGAGCAAGTTTGGTCATCTGACCCTTCTAAGAGTCCAGCAGCACTCATTTCTTGAAGGCATGAAAGAGAAAGTTTTTCATTCTACTGAAACTGGACAGCCTTATCTGAGCACCACGAGCCATGACAAGATGGGAGAGTCAATATCTGATAACTGGGCTGCCAAGTGCTTGCAACCAAAGACAGCAGCCACAGCGGTGGGTGTAGCGATAAGAGCCTATAATTAGTCACTGCTGCCAGTTCAGTGAAACCTCATATGGGAAGAAGACACTCAAAGGTTGTTGAAAGTGATACAGATCTCTTTCAACTTCACAGATGAACCACTTTTATGCAAAACGTTCTTCTGCCCACCACTTGAGCGGAATGACTTGAAAATGCCTGCAAAGCCTTATCACTACTAGATTTTGCAATGCTTCAGCTGCAGAGATGAGATACACAACTAACTGGAAAAATAACTGCCAAATTGAAATTACAGAGTGTGAAATCAGAGCATTAGGAGTTACAGTATCCAGCACATCAACTGCAGTGATCTTCCCTCTCAAAACTTGTCTGTGCCCAGCAGAAAGAATATAGCCAAGTTCATACCTGCAGTCTCCTCTGTTGCCCATTAAACCATCCACTTCACTCACTGCAGGAACCTAGTTCTCAAATGTATCTCACAAAAAATTGTCCTTGGTCCTAAAATGATGGTGCTATGGTCAAACCCCAGATATTTGTGAGCTGACCAGCTATATCACTATTGTCACACAGGCTGGGTTCTGAGTGCTTAGTTCTGTGTGCTTTTCCCTCAGCAGCTCATCAGCTACAGATCTTGTCAGAAACTTTACCAATAAAACTTTCAAATTTATCAAAAATGTTCCACATTCAAAATTTAAAGGTCTGGAAGTATTTAAAATACATATTTCCTACTTTTCTTTCCACTTTAGAGGCATCACCAGCTACAAAAACACTTTGTTGTAAGTCTCATGGCAACATTTCCCCAGCTACATGAGTAATCCCCCAGCTACTGATATATGAGTAATCTTAAACAACTATGAATCTGTTGTGTTAATATATTAATTTCAGTTCAGCAAAGCTTCAGGCACATACTGCATATTGTAAACACTATCTTTTTACAGCCACGTAAGATGCATTTGATCATTTTCTAATACAGGCATGGTTCCTAACACCCAAACTGTGTTCCCTCCTTCCTCAAAGTTTGCTTTCAAGGTTTCCTTCTTTATTTTGTAGTATATCTAGAGCCTGTTGTGACACCCTGATAAATACTTTAATAAAAAGCAAACAGAGAGCATCATGAAAAGATACACAGTGTATTACAGATGCTAATTTACCTTCTGCAAGCGAACCTTCCCGTATGCAAATTTGGGTGTTGTTGGAGGGATAAGACCTTCTGGTAACTCCTTATACTAGAAAGAGAAGGAGAAAAAACACACATACACACACACAAGTTAAGTACAAACACACTTTAACTGAATTCTCACTTTACATTTCACAACTTACAGAATTATAACTTTAGCTAAAAGTAAATAACCCCCCTACAGGTTACAGCTGCATCTAGTCTTCAGATGGAGTTTTTTGTTTGTTTTTTCAAAAGAAAAAATTTTACTTGATCACATAAGGTGAGCAATTTTTAATAACCATTCAACATTAGGTAAAGGTAAAAAGCATAATGAACAAAGTGAACGACCAAAATTCCCAATGCCCTTGGAGCCCTCCTGTGGCTAAGCCTGAGTTACTCTCTTCCACAGCTTTTCTGCAGTCCTCTCCCAGTTCATGGGAGCTTGAGTGAACCTTTACAAATCTCTGAGACAGTATTTCCATCTCACCCTTTGTGAGCAACACTTCCTTATAGGAATTACTAGCCTCTTGTGCCTTTCCTTTCAGTGTTATGATATTCCACCACCACCACCTGCTACTCCATTACTACCTGGGCTGGGGTCCTTGAGAAACAGGCCTGGAGACCACAGCTCCATGAAATCCCTGAGGTCCCATCTTTAGCTTCCCTCTGTTCCTGTTCTAGACAACTGTCCAGTTAGTCACAGGGAAACATGACAAAGAAACGCTGACCACCCATCTACTTCTGGTTGCTTCTTGTCCTGTACTTTTAAGAATAATCACCAGAAATCAGCAGAGAGAAGGGATGAAGGGCCTCCACTCACTCACTCACTCACTCACTCACTCACTCACTCACTCACTCACTCACTCACTCACTCCTTTCCTGGACACCTTTGAGGCGTGGCAGACCAGACAGTGGCTTTCTGCCCAGTATCTTGGCCTTCTACTTTCTATGCCTACACCCTTCTTTTCTCCTTGCCATCATTCCCTTCTCCCCCTCCTGACATTATTTAATAGCCACTCTTCACATCTGTTCTTTCATTAACTAAACATGGCCTGTCTGCATATCAGAGAAAAAACTTCTGCAGATGAGATACCCGTGTGAACATCAATCAAAACCTATATTCTAATAAACATGTACAAAAGACCAACCTTGTGAAGAGTGTCTCCATCTGCAAATTGGTAACTTTGGAGTGCTTACCTTGTGAGGGTTTTGTTTAAATAAATTTGTTTAGGGGTTGAAAGGTTTTTTATTTAGCTGGAGGCTTTGTGTTTTGTTTTTAACAGACCACAGCACTAAATTCCCAATGCTACCCTGTCAAGTGTCAGTCATGGATGGATGAAAGCCTGATTTACATTTCCAGTAAGAAGTTAATTTCTTCTCCTTTGTATTGGAACACAATCAAGATTCCCAGATTTAAAGAAAACAAAAGTTGTATTCACCCAAGAGGAGAAATCAAAAGCAGGAAATTTCAGCCTCAACAGTAAAAACTAAAAGAATGGTATCAGCAATTGAAAGAAACTGTAGACTTAAAATCTTCATTACATTTTTTAACTAATGGAAACTGTAAAGGAACACTTTAATGTTATCCTTGTAGCACAGCTAACGTGTTGAAAACAGTCATTTGTTACAAGTAACTTTATTTTCTTTCATCAGCTTCACCTCAAACCGCAACTGAGTGGATAATTTGTTACAGGTTTAGAATCCACAATAGTGACAGGAAAACATCACTGAAAATCTATGGACATGCAAATTAAGAAACAAACCAACCACAGCAAAAAATGACCCAACACACCTGAGGTTATAGTGAACATTTCACATCTTATCAAGGCTCTCTCACTGCACTAGATTACTACTTACATCTCAGAGAGGGGTCTTGCACCTTGAAGAAAACAACTCAAAATCAGGAAGTTTGTGGATTTCTCTGGTGAGAAAAGCTGTATCAAGACAGGAAACTCCCCTTGGAAAGGCCATCAAAATTATCCCATCAATTTATCCCATCAGGCTTAGTGATAATGGTGAAATTGAAGAAAAAAAATCCACAGCAGGCCTTCCACAGTTAAAGAGATAAAGGCATTCTCAACCATAGATAAAGTGTAGTACACTTTTGGGAGACCTACTCTTAGAATAAAAATGTCTTCTAGTGCATAGGAATGTTGCTGGTATGCAACGGGATAGTGACTATAAGCCTGAGCCTTGGGATTCACATGGAACCCATTTTTAAGCCTCATCTGAACAGCCTCCAGTGTGAGGCTATTCAAAACACAGACAGAGGTTCCATGTTCTACTTCAATCTACTCCAAGTTTGTGGAGACACTGTGAATTTTTACAGCAAGGCAAAGCTGGTCCCACCCACTAGTTGCAGTTTGTGAAAACACAAAACCAAGATGTGCTCTTTTGAGTAACCCTGGTCTTTCTCAGAGGCCCAAAACCTCAACATGAAGTTTGGGACAGACAGCCAAAGCACTAAACTGCAGCACAGATTGGGCTGACATCAGGTCATCAGCCTAAGCTGACTGAATGGCTGACTGACGCTGCAAGGAAAAAGCTCCGTACACTCCTCCTCCATCTCTACTCCCAGCCAAACCCTTCCCATCTCCCTCTGCTCCCCCTGTGGCAGCACTGGCTCTCATCCTACTGAGTGAGCTGATTCACCTCACTGACCTTGAGAGAAAACAAATATAGCAAAAAAGAAGAGCTGAACCATATCAGAGTCAGATCTAAACCAGTATCCTCTCCTCTAAAATGAAGGAGGAAGCCATTGGGACAGAAAGAATAGCGAGAGAGGTGCAAGATCTTTTGTTTTTTGTAACAAGAAGCAGTTAAGTTGGCCTAATTGTAAGGTTCCATTTCACTTCCCCCAGCTGCAGAAAATAGTACATTGAGAAGCAACTTACACCAACACAAGAACAAGAGAGTTTGGATGATGTTTCAAAGAACCATTCTAAAAATGTCCTGGAGACACTCACCATACCAATGACTTTTCTCAAGGCAAAATACTTTTCTGTCAGATCTCCTGCCTCGCTCAGGGGAGCATCATAGTCATAACTAGTGGGCTGAGGCATGTAAGGCATATTAGCACCTAGGGGAGGAGGAAAAAAGAAAAAGCAATAAAAACAGTGGAAGAGATGAATTTTTTTCCAAAGGTATCAACTGTCAGAATTCTTTCTGATTACAGACAGAATCTGCTACATTTTTAGATTCAGTGTACGCCTTGATGTTTGGGCTTTGGCATAAAAAACTGTTCCTGAAGGAGGACAATATCCTTGTGAGCTTACACCACTCTGTGAAATATTCTGAAGAGAAACAAATTTATTTGTGTTCCAACTGTTTCACAGCACCGAGTGAAGCAGAAGTAGCCATGAAGGTTTGGTACAACATGTTGGCAATAAACAAAGAACAGCTAGTGCAGTCATGTATTTTGCCATGGACAAGTAGGCACAGCTCATTCTTTCACAAAATACATTACTACCTAATTCAAAAACAGCTCCCCTCCACCATTAGTATAATTTAAATAATTTCTTACCATTCCAATAGGCAAAGTTAGTCCCACCTATAAACATGTACCTAAAAAGAAAAAAAATCAGGTTTTGCTGAACTGGGAAAAGAAATCCCCCCAAAATTAAGCTCTACTGAACACACACTTACAGGTTAACGTTAGCACCACGTGCCAGGATTTCATTAAGTGTTTTAGCTATAGTTTCTGCGGGCACAACAGAATGACGGTGCCCCCAGTGATCCAACCATCCAGTATAAAACTCAGAATTAACCTGAAAGGAGGAAGGGCAAAAGAGGAATGGAAAACATGAAGAGGGAACAAGAACAGAATGCAATGTGAATTAAGGTTCATAACTGTAAGAGGGAAGGAAAAAAAGGCACCTTGACTAATTTGAGCCATTTTTAAACTACTATAAATACAGCAAAGTACATACTAGATCAGTCCTTTTCAGCAGACTACAGGTCAAAGGAATTAAAGGATTGTTTCAATAATTTTATAGGGACATTCTGAAAACAATTGCTTAAGCATCAAAGAGTATCGATTTCCTGGGAACCTGGCAACAAGGATGTGTTTCAGATGCTTGGCATTCAAATGAATTATGGAATCAACATATTCTCTGCAGAATAGCATACACAAACTGGATGTAATGAAAAATATTTCAAATTGCTTTCTAAACAACTCCTTAGCACAGAGATAATTTTGTACCCTTAATGGGCCTTCTCCCTTTCTCAAAATGGCTTCCAGTGTTCTCACATCCCACTATAGCTTGTATAAAACCTCTAGGGTAGCTGAAAACAGGAAACAACTTCTAATCTGCCCTTTTAATTCTGCTTTTAACTTCTACCTACACACATATCTCACTAACTTGTCTAACCATCCTTAGTGTTTCCGCTGCTTTGTAAACATTTGTCTTAGCAAGGAAAACTACTGAAGCAAAATCATTACTTTTTGAGACTAAAATAACATTTGCAGAGCAGCAGTTAACGCGGATTTGACAAACACACAGAGAAGTTCCTCTATTCACTTTTCTGACTTGGAAATTATAGCTTCGTCAACAGGTCCCTAAAATTGTTCAAGCACTGCCGTCAATCCCTCTCTGATTAACAACTTCAAGATTAGACATGATACAAAAAGTTTAAGTGAAAACACATACCAAAGGGCCCTTGGGTTCACTGCTCCTTTGAGCTAAGAATGCTGCTGTGACATTGCCACCTATAAACAGAAAGAAATAAAATTGAATTGCTATATCCATAATTTTCTGGGTCCATCATTTTATTGAAATTGGTGTCTTATCTCCCTTCCAGCCTAGCAAAAATCACGACAAGAAAGCTGCTCCAGCAAACACAGGAATCAATACTTTTGATTCTGATGTTTAACTTGCAAAACTTATTTTAAATATATACGTGCACATATGCATGCCTGTGTGTCTTTGCTTTTGAGACACATCTTTTGAAAACCCAGCTTTTCTCAGAAATGACATCCTGGCATAAAGAAGTCTGAGATATGTCAGAATTGCTATTGATCATTGGAAAGTCTAAGTCTGGGGTTACGTTACCAAGGCTACGGGGAAGAGCAGAAACCAGGCAATCTAAAGAGGTGTTTCACTCTTGATCACTCCTAGTGGCTGAAGCCACAATGGCTGGAAACAACTTCTCTTGCATAAAGGATATCGGTGTAATTTTGCCTGATTGGTGGGAGGAATGATGAGGAGGACGCCATGATATCAGAAGGCTAATTAATTGCTTTATTATCCTATTAATCTATACTATATTACACTACATCTAAACTGAAACTGCACAAGCACTCAACTGCCCAGAATCTCGTGACTGTCTGCTGACCAACAGTCTGGACACGTGCTTGGCCCTGATAGGCCAAGGAAACAAAACACCATCACTTTGGGTAAACAATCTCCATATTGCATTCTACTTTGGCACAACACAGGAGCAGCAAATGAGATAAGAATTGTTTTGATCATTCTCTCCTCTGCTTTCCTCACTGCTTCTCTCAGGTTCAGAGAATGTGAATCCCACAAAAGGATACACATGAAGACATCCACAATTTCATTCAACTTGCAAGAAAACAGATCCCTGCTAAGCACATGTGTTTGGTTGTAGAGAGAATAAGGTACAGAAGAGGCTGCACAATAAAAAACCACGAAAATATTGGTCTTAGAGTTTGTTTCTTGTGCCTTAAGCCTATTTTGTTAAGTCCATGCAGTATACAAACATTTAAATCCCTAACTCGTTTAACAAAATGGTACTCTCTGATCACACTACTAATGCTTAGCCATTCTTCAGACCTATAACACAGCAAATTGTAGCAGTGTGCACATTTCTAATGATGATCTTCAACAGTATTTTTTTTCTAATAACCTCTGGCATAAAAAGAAATGTATTTGGATTGCTGGATTCCACGACAGACAAAGGACATTAAAAAACCCCAACACCAAAAAGGAATATTAAAAGAATCAAGGAATCAATGCCAACTATTATTGCTAATTTTTAGGAGATATGTACTATGAGCAGCATAAATTGGCTATTCATGATTCCAAGATGGAAGGAAGTGATTATGACTTTCTAACTCAGTGGTCATGGGCGATTCTTGAATGTTTAAGAGTATGTCAAATACACATAAATGCCTGTTACCCCATTTAAACAAAGCAGGCAAGTTTGGCAAGCAGTCAAGTAAGTTTGTCCTGCAACAAACACACAGAGCTTAGAATTTTTGGAATCAAACAGCAGTCTCCAACCTGGAGCAAAGTCCACCGTTGCATAAAGACCCTGGAGAGCCCCACATTTCAAGTGAAACTGGCTGGCACCATCAGTTGTGAAGAGCACCACCTCATCCCCAAGATGCAGGCGAAAGAGCTTCAGAAGGAAGCGCAGGTAGTCGTAGTCGCAAGCGAAGTAGCTTCCGTACTCGTTCTCTACCTGCAGAGCAAAAGCAAGTCAGTAAAGCCATAGCCAATTCAGTCTGCATCAGATAACAAAACAGAAAGCACAAATTCAACCCTCTTCTTCCTTTGATAGCAATATTGAAAATGTCACTAACTCCAGATCTGAGGAGTATGAGAAGACAAGACTCATTCCTCTCAACTGTACTTTACAGTGGACCCATCACTGTGCAGAGCTAAGCCATTTTCCTGCAAAATTCTGTCCCCACCCAAAGTATCTGTTTAGCTACAGTGATCATAATAGTCTCTACTAAAATTTGAGATCTATAACCCACCTCCCAAGCAGACCAATAAAACCATAGAACAGGTTGTGAAATGATCAAAGCTACAACAAAACTGGACATTCAGAACAGAGACATCTACAAAGGGCTCACATGAACCACAAAGCCCTGAAATGGACTCAAAAGGATTTAATGGAGAACAACTGTGCTACTACTGCGAGGCACACATCTTGCCCCTTTTCCAAGGAGATGAACTTTTCAGCTCCAGATACCATAGGTTCCAATCCTGAAGGTTATTTCTGGAAATCCTGTTATAAGCATCTTATTTCTGCCAAAGAATAATTTTGCCCAGTGCTTCTGCTCAACAGACAAACCACACTGTTCAACAAAATTATCTTTTGCATATTACAAGAAGGGTCACTTATCCCATCCTGCACCAGAAATTGAAAAGAAATTGAAATAAAGCTTTGTTATGATCAAATACTACAAATATAGGACAATCACTCCCATACATCTATCTAGAAGGAGTTTAGGACAGAAGCTACTCACCATGAACATACAAAATTGTGCTCTGAAACATTTACAACTTAAGTTAGGTGCTAAATTAGGCTTACTCCATACTGCTTTTGCTTCTATCTAAGGGTATTCTTATTCCCCTTTTTCTTGTCAGACTGTTTCAGGCAACTGTATGCATTTTGGCTTTATGCGAGAATTGCCACAAACCTCAGATCTAAAAAGTTACACAAGTTCCCTCTATTGCTTTATACAGCTGTGGGAAACAACCTTGATAGAACGGATCAGGGCTCTCTGAGTCCTAGAAACAGTGGATTCAGTTCTTTAGGATAAGGTATTTCATCAGAATCTTGCAGCTACCTGAAACTTAAGAAATACCTGTGACACCACCACCCAAGACCCATGGTGTGTCTGCAAGAGCGGTGTAAGCATTCATGTTGCTTGGGTTCATCTGATTTTCAGAAAGTTACCTGCACCATGATGATTGGACCTCCATTTTGATAGAGATAAGGTCTCATCTTTGGCAAAAGGACACCCATCCATCTCTCTACTGCTTCCAGGTAATCTGTGATACACAAAGTATGCATGTTTCACAACTTTTCTGCCTTTTTCTAATTTTGTTTTAAATTACACATGGGTCATCTTTACGTAGTCTTCTAATTATGTAAATTATGAACAGCATTTAATGAACAGTTTGCTCTTATACTTGAACAAATGTGCTCTTCTACTTGTTCATAAATGCTTCCAATACAGTTTACTAAAAAATAAAACATTTAAATACTGATGAACTAGAAGAACTTCATTATATCTCACAGGTTGTCCTAATGCATTTCAATAGGAAGACAAATTCAACTGTTGATCTATGTATTATTTTTTAAATAGATAATTTAACCACAGCTAGCAGAACTGAAGTTGGATATATCTGTATATTCACTCCAATAAACACATTAACCTCCTGTCTCATCTTATTCTCCCATGTCTGGTTCTTAAACAGGAGCACATGAGAATGCTGTAACTTGTTCTGGATTGCACGTTAACCAGCCAAGAAGAATCCCCATTATGAGTGGCTGTGGCAAATCCAAAAACCTCACAGTTGAAGCATTCTTCTCCTCAATGGTGACAATGATTCCCCTCTTGGCACCAACTTGACAATACCTTGGAAACTTTCTCCCCTACTTTGATTGTTCTACACACTTTTTGAATGCACTCTTCTAATTAAAAGTATTGAAGATTTTACTCATAAGAAAACTTGAGCTGAAATATGAATTATTTAGTAATGGCCTCAAACAGAAAGTTGCCTTGCTGCTACAGTATATTTTTAATGGCCTTTTCTGATGTCTCTACCTGAATCAGAAGACCTGAGAACAATAGATTTCTTTTCCAACAGCCATGCAGGAAGACCTCCCTGGGAAAAGAAAGGGAAACAGCAACATATTTAGGAATCCTAAGAAGAATTTAGCCTCTTATTAAGACATATACTGAGACAGGAAAACTGATTTTCTACAAGAAAGTAGTAATTCCTAATGAAAAAAAAATACAGAAGTAAGTTTGTATTGTAAGAAGTCACTTAGGATGCATGGATTTTAACACACTACACCAAGACTCTTGTCTAAGGATACATCAGTGAGTAAGTCTGTCTACTTTAAGAAATACTTGCACTAGATTTACCCTAGAAGTGAGCTGTTACAAAAGGTTGTATACCATGTCCCATTCTGCACAGATGTAAGGTCCAGCTCTCAGGATAACAAGCAATCCAGTGTCATTGGCAAGCTGCAGGAAATACTCTAGATCTTTGCCACCAAAAAAGTCATACGTGCCCATCTGGGTTTCGTGGTAGTTCCATGGGACATACCTATTAAGAGAGAAAATCACCTTCCATTAGGAAACTGAGACTAAACCAGAATTCTGGAAAACAGCTATTTGCACTACATGCCCCAGAGATCAGTAATGCTACTGATCCTTTGGATCAGTATTAGACAGGAGTAACTCTCTGGCCTTTCTTCTGCCAGACATTTCATACAGCAGAAGGCTTTAAAATTGACATTGAATTAGGGTTATGTCTGCAGGAGTCCCTATCAGAGCAAGAACAGGTTCTGGTAGTGCTGTTGTGAAACCATGATGTCTGTTCCAAAATTAAATAAACAGTTTTGAAGCTGGCAAGGCAGCTGGCAGCTGCAGAGTGGTGGGAAGTTGATGAGGAGATGAATGTGGTAAACCACTCATGAAGGAGGAGGCCAAGAACAAGCACAACACATCACGTGACCCCTCATGAATGGATCACCCAGCTTGCACAGGGAACGCCAACCAGGCTGTCAGGTCTATGCGGCTGCCACTGCAAAGAATTTGAAAAACACCTAAGCCTCAAATCATATTGCATCTAGGTCCCAGAAGTTTTCATTGACCAGGAACAATGCAAGTCCTGGAAAACCACTGGAAGAACAATTAAGTTAAGAAATGTTAAGGTGCCCAAGAACTTGGACAAAGTAAAGCTTAATTTCAACTAAGTAATAAAGATGTCAAACAAGCACATCACCATTGAAAGAACACCTCTCTCCTACCTCTAGGACTCAGGAGACCACAGCCTCAGCACAGAACATCTCACAGAAATAAAAAAAAAAACCAAAAAAACAGTAATCTACAAAATACCATGAGCAGTGCTGTAGCTGATAATCCCTGCTTGACAACAGTGTTGTGTTTGCCATGGTACTAAGTGGCAGTCTAGCACAGACAGACTAAAATTAGGGATGAGTACAACTTGAGTAAGGATTCAAGGGAATGTGAAAACTCATTCCTCTAAAATTTCTAAAATTCCCAAAACTGTGTCTAGTCAAGCAAAGATCCTCTAAGGCAACACTTTCCTTACTGCCTGGGTTTGTTAGTATGTTCCACATTTAATTTTGCAAAAACCACCCAAGAGGGAAAGAAAGTCCCTAAAACAATGCTTTCAATAAGGAAGAAAAACAGGAACCCTCTCATGAGTACACTACTAAAATGGCCATACACAGACAGACATGTACATGAACATCAAATACAAGAATTATAATCTTTCAACCTTCGTGAATATTATAGCATCTCAAATGCCAAAATTTTAAGCCTCTGTTTGTAAAGATAAAGCTTCAAATTTGAGTGCCAGGATGGGGTCAAAACAATGCACTCAGACATCAAAATGCAGATTTTTCTTCTATGTGGTATATTTTATTTCTGTGTCAAGCTGCTCTAATTGTTTCTGAAGCACAATTAACTCACTTGTAAAAAAAACTACATGTGCATTTAATGAATATATGAACCATGTGAAAATACACTCATTGAATTATGAACTTGTTCAGAAAGAAGTCTTAAGGTTTAAATGCACTTAATACTGTCTGAGGTGAGGATGAAAGGGTTTCTCCAGCTTCCTTATGCTCAAGATGGAAGAAAATAGAAAAATCCTTCCAGAAACAGTTTTCATTTATGTCACATGCTTGACCACAAGACTGGAAAAAAAGCAGATTCTAGCAGAGAAAAAGGGAAGAAGCACAAGAAAAAAACCTATTTGAAACCACTGTTTTATATAATGAATCATGATAAAAATTAATTTTAAACATTGGTCTAAAAATGGTTACTAAGATACTTTAATCCAACAATACATTTTCTACAGCTAGTGATGGCCTTAAATGAAATAACTGAAATTATTATCTTTAATGAATATATTTGTTACATACCACTGTCAAAATTTACAGTCAGTTGTTAATCCTGTACTGCTTTAGCAACAGAATAATGAACTTATAAAGGAAAATCTCATCCTTTTTCAAACTTGAAATATGGTACTTATTCTGTATTTGAGTTTACTTTCCATTTACACACAATTTCTAAGCTTCATGCTATAACCCTCCTTTCTTTAGAAGTTACAGCTTTCCTCTCCTATTTCAGATATTATCAACAGGCAAAAAATCACACTTCAACTTTTTAATGTACAAGATAATTCTCTCTGTAATACCAGGGTGGGATTTTTTTAATAGTGTAAAATTGAATAAATTGTATCAATGAGCATGCTACTTAAATTACTCATATATGAGCGTTTAAAAACAGTAATTTATGTTTAAATTTTAAATATTCCATATTCCAAACAGCAGCTCCTTCATAGAAGGACTTTGTACAGGTTTACACCCAAATAGAGTAAAACAAAGAAAATGCTCAACATTCTTTAACTTTCTATGAGCCTGTAAAGGTAACTGTGGATTCTTCCAGGAAGCATCTTCACTGATCAGTAAATCCTGTATACATCTTCTGCCCCATCTAGTGGCAATTGTTTATTTGCTCTGCACAAAACAAACCCCAAACCTCCCGTGCTTTCCAGATGCCTTCTTCAGCCAGCACTCATTTCCAGCTGGCAGACACAGTCCAGAAACCGAAAACAAGGATCTGTGTGACCAGATACCTCTGCTGAGGTGGGCAGTGAGCTCCTCAGCATCCTCCTCCACCACCTTCTGGGACATTACACCAACCACAACACTAAATTTCAACCTGCTTTTTATAAGGCATAAGCCTTGATTTCTTAGGCTTTAATATAAGATCAAGCTTACTGTCATCTGTTTTCTCATGTTCTGTTATTGCTTAAGGTGTTACCAGGTGCAGACAATTATATTCATGTACTGACTTCACCCATTCCAGAGACCAGGAGGAACTGCTGCCCCAGTCATGAGCTGAATGATGCATCGAGGCACAGACAGCCTTTTGGAAAAAAGGCTGCAGAGAACAGGAAGGAGAACATGTCTGGTTGGCTTTATCCACAAGGTATTTACAAGCACAATCCCATCATATAAGGACCCTGTTTCCCTTGAAGTGGTAAACCTTACTGGGAACACCTTGATAAGAATAAGGAAGGTTCCCATATTTCAAATTATAGCAGGACCATTCCCTGTCTTATGGAAAAAAATCCCAAGCAGCAAAATCACAGTCTTCAGATGAGGTCTCAAGACTGGGAGTCCAACCACCACATTCTGCCAGAGTCCAGCAGTGATGCTGCCCATTCATTCCAGAATGACTTTACAAAATTTGTATCTCTGTCCCTTGCTAGCAGTATTACTGATACAGGAAAGAGTAGGCAAAAGAAGAGAAAACAAAAACCCAATCACATAGACCAATTTCCATTTTTTTACCAAAATCACACAAAATCACAGAAGATTTCTTTGGGGTAATATGACTATTCATAGCTTTATCTCAAATAATCAAGAGCAGTAAGACCTGATTATTGAGAAACCTCAAAGAAAAACAAAAGGGTTTTTTTGTAGGTGAGGTGCTTTTTTAGCATCAGGAAGAGAGTGATTAGTGTCAAATGGAAAGACACATGGATTTGACTCTTGTAGAAAATGCAAGGCACAGGAGCACTTTCAGATTTATCTTTCACCATAGCAGAAAAAATTCAGACGTGAGCAATAATGGGAGAGAAAGTCAAAGAATCTCAGTCTGCTCTTAGAAAAACAAGAGGAGACTAATAAAGCTGTTATGATGTGATCCAGCAATAATGCCCAAAGCCACAGTTGCCATAAGCACTTGACAGCTGCACAGCACCTTTTGTGACAAAACACAGCTCAGCTCTCCCAAGACCATCAGAGATCAGCTGGCACCAGCAAAACAACAAATCTCCACTCCTTCCTGCACAGCAGAAAGATACTAATGCAAAACAGTAAAGCAGAGTAAGAGGTCCCAACAAGGGAAAAAAGCAGAAAAGAAAGAAGGAAAAAACCCACCTTGTTAGTGGGAGATCACAAATGAAGAGGGAGAAAGCAACAAGAAAAAACCCAAACTGGCCCTGCAGCAATTTTGCCATTGAACAACAGTGACAAAGGGAATGGAAAAAAACCATACCTATCTCAATTCCAGTGATGCATCAGAGACATGAAAAGGCAATTAAAAAAATAGAAAAAATGGACTATTTGAAAAAGCTGGAAATGAACAAAGGGCATTGAAAACACATGGGTGTTGGGAGGAGGAGGAAAATTAATGAGAGACATAAGGGAAGTATGAGACACTATGGATCATAGGAGTCACTGATCATAGGGTCAGTCACAGGCTGACCTTCAAGCCAGACACCAAAAGTCATAATTTCCAGGTCCACTTTAAATTACTTTTATTTCAGCAAAAAGTAATTACTTGGGCAAATCCAGCAACCTGGTCCTGAGCAAGTTCGTTACTCAATCTCATTGCTCTTATTAATGTGAGCAAAGACAAAACTTGATTCCTTAACAGAAAAAAACTTAAGTACACGACCAGGTAGAAAAGACAAGGACTAAGGGTTTTGCGCACACACACACACAAAAATGAAAGCTGTTTAAGCTTTTTTTTTTAAGAAGTACACCTAGCTCCCCATCCATTTATCTAAATTTAAATGCTTCTGCTGAAATAGCTTGAAATAGCTTTTAAATGTTACTGCAGTATTCACCAACATTTTCAAGGCTTCTGAGTGATACCAACCCAGGCTCTACTAACAGGTTATTGTTTCCTCACACCTAGTCTGCCTTTTGACCAGAGAGTACAGTGTCCCTGGCAGAGGCAGAGCATGTACAATTGTTCCATAGTTGCCAAAGTTCATAGTCCAACAATTTATTTCAGGTCACATTTGCACCCTGGATTGTGAAGCCAGAGGAATTGCCTATCATCAGGGAAACAGACTGCTGGTTACAACCTGCCCAGCTGCCCCCATCTATGTGGTTAAAAGCCATCCTGTACCACCCTTCACTTCTCCAGAGCTTCCTCACCTATTACTGGAAAAATAATAAACAAGTAACAATGGCAGGCTCTTAATGACTTCTCGTACAGCTCCCAGGACCACAAATCCCTCAGAAATCAACAGCTACTCACGTTTGAATGGCATCAAGCCCTGCCATCTTCATCTTCAGCAGGCGGTCTTTCCAGTAATACGAGGGCACCCGCGAGTAGTGAATGCTACCGGAGATGTAACGGAAAGGTTTCCCATCCTTGACAAAGGTGTTGGATTCATAATCAATCCCAAAACTCCTCTCAGGTTCATTCTGTAAACAAAACTAAACCAAAACAAAAAAAGACACGGTATAATTTTTTTCTGCCTTGGAAGACACAGAGAACAGGCTATACAACACCTACAACATCTGTGGGTTGTCTACAATAGAAGATATAATGGTCCTAAAATAAGAGATGGTGAATGACTTTCCTCTAGCTATCTATAGCCCACCTGAGTCTTAGCACAACAAATCAGCAAAAGGGAGCCAGTGCAATGTGTCACAGGACAAAAGAACAAGGAAACCGGCAGATATAGTTCAAAGAAAACACACTCCCTCCTGAAAAATGGAGGACAAAATTGCTAAGCCAATATGCCTATCCCTAGACTGTCATTAAACAGCAACTGAGATTACACTTTACAATCATTTCAAGACTACAAAGTCCAAGGAGGAAGACAACAGCACGTTCCATCTGTAACAAAGGCATTATTTTACAGAAAACCTAAAAAATGTAGTGGAAAATGTCCTAGATACACATAGCAATTCAAAGCATCCTGCCAACAGAAGTGAAATTGTGTGGTGGATGTGTAGCAACAAGTAAGAGAGGATACAGCAAGGAGCTGCCAGGGAAACACGAAAAGCAAGGGGCTGCCAAGTGCTGCACAGCACAGGCTTTTTATGCTCTGTTTCCACAAACATGGACCCACTCTTAAGATTACTTAACTTTATTAAGATAAATAAATCTTGATTCAACAAAGGTATGGGCATGTCAGGCCTTTCCAAAATCAGGACCACACAGAATTCGGAAATACAAACCAACTGCTCTGGAATAAATGTAACTCAAGGGCTAGGATTCTCTGTAGCAAATTATGATGCTATAGTAACTTCAGGCTGTTAGACCTCAAGCAAACTATTGCTGAAAAAGATGTACAGGTAGGTATAGCTGCTTACTTCCTGTTCAATTTAAATGTATGTGACTTTTTCCTGATCTTTCATTTATAACCTGCATCTTGATGGCTGGGCACGCTGCACTAGGATGGAATTGTTCCGTGTGTACGTATGAAGGAAACTATTCACTCTTACAGACACCAAGCAGATGTTTCACATTCTTCAAATGCTTTTTCCCTAGGGTACTGTGACAAGTCACAGCACTAACGCAGAGCAGAGTGCTTCAAAATGAACATGAGTAAGTGGAACTCTGAAACCAAACACAACAACACCGAAAAGAAACCAAAAAAAAAAGCACCACTATGGATAAAAGCACCTTACACATTAAAAGGCCATTATCCCTGGAAATAAGGAGAGGCAAAATAAATTGCTGTGGTGTCCCTCTGTAAGAGGGTTTTAACCCCTCATTCAGACTAACCATACCAAGAGGTCTGTGGAAAAGACACTTGCTCCATTCATGGCAGAGAACTGTTGAGATGATGAACGTTGAAAAAACCGTTTACATGCCCTCAGGGACAGATACTTCTGGCAGAGAGCCATGGCTATCTTAAAACAATTAAAGGGAGATATTAATTATGAAAGTGGTAACCACTGAACCAGTTACCATTTAGAAGTCAGGTTTTTGAAGCTGTGACCATAGGTGTAAATCACCTTCCCAACACATACACTTCCTGACACAGTGGTACCATGTGGGTGAGGAGAGGGAGGAAGCTACCAGAATACTTCAAATTCACCTCATTCATCATTCATTGTACACAGACTTCCTTCATGATCATTTCCTCAGCATTACTTCATTTTCAGTGGATGATCCAGGATTTGCAACCAAAACAAGAGAGTTCTCCTCATGAATTTATGTCTGGCTCTGCCAATACTGTATACTCACCCTTGTGAATATATATGCAGGAATTCATTCCCACTTTGTCACCCTAGATAATGGGGTAGTGGCTCTGCTTGTTTGGTAAGCAACACAAACAGCACTGTTTGGGGCACCACTTCCTTCATACCAAATCATATCAGTGCCCAGCTGAAAACTCAGACCCTTACAGGCAATGGTATCATGTTGCACCTTACACCCTCAGAGCATACCCATATGGAAATGAGAAAAACTAAAGAATTTGTCCTTGCTTAAATCAAGTAAGAGTTTATTTTTGAACCTTAATGCTATTTCAACATTTTATAGTGTGCACATCTCTTGACACAAAGTTTTTTTCCCATCTTCAACACACAGAACTATTTATCAGTGGTAAAAATCTCTCATTCTCCAAATTTACAAAACAGGGGTTTTTTTTCTTATTTAGAAAGCAAACAAAAATGAGTACAAATCCTCCATCTCTCAAGATTTTAGCCTCTCAGACCAATCACAGAACACCTCTTTCTCCACCTCAAACCTTAAGTATCAAAATTGAGAACCACAAATCCCTCATTTTCTTCTGTTCCTTCCAAAATATTCTCTTAGTAACCTTTCTGTGCCCTCTCAGTGGTCCTTTTCTCTGCATCACATCCTCACCCCTGCTGTCTGCACCTTTTTCTCCTAGTAGGCTTTAGGCAAATGTAATAGTGGCCTTTCCCACTTTCCACCATGACTGATTGAGCAGTAAGTGTAAGAGTTTACAAAACTAGTAAGGTTTATTGTTGGTAGCTTTCTGTTGGTAAATAGAAGGAGTGTGTTAAAACTATTCAGCACAAACTGCTACAATGCATACTGGTACAAAATAAAAGGTCACTAGAGGCCTCATAGTTGATTATAAGAATAAAGTTTTATTAAATCCCAACATTTAGAGCATTTGTTATACCACAATTTACATATTTTCCAATCCATTCTATAGTAATTATATAATAAATATAATTTTCACAAAGTGACAATACTATTATATTCTGCTATTAATTCTGACATTAATTAACTCCTCCTCAGCCCCCAATGAACTGGCCTTTTATAGGATGAAATATATATTCATTTAGTTAAGTTCTCTAGATTAAATACATTACACACACACACACATAAAATTTACCAAAAAAAATTAAAAATTAAAAAATAAGCAGCACAGCAATTTTTCTTCGTCTGAAATACTGAACACAGGTCTGCACTGCGTACATTCAAATCAAACTGGAAAAAGTATAGAAAGAACCTTGAAGGACAGTTAGAGATTGCTGATTAGAGAGATTATAGAAATGGTTCATTCCTTTTATCAAACAGAAAGTTGATATAGGATACTTCCAATCCATAACTAAAAAGCAAAATAAGAAACGGCTTTGAAGTCTTTTGGCACAGAAAGAAAGCATTTTAAGTAAGAAGTAATCACCAGCAAACAACCTTTCAGAGGGAGAGATACAAAAAAAAGGGGCAAGAACTAAATTACATCAGGAGAACTCAACGAATGGATGAAATGACAATGACCACTCCTAAAATGATGCATATCTGCTTCTGAAAGGATACATAATTATCTTCTAAGAGAGGCACATACAAAATAATGATAAAATTCTGAGATAGAAGGACCCCTTCAGCTATGTTTTTGCACACACTTGATCAGAATGAAGAGGGAAATAAAAAAGGCAGGGAAAAAAAAGTAAATAATACTAACATCTCACTGAGCAACTGACACGATCTAAAATCAGTCCCACAAACGCCTCCTGTTGAGGAAACTGGCTTAACAGTTAGCCTTCTTAACATGGTAAGAACATTCAGTGCAACAAGTGTAAAAATCCTCCTGGACTACTGGCCGGGTGAGAATACTCTGCAACACGAAACCCAGAACACAGCTCTTAACTGAAGGGGAGTTGACAAGCAACCAGAGGGTTACAGGCAATCAAAATTCCTTCCTCATTCCCTCCTATGCCACCAACTGCAAAAAGCCTCTGATGCATCCCACATGGACAGTGGGCAGTGTTGAATACACATGGAAACTTTAAAGCAGATATTAACACACAATCATAAAAAAAAAGTTTACAAAATCATAGGTGGTGGGAAACAGAAATTATCTAATCTGGCAAGCAGAGAGCATGGCAGGTAAGATATTCAGTCTTTCAGAAGAGGACTGACTTCTCCAGCAATTCCACTAACCTCTGTGACACATTTAGAGTATTTCTCATTATTCCTGAGTTAAAATGTAAGATGTTTGTACAGAGGAGCAGGATACAAAACCAGCCTAGGAATTAGATGCTCTGCCTGGGAGATGTTCAGAGTGAATGAAGTCAAACCTCAAAATTTAACTTACAAAAACCCTCAAGTTTACAAAGACTATGGTACTTGTCAAACACACCCCTACTTATCTCCTTCAATATAAGAACAGCAGCTGAAGAACGAAACCAGGTGTTTATGGTTGTCTGGTTCAGGATCACACAAGAAGGCAGGAAAAGACTGAATACAACAGCTCTGGTCTCCCATCCTCAGTCTACTGGATAAGAACCACTCTCTTTTGCCCCATGCTGTGGGTCTGCCTGAGGGGAACACGGGCACTGCTGGCCAGAAAGGCAGAGCAAGGAAAGCCCTGAGGCTACAGCTGCAGACTAGAGAGGCAGGATTCCCAGGCTCTAAAGGTTTGTGATATTTCATGCAGCAGAAATGAGGTGGGAGAGGAGGAGAGAGAAGATGCACCGAAGTAAAGTGTTTCATCGGCCTGGACAAAAGTCACACATTATTTTACATTCTGGCTTTCTTACATGAATGCAAAGATAGAGAAACAAGAATGTTAGTATCAATTATTCTCTAATACCTCAAAAATCCCACAATTATGTTAATTTATGATAAGGCCTCCTATGAAAGATGGGAAGAAATCCTCTATTCATTATCCCGTAGTGGTGTCTCTCCTATGTGCCCATCAGACAACCAGGACACTGGCATGCAAATGCTCTTAGAGAAAGTCAACTGCTGCAGAGCTTAGTCTCATTAAAAGAGGACATAATTTACTTAAATATTAAAGCCTTTAACAAATTTCAAGCATTAACTTGTTTGCATTGTATTGAAATAGCATCTACTTACTCTTGCAAGAGAAAAATGATGGAAGAGAAATTAAGCAGAAAGAAAAAAATACAGAATGAAGA
Organism: Geospiza fortis; assembly: GCF_000277835.1. Classification (NCBI taxonomy): domain Eukaryota; kingdom Metazoa; phylum Chordata; class Aves; order Passeriformes; family Thraupidae; genus Geospiza; species Geospiza fortis. Next base: position 2,489,498 of record NW_005054361.1, read on the forward strand.
CAAAAGACATTGAGTATTTCAGCTTTGGAATTAGTGCTTTATATAAGGAGGTACTGTATGCTCAGACAGCAAAAGAAGTTAACTTTGGAATTCTCCCAATTTGCTTTTATTAGAGCTATTTTCAGTAAACAATTACTGGATGCCCAACTATTCTGGGGAAAATGCCTGAGAAAGACAGCTACTTTCACCTTTTGGTGTCAGTCTCACCAAAGTTTTTGCATGCTGCAGACAGCTAGCAGGATAAAAATATCCAGCCTCAATTAAAAAAAAAAGCAACCCTAAACTATTAAACTTTTCCTTACCCATAACAACTCCAGCATAAACCTCCTAGAGTTTACATACTCAGTGCACATTTTTGCAGGCCTTTCTGCAAAGGACACATCAGTGACTTCACTGCACAGGCTCAGAACTTTATCTGCCTGAGATTTCGTAAGGTAGCTGCCTGATGGACACCAAACAGTGGAACATGAAGTAGCTGCAGGACAAAGGTATTATTAAACATGCACAGGACACACATTATCTCCATGACATCAGTGTTATCTTTAAGTGGCAGAACTCCAAAAATAATGAAGTCAAAGACATAATTACTTCAGTACTTTAACATGTCCCAAATTTGTTTCATAGGCCCAAGACATGATTAGTGTTTTCTGCTCAAACTTAACAGAACCTGCTGAATTTCAGCCCAACACATCTTCTCTGGCTTCCCCGAAAAAGGATTTGCTTTCATAGTAGAAGAGCCAATATACTGGCCAAAAAAAAAAAAAAAAAAAAAATTTTAGAAGTCTGTCAAAGGGAAAACTCCTCAAGGAGAACGTAGAATAATCTCTGTTATTTCAGCTCTGCTGCCCAGCCGCATGGGTATTCCATAGTACATCGTCCCCGGGCTGACGTAGACGAAGGTATTCTGCCCCACTTGGTACAAGCCAACAAAGAATGGATTCAGCAGATAAGCTCCAGCATTTAGAGGGAAAATCTGCCCTCCATGAGTATGGCCAGAGAGAATTAAATTTATGTCTGGTCTGTCCTGAAGGGCCCACTTTGCAGCAATTGGCTGATGAGCTAGGAGCACTATTGCATGCTCACTGCTACAACCTCTGAGAGCTTTTTTCAAATCCATGCCATGTCCCGAATAGCGCAACACATCTGCTTCAATATCATCCACGCCAGCCAGGCAGAACCAGTCAGAATTGCTCTTTGGTGAAACAATCTTCACATTTTCGTTATGCAATGGCTGAATGCTAAATGATTTTAACAGCTCAAACCAGTTGCTAACATCTGAGGTGTAGTACTCATGGTTTCCTGTGACAAAGTAAGTCCCCAAAGGAGAATCAAGCTCTCCAAGAGGCTCAACAGCAGGTCGTATGATCTTTGCCTCAGCATCAGACAGGTCCCCAACAATCACGGTGATGTCTGGTTTTAAAGCCTTAACCATTCTCACTATCATGGCAAGTTTGGTCTTCCCAACTGTAGGCCCCAGATGGATATCTGAAAGCAACACCACTTTCAGGTTATTCATTGCTGAGGGCAGCTTATGAACTGGAATCTCCACTGAATTCACAGTAGGGGGCTGGGAAGCATTTAACAGCCCAACAACAGTCAGCACAACAGTCAGCAAGACTGCCAGAACTGGTTTCAGTGCTGTTCTGTTCTTGTTGCCAGTGCTTGCCTTAGCGCCTCTCCCAGCCAAGAACTTGTAAGCCTGCTCTACAGAGCCTAGAGTGAAGAGGAAAAAGATGAGAATAATATAGGCCCCCAAGCAAGTGTAGGCAGCTAAAGAAAAGAAATAGGGCTCTTCTGCAACAAGAAATAGCAATGTAAAGAAGCTTGAATGAGCCAAAGCTAGAAACATGAACACAGCTATTTTCCACAGCATGAAACAGAAGGAGCTGGCAGCTGAAGACCTGGTGAACGTGGTGACTGTGCTTCTCCAAACATGAAGAGATCCCATCAACATGAGTGTATTAGCAAACAGTGCCATTTGCAGCCTTAGAAGCCAGCGCCGCGTCCTGAAATCGAGTTTTTCCGCCAGGTAACTCCGTGATAGCATCATGGAGAAGAAGACCACTCCTGCAGCCACTGCAGCCTTGGCTTCAATGGGCAGTTGCTTGAAGGAGATCATCTTTGCTTTCTGACTGTTCTCTTCTGTTCTGCAGAAGTCTCCAGAAGTCAATAATGTGGTTATGAAGGGATGCCTTGGGTCAACAAAGCCTGCAACCAGGAACCAGTATGAGCCGCTTTAAAATATTACACACATTCCCTTTTACCCAGACTGCAATAAAGGACTGTTACTCTACATACTACACAAGATGCTGGGTCATGCAGAATCACTGTCATAACGACATAGAGGAGACATCCTGAAGTGGAGTAAACCAGACAACAGAAAAGACTGGATGCTGGAAGTCTCCTTCCAAGCTCCCTGTCTACCTCCCTCAATCATTTCTCCCCCACACCCCCTTTTCTTTTAAACACTTTTTTCTCATCAAGACTTCCTAATAGTAGATGGCAATACATCACAACAGGGATTCAATGAGTCCTGGGAAAAACCATTATAGCATTTGTAAATCCCATACGTGTTCTGGGACAGCTTCTGATATTAACTTAATACATTATTTCTGTTCTTCTTACCAAGCAGCAGGCTCCATCTGAAAAGCAGGCATCACCCTACATCATCCTTACCAAATGCAAGAGGTTCTACTAACACATGCTACAGCAGCAGTGAAATCCCTTCTGGAACAGATGCAACTGTGGTCCCAGAAACTGCAGAGGATCAGCAGATATCCTTGCCTGCTGTTGTGAATCAGATTTCTCCAAAGCCCTGGAAATCAGTAGGATCAGTGAAACTCACACTGTGTTTTGCTACTTACTTCCAGCTCACTTCCACTACATGTAGAGTTTTCCAAGACTCAACACCTGTTCTAGTATATCCTGGTCTAACAGGATGCAACCAAGTTGAAAAGGGATTAAAATACCACACCCTGCTCCTTTAGATGGGAGCACAGAATCTAATGCATGACTGCTCACAGACTGGAAACAAACAAGCAAGGATCAGTTATGTTTGAATGGTAGCAGAATTCCCTGTTTTGCTCTGTATTTTGCTCAGTCATGTGTTTCTATTAATTCTCAGATTGCACATTTCTATTTAGAAGAAGCCTATTGTTTTATTTTAATCATAGATGAAAAAAGTTTCAGTAGTCTTTCATAACATACAACAGAGACCATGTCTGACATAAGAGCCCCATAATAGCACAATTATTTTCAAAACACTTCCTGCCACACTTAGAGAAAGCAAGCAATCATTACAGCCAAAAATATCTCAGAACTAGGGCGCAAAAGCAGCATTGTAGGGCTCAGCAGTGAGTCTAAGCCCAGAAGTCTGCAAACCCCAGTTTGCCAGGTTGCTTATCTGCTGCATATGTTCTCTTAAGCTAATTTAAAAGAACATGAGCACATCTGTGATGACAGGACCCTGATCTACTTTGAGGACTAGACCAAGTAGTTAAAAAAACCCTTCCCTTACTGCTTGTGTCAGGGAACTGTGGGCTGATAAGGCAAATTGTGCCTGCCAGCCTCAGCTCCTCAAACCCTCTCAGTTGTTACTAAACTACTCTTAAGAAATAGTGCTATTTTGCACATATGTCTCTACAGAAAACACACAGAGCTAGGAAGATAAGAGCACAATAAATGCCCTACTGATTCAAGTCCATAGGTCCTCTAGGCACCATGCAATACTCTGTCTGGACAACAGAACTAAGAAACACTGTTTAAATAAATGACACTACCCACAGTCTGTGGTCTGCTCCCTCATACTCCTTCAGCTGACACAGCTGCTACACTAGGGATGTTAGAGGGCAAATCCTTGCACAGTCATTTCTTGTTGAAAATGGATGTTGGAAAGTCTTGGATGTTGCTTATGAGCCTGACGTATTTAAATGTGGCAAATCCATTTTTTTTAATCTGTTGAGTACTATCTGGGTTTACAACCTCCCATGGCAGCAAATTCTCGAAACGATGTATTTTTACAGTATTTTATCTGTTTGAAACGAACCTATTAAATCCCCCAAAAGTGCTAATACTACCCAGTTTGAAGAGTATTTGTTCTTGCCTGCTACCTTCAAAATTTCGGAAGACTCAGCAACAACCTCATCCCTAAGAAAGCACAACTAACAGTGACCCAATCTCCCCTTCCATAAGGTCTCACATGATGTTGTTCTATTTTTCATACATCTTTAACCACCCGTGCCTCATCCAACTACAACATCTACCACGGTAATAGTATCACTCTGCCTCCAACTCGAGACATAAACCACGAGAACTCTGGAGCATGAGGATTCGTCCTTAGGCTGTGGGTGGGATTGTGTCCCCCGGGACAAGGCGGCTACAACAGAATCTATGCAGAACAGGAAAAACCTCTTTCCC
>NW_005054361.1:2494397-2501595 GCF_000277835.1 Geospiza fortis
GGCGCAGGACGGGCATCCCTCCTCCTCCTCCTCCCTCCGCACCGGCACCGCGGCAGCGGCGCTCCACCCCCTCCGAGCCCGCCTCCTCCTGCCCTCCTCTCCCGGGACACCCCTCCGGCAGCCCCGCGCCCTGCGGCTGGGCGCGCTGGTTCCCGTGTTCCAGCGCTGCCGTGCAGTGTCAGCAGCTCACAGGAGACTTCGGGATCCAACCTCCCATGCTGAATACATCCAAGGTTTTCTCCCGCACAGAAGTTTCCAAGAGGAAAAGGTCTTTCTGACCTTTGTCTCCCCTGGGCAGCCCATCATCCTGACGGAAAGCACTGGGCCTAGGTGCTCTCCTTGCCATGTTAAAGCACTGTCATCCTCTTTCGGGAGAAATCATGAGACAACCGCCAATGCTGAGTACATCTCCAAAGATTGCTCTCACACAATAGGTGCCAGGACAGAAAGCTGGTTCTGGCCTTTACCTCCAGTGGTCAGACCATCATCTGCAGCACCACACACACTCTGGCCGGTCCAAGGCTTGCCCCAGCTCCCCAGAGGAATGACAATACAGCCTGTGACACCTTGGCTGGGTAGAAAGGCAGAAAGAGGCATTTTCCCAGGGGACCTCACTAACTAGTTCCCAGAATGGCCTGAATTTTGCTCACTTCATATCCAGAGTTGAAGTTTTGCTGGCAGTTTTCCTCCTGTCAGCAGAGATTTTAAACTTGAATGTTTCATGGTCGCTATGGCCAAGAAAGCCACAAATCATCACTCAAGAAAGCCACAAGTCATCACTTTGCCCACAAGTCCCTCTCTGTTAATAAGCAACAAATCAAGGAGGGCACCTTTCCCAGTCAGTTCTCATAGTACCTGTACCAAGAGGTATAGGTGCTTCAGGAATCTTATGGACCTGTTATCAGCTATGTTGATTTACAGGTACTTCTTAGTTGCTTAAAGACTAATTTGTTGGTGTTGTCATCCTGGCTGGGTGGCCTATAGTAGCCTCCCACAATAACACCCACTTTATTTGTTTGTCCTTTAATCCTTACCTGGAGGCTCTCTTATGCCAGTGACTGTGCATCTCTGGGGCTGAGCCAAGGCTTTTAAGCTCCTCTTGCTTATTCCTCATGCTGTGTGTAGAAGCACTTCAACTGCAGTTCTTTGTACCCAGTGCCTCGTGTAGCCAGCTAAGGATCTCACTGGCACATAGTCTCTCAATATTTGGTGTGCCATTCCTTTGCTCATCCCTGGTGAGCCTCATTGTGTCCCTTTTCCCTGCACACTTCTGCAGGGAGTTAACTCAGGAGTTAAAAGTCACAGTATGAGCCAGCCTGCAGTGTGAGTAACAAGGCCATTGGTTCTCCTAAAATAGTAGTTGAACCTGAGATCTGTAAAGTTTTTCTATCCCATGGGAACAGATGCAGCCAAAAGAATGTTTGCTCTAAAATGGGTACTCCAAACTAGGCAGGCAGGCACAGGCAGCTCCCAGTTTAATTAAGAATGCACAGCACAGGTATATGAAGACCTAACAGAAATGAGAATGTTTAACACCAGCCTCTGGCTTGTCTGTCCCTGCTTGCCAAGTGCTCTGTAAAAGGAGCTGCTGGTGACATGCCTCTTTACAGGAATTGCTAAAACATTCCATGCCAGCAAACAGGAATTAGGTTCACAGAAATATGTATATATATATATATATGTATACTTATATTTTGTGGTAGAAACTGGATAACTGTGTATCTTCAGTACCTAGACTTTAAACTTGTCCTATTTTTGTGGAAAAAAAGATAGGGTAGTGTAAATAATACTTTTTTTCCTTCATGCTCTATGTTCATAGCCCATCCTTACGGCCAAAACTATTATTTCAGCTATTTTTAGGAGTTTACCTATGCAGGCTTGGGCTGATGCATTTTTGTGATGGATGTTCTAATTGCCAGGGCCACTCAGAGAGTTTTCAAGCTGGTTTTCTACTTTAACTCCCCACCCTTCTGAAGAGAAGGAAAAGTTTAATGTCTGTGGACCCATGCTGGAAGAAGACTCTTTTGTTTCCTCTTTATGGAAATCTCCAGGGACCCCTGTGTGTAATCTACATAAACAAGTAACCTGTCTGGAATTGCAATCAGAGGCACTGATCTCACTGACTGCAAATACCCTCCTCACAGAGGACAGTGAATTGCAGCCACAGCCTCTCCCCCAAACAGACCGTCTGAGGAGTTATTGGACGTCTCAAGCAGCCTGCTTGGAATGAAGCCGATTAATGTCCTCTTTTTACCCAAGGAAAGGAAAATTGGCATGTTAAAAGATAGATTTACTGCAAACATGGTGCAGTTTTCACTGTGAAAAAAGGAAACTTCTTGGTCAGGCTCAGAAGAGGATATAACCCTAAGTTTTGTTTTATTTCTGCAAAATCTTTCCAGTTAAGTAAAAGCTAATGTCAAGCTAAGTACTTCTCTGCCTATAGTACCTGCAATAAAGGAAGAGCTTTAAATATCATCCCCAAATTATGCTTAAGCAGCCCAAAGTTAAAAAGAAGACAGAAGAAGTGCCGATGGCTTTAGTTTTCTCACTTTAAACAAAAACCAAAACCAGTGTTTCACCTGCAAGTTCTCTTGATGAACATGAAAGCAATATATTTGTAAGGAAAACAGAGATGCTTAGTTTTGTATCAATATGAGCTGAAGGGAAATCACAAGTTATCTCACAATCCATGATGATATTGCAAGAACTGACTGCCTTGTCCCTGGTTTTACTTGAACGGATTTAACTGTGGATGGCATTGAATGAGCACACAAATCAGGAACCAGTTTGGCAGAAATTTGGTAAGAGGGCTACATTCACACTGTTCTGTTTCTGTTCGCATTCCTGGGGGCAAAAAAGCTGCTGCTGTCAGCAACACTCAACAAGTGTCATGTGGCAGAAAAGTGATGAACAGGATGAGCAGCTGCCTGTGTTCTGGTCTGGAAGTTTATCTACCCTGGGGGCTTTTAGTACAGTGGGACTGGCTCTGTAAAGTGGTGGGTTAAATTATACTTATTACTTTGCTTCCAGGGAGAATTAAACTAAGTCTGATTAAAGTCACTTAAATGCTGAACATAAGGGTTCAGATTCACGAAGGAGAGACCAAAGGATGTGAAGATCCTTTGCATCAGAGGCTTTGCTCATGGGCATGCCTTTACCCTACTGCAGTTAATGTAGCTCTCCCAATGCTGAATCCGCTTGCATTATACCAAGGGCCAAACAAGCTTGAATTACAGATGATTACTGTGGATCCACCATCAGGCAGCCATTTGCAAGCTCAGGGTAACTTGTCCCTAATCCCAGAGTCTATGCCTGTGCTTTCACATGTTCTTTCCTTAGCAGGTGCCCTGGGGTTTGGCTGAGATCTACTCCCCCTCTTCTGTTTTTCTGCAGGATGGCCCAGGAGGTAGAAGAGGCCAAGTCCTGTACAGTGGTAGCATCATACAGACCTATGCCTGTTTCATGAGGGGTTTCAAGATGACAACCAATTATTAGAGATACACAGACACCTTAGGGGAGATTTTGTAGTGGAATATTGAGCATCCTGGTCTCCTTCCCCTTGGAAGGAGATGCTTTGCTGCTGACATGAGCATGGTGCCAAGTAACAGCAGAGCCCACCCTAAAACCTAGCCAGAACCACTGTTTTCTCCATAATTGGAACTGAGCCTGAACTGTGATTTGGAAATTTCCTTGAAGTCTGAGTCAAGCGAGCATTGGTTACAGCTGAACACCATCATTAAAGCAAAACCCCGTGGTGCTCAGACTTCCTGCAGAGAGGGGAACTTAAATCAGCATCATTTGCCTGCCAGCTTACCAGAAAGAAGACATAAGATGTGCAAGTTCATACATTTATTAACCACTTCTCACTGCCTTTTCAAAGTCTTCCCTGCCACACTCTTCTGGATGGTTGTCACATAAAGATGTGCCACCAGTAGGGACTTTATGGGAAGCTGTGACCTTGGGTCAACCTGGAGAGGGCAGGACTAGACCTGGCTCCTCATTCCTGTCCCAGCCTCCCAAAAAGACCCTGGAAGCTGCCCAGAGGAATCCAGTTGTGGTTCAAGGGTACTTTTTCTCCCCAGTGAAAGTGTTCTGCAGCAGGACACAGCCTAGAAGCAACGTCTGATTTGCCCTGTGCTAGATGATGTACATAAGCAGAAAATTGATGGTATGAGAAATTGTCCTTTTGGTATCAAAAGAGCTTACCAGGAAAAAACCCCAAAATAAAAATAAAAGAAAGAGAAGATTACCACATGTGTTTGAGCCACCTAAAACATGAAAACCACAGAGTAAGCAGTCTGTGACAGGTCTAATCAGGCTGAGGCCCCAGGAGCACACACTCAGCCTACAAAGAGGTTAATTGTAGGTGTAAAGAGCAAGCATTACATGCAGAGTGTGACTCCTGGGTGCCACATCCAGGCTGCCCCCCTGCAGCAACTGTCCTGATGAGTCCCCTCACTCCTCCTCTATTCATGTCTCTGTTTCCCACGAGCAGCCTTCATGGAAAAGGAACTAAATTACAAATCACCTATATTTTTTTTTTCCCCACCGAACTGGCCCAGTTACAATGATCTTTTTGTTTGCAATTTAAGGTAGGTCTGACAGCTAGAAGAAAATAACATGAAAAAGCTCCCTGGGAATACATAGCTCTGCACCCTTCATGAGATGCTTCAGTGACAGGTTAGAAGTAAGTTCTGGGGAGAAATCAGGAGCTTACTGACTGCTGCCAGCCACAGCCATAGGTGCTTTTTGTCAGCCCACAGCGAGCAGTCAGAGGGAAGTCAGAGCATGAACATGGGCCATTTCCCCATGGAGGAGGTTTGGCTCCATCCGCTTCTGCTGTGGCTTCTGCAAGGTGGCCTCTCAGTTACATGAGCTGTTTTTGAACGGGTCTGGAGGAAAGGTCTGTGCTAGTTGAAGGTCCCCAGCAGCACTGACTCGCCTTGTCTTGTCACAAAGCATTATTCTGGACAAGCAGAAGGGCAGAACATGTGGATTAAATGCACCAATACTTAGGTGTATTTGTGTTGCATCGAGCCCACCAGGCTCAGCTACGTTTTGTGATGATGGCCCGACTAGAAAAGCAATCTACAGCAGAAAAAGCCCAATATTTTTTTGGTTTACTGGGGCTCAATGATCAACTTTGCTGGCCAACAGCAATGAGCACTGTGCCTAAACTCACAGATAAGAAAGAGAAGTTGCAGGTAGAGATTAATCACTTGCTGCAGAAGATGCAAACATTTAAGACTGCAAAGTACTACTAAAGCCAGGTACTTTTCCTTCTTAGTTGCTGGATAATTTTAGAGGAAAATTTCAAATTTTCTCATGAATCTTTTGCAAGATACAGTACCTTTAGATTACTTTTTACATGTGCACACTGGGGAGCCTACAGCTTGATAAAAATGAGATAGCAGTAACTGTAGTGCATCCAAGGACTTAATCAGCACAGTGCCATAGAGAAGCTGAAGACCTAATGTAGGCTAAATGTAAATTTGTAAAATGGAAATAAGTAAATAATTCAAATCAGCAGCATCAATATCTGTGTGGTTTGTTCATCTTCCGGACAGAGCTGTTTCAAGGAGTTGAGGTTTTTATTAAAGGTATCAAAAGAAGAAGTACAAGGAAGAGGGTCACAGTCCTGCTTCAGACTTGTTTCAAATCAGTTGTTTTCCCCCATCTTTCCTCTCCAGGCTACGGAGCTTCCTTCAGGACTGAGGAGCAATCTGGCTGAAGATGGCAGCTGCAAATGTTGTGAGTATACAGCTATGTCACTGTTCATCTCCTTTCCCTTCCCTCCTCTTTGTCTCCATCAGTTTTCTGCCTCTTTCAAGCCACTGGTACTATCCCAGTGTAGCAGTAACACAAAGAATTCTTCTCCACCTCTTTCCAAGCTGGGCATTTTGCCTTTTGTTATGTATTTGAAGCCAAGCAAACCATGGTTTGAATTATCTGACAGACATAATGCTTTCACCACCTGCCATTTTCATAACTGAAGTTGGCTGGATGTCGTGAACTGCTCTTTTGTGAGTTTTTCACTCAGTGGGTCATTTTTATAAATCTCTGCTGTGCTGCACACTCTGAGCAATATGAAATTATCTGTTTCACTGGCATCCTTTGCAATTTTTCATTTAAATGGAATCAATTAAGCATTTTAATTGCATCGGGTGGAGAGGGGCAAATGTATGTTTTACTGAGCCTCTCAACACAAATTCACTAGATGTCCTATTGCAGGTCACACATCCTGGCAAAAGTAGCTTGGATTACTACAGGAATGACAGCATGGTTCTGTCCTTGTGTGAAAACCCAGTGAACAGCACAGACTTCATGTGTGACAAGAGGCAGGTCAGGCAGTTTGCTCAAGCCTTCCTGCCAGTGTTTTTCTGGCTCATCTTCGCTGTGGGCACAATGGGGAACACCTTGGTCGTGCTTGTCTATTGCAAATACCACTTCAGGAGGAGCATGATGGATCTGTACCTGTTGCACCTGGCCATCGCCGACCTCCTGCTCCTTTTCACCTTCCCCTTCTGGGCCAAGGCTGCTTCTGATGGATGGATCTTTAAGGACTTCATGTGCAAAGTTGTCAACAGCATGTATAAGATCAATTTCTATGGCTGCAGCTTGCTTCTAACCTGCATCAGCTTTGACAGGTACATCACTGTAGTGCAAGCGATGAAAGCTAAAACTTGTAAGCGAAGGTGGCTCCTGCGCAGCAGGCTCATGTGCCTGGCTGTCTGGCTGACATCTGTGAGCCTGTGCATCCCAGAACTCATTTACAGCCAGAGCACACAGGTGGGTGACATAACAGTTTGCAAAATTATGTACCCACCAAATGTCAGTGTGATCTTCAGAGTTACGGTCCTGGCCTTGAAAGTCACCATAGGATTCTTCCTCCCGCTCCTTGTCATGGTGATTTGTTATGCCCTTATCATCAACACCCTCCTACAGGCCAAAAGATTTCAAAAGCAGAAGTCGCTGAAGATCATCACCATGATCCTCACTGCTTTCCTCCTCTCTCAGTTCCCGTACAATATTGTTTTGCTGGTCAAAGCCATCAACACCTACACAGGGGTGGTGCACAGTTGTCAGGTTTCCAACCAGCTGGACATCGGGCTGCAGGTCACCCAGATCATCGCCTTCCTCCACAGCTGCCTCAATTCCTTCATCTATGTCTTTGCTGGTGAGCGGTGCAGGGTGGCGC
>NW_005054361.1:2501605-2505998 GCF_000277835.1 Geospiza fortis
GTTTCAGGATGGCGCTGGGCAGGATGATGCAAAGCTGTGGCTGCTGCTGGAGCAGGGCCCAGGAGCACTCCTCTGCCTGTGACAGCCAGGAGCACAGCTCAAACTGGTCCTTTGCCATGCTGGGAGGGCGGCGGGTCAGGAACTCCTTGATCCTCAACACTCACTGGACCTCCTCTGTTATGTCCCCTCCTTGCAAAGGTCATCCTGTAAGTTAGTTCTCACCGTCTCCTCTCCAGAGAAGCACCAAGCTCTTTGGAAACCCTCTGTATACCCCAAAGATTATCCCAGAGGGGCAGAAAGGGTTGGGGACCTGCCCTTGATGTGTGGGAACCAACTAAGGGTTGCTGGCTGAGAGAACAGGAAACCTTTGGCAGATGGGAGAAAAATGGAACCATATGAACATTTATATGCTATAAACAGAACTGTCACAAAAACTATCTTTGTGACAGCTGTCCCATCTGCAGCTCAGACCACAACCTGAAATAACAAGTCTCGCAGCAGGTGATAAACCCAGCTATGGCTGCAACACAGGCAGATGAAGCTTTCTGTCCATAGGAAGCAGCAGGAGGGGGCTCAGGGTTCATTTGCTGTCACACCAAGTTCCCCTGTGACTGTGGCCTGACTTGGGAGCCCTGCCAGATTCCTACACCAGATCCCGTCCCTTGTGAAGGAGAATGGCCTTTAGCTCTGATACTGGTTTGTAGCAGTGAGCAAATGCTGCTCTCTGTGCTGGGGCAAATGCAACTCTGTTTGGCTGCATAGGTGTTTTTTCTTGCAAAGAAAAGCCAGTTGTTCATGTACATAAAGTGGGCATTGCAGAATATGGTCTGTCTTTCTCCTGTATTTTAGCTGTGTGATGTCAGGTACGATGGCTCCTGTTTTGGTACTGGAAACAAATCACCCCTCACAATAAAAAATTAAGGGCTTCAGAGACACTGAGTTGTCTGTCCTGGGGATATTTGTTGTATGGTACAAAGCTGTCATAAACCAGAAAACAAAAACCAAACCCATGGTTCAGCTGACCACCAGTCATGCACTAATATCTTTGAAAATATATTTAACCTAGGACCAGGAAAACAGGGACTAATTTAGTGTCAAACCTAATGAAATTTGGAATGACACATCAGGTTGTGGAGGCTGCCGTTCCCAGAAGTGGTGTGCTGTAATGCACCCCAAAACCTGGGCCCACAGGGCATCATTTATCTGTTCCCCCTTGCTCATCCCCTCAGAGGGACGTGGCCTCACCTGTCCTGCCTGACTGCAGCCTGCACCTCCCACTCTTCAATTGCAGGATGTAGTGCTCAGGAGGCTTTGTTTTAAATAATCTCATCTAACCTGGTTTGCATTCTGGTACTTAGCTCTTCCAGGGAAAAAGGGTTTTCATTGTGCATTTATCGTTAAAGCATGTTGGTAAACAAGAGCTTTCTGCACAGTTTGGTGCTGCTTTTCTAGCTAATAAGGTATACCTAGGCAGATGGGGTTCAAGTTTCATATACATTTATTAGGATTTTTTTTTACCTTTTCCTTAGAAAGAAAAATGGTCAAAGATGTATATAATTTTCACTGTTTGTATAAGAAGGGTGTGGGGTTTTTTTTGTAATTTGTGCTCAGCAAACAGAAGCCAAAATTAAATAAAGGCACTGCCACATACACCAAGGGGATGAACTGGTTGTTTGTTGCCCACACATCCTTCCCAGTTTGGATCCATACACATAACCTGTTTGCAATCACAGCATTTACCCCTCTCAAAAGAGGCCAAAGGAAAACTTTGCTAAGAGGATCTGTTTCAAATATCTAACCCTTGTGGTGTGGAAGCTGCAGCTGAGAACCCTGCAGGCACCAGAGCAGGTTTAGGCTCCTGGGGCGTGGGCTGGGGTGCAGTCTGGGGAAGCAAGGCAGGTTTCTGCAGTAGGGGAGGAGGGAGCACATTGGGGGCAGATGCTTCCCCACAGCAGCTCAGTCCCACTACCTTTTCCTGAGGCTGGGGGTGATAGGGCTCTTACTCAGAGGGTTCTCCTGGTCCCCAAAGAGCCCTTGAGTTATGCAAACAAGTAAGTGTGCAAACCTTAGCTGCTGCTAGCTCCTCTTCCCTGCACTATATCTCAGCAGCCCCAGGAAGCTGAACTTCGTGGCCATCTCACAGAAATAAAGCTTCCTCAGTCCCTGAAATGCAGTGGGGAACATTCATGCTCAATCAGCAGGTGAAACTGCTGAGGGTGGTGAAACAGCCATGAATTTGCAGCAGTTTGGGGTGACGGGGTTGTCCCTGGGTCATGCACATCCTGCTCTGAGTCAGGCTGCTCCCATCACAGTGCCAGGGGAAGCTGGCAACCAACCTCCCTAGGGGTGATTTTCCCTCTTGGGGTTGGTTCCACCACAGCTGCCTGCAGTCCAGCAGCTGCTGGTGGCTCCCCAAGCTGCTCTCACCACACAAACTTGGGGGAAAGCTGCCTCCCTGCACCCTCTGGCTGCAGCCTCATCAGCAACCCTTCTTGTTGGTCAGCATACAGCAGGGACTCAGTCATGGAGGTGTTGTCTGCCATTACTCCCTCTTGCATCTGCTGGGGGCCTCCATCTGCCAGCAGCACAGCTCCTTTTAGTCAAGCCTTTCTTGGGCTCCTCTCTTCCTCTATCCTGATATTTTTCTTGGATTTATTCCACCATAATCCCTCTTGTGCCTGGCTAGGATGTCCCCAACCTTCACCTGATGCTCTCTTCCAGGATGGGAGGTTTCCTCACAGGCAAAGGAGCCTCCCTTGCTCCACGAGCAGTCCCAGGGGACTCTGCTCATGTTTTATGCACAGCTCTAGCAGGATGGGCACCCAGCAATTGCTGGAAGTCCTGGGAGAGGCCTGAGATCTTCCATAGCTTGGGTCCCCTCCCTTCTCTTTGAAGCCAGTTTTTCCTAAATGTCCCCAGTTTTGGGGGACAGCTGTAGTCTCCTATGCTGTTGCTGTTCCTCGAAGAGGCAGCTGGACTCGTCCCTGCCCCAAGTGTTGCATTGTCACCGTGGTGCATGCAGTCACGCAGCGCAGCACCAGCCTGCTTGTGGTACAAGGGGAGGAAGCTGGGAGAGCCATGGGAAACTTCCACTCTCTACAGGCAAACCTGCCTACCTGGTGCCTGCTCTGCCCAAAACAGAGAGATCTTTATAGAAGCACCTCTTTCAGAGAGCAGGGAAGTGACAAAAGGGTGTGAAAGTACAAGTATTATTACTGTATTTGGACTTCAAAGCATCCCTGTGACACTTCAAGGACTAATACAGAGGATATGACAGCCTTGCAGCAGCTTCACCTTGTCCCCCAGAAAAATGTTATCCTGTGTGTGCCAAGGTCTGTTCATGGGGCACAGACTGAGAAATATAAGGCAGAAGTAGGGTTGGGAGAGCCTTTCCCCTAGCACCAAGGGAGGGGATATTACCCAGGATGGATAAAAATGCATTACTGGAGATGAACACAAAGACTTTCAATGGCTGCAGCAGTTCCTTGCAGAGCTGAGGTACAGCAAGGTATGGTCACTTACACATGTACTGGCTACATGCAAAACTCACTCTCTGCAGGTCCCTCATACTCCAGATTAGGCTTTGCTGGAGCCTCTCCTAGAGTGAATCTTCTGAACGTGGAGCCAGGACCCCAGATGCCTCTGGAGATGCTCTGAACCTTCTATTGGTAATTGTAGCTTTGAAATGAGGGGATGGAACAACATAAATTTCATAAAACCCCCAAGTAGATTATATAATTATCAGATTTATCTTCCACACAATGCCATCTCTACAAAGCAAAAAAGGGACAAACATTCGCAATGATAAAGTATTTTATTCTTAAATTCCTGAGGTTAAAAAAGGAAAAAAAAAAAGCATCAAGAAAAACAATCCAACACAACCATTAACATTTCTGTAACTGTACAGACACTGGTATACATGATTTTTCCCATATCTGGAGCAGGAAGTTTGATGTGAACAGGGCTTGCAATTCTTTGGCAGTTAAGACCAAAAGATGCTTCTGAACAAGTTACAACCTCGGTGATTGAGCATAATTAAAACTATAGTGCAACTTCAGTTTTAGGAAAGAAGTCAGGCTTTTGTAGCTTTGCTGTTTTTTAATGCGGTACACTCTTGTGCAATACCTCTTTCATTTTTCATAAAGAAACATTGAGTAATGTTGAGTAAAGGAACACTGTCATTTTCTTGAAGAAACTACATTCTTTCCTTTGCATAAACCTCTTTGGAATAAAAAATCTTACCCTTCATATCTCCTTACCCTTTCCAGCACCCAGAAAAACATCTCATTACTTATGCTATCCACAATGCATAATCTCATTGTCCTATGAATGTGACATCTCCTATAATTAATTTCATGATCAATTAAAAATATTTTTCTTTTTATTGCATTCC
>NW_005054361.1:2506008-2514928 GCF_000277835.1 Geospiza fortis
CATTCCTGCAGATAATAAAAAGCCCAATTCAACAAATCACCTGAGCACCTATAAATAAACAGATTTTTCAGCATTGCTGGCATAGCTCAAATGAACAAGAATTTATGAATGGAAGAATTAAGTGCTTGAATGAAATAATCTCTTGTACAAGCCTGCCCTTGTGCAAAGTCCTTTACTGGGTTTCCATGATTCCAGAAATGTCTGGAACATTTAAACAAAAGGTCTCTACTAATGTCAGGTTCATTACTGTCGCTGCACAGCCTCTTCCAGCAGCTATGATGGGATTACTGCTCCTGGGAAGCTTCTTTGAACAGCTGCACTCCTGTCCACTTGCACCTTACCAGCCTGATATTTCATCATTTGAAACTTTTTCTCCTTAAGGATTGTCTTTGGTCAGAAACAAACACTTTCTTTTCATCTTTAAACTACAGATTCTGACTCCCACCCTTAGTCCTCTTTCAGAGAGAGAAAAAAAAAGAAACAAAATTATTCTCAAACGGCAGGAAAACCTGAAGAAAAGGGACCACAAAGACTCAAATGCTAAATGAGAACAATGCAGTGGATTTACTCCCCTTCTCTCAAACACAGGCTTCAGCCAGTCTCAGAACTGTCTACATAAGAGACCTCCAGAAAAACATCTGGCTTACTACATGGAGACAATTATTTTGAGACCTACATGAACAGGGGCTTAAAAATATTTGCCACAGGATAAAAAAATGTCAAGAACTGGATGTGGAGAGAAATCAAGAAGCAAGGCCATAAAATTATTTTTAGTAGAGAGACTTCAAATACTTTTTAACAGAGATGTCATATTTTGGCTGAAGATACTTGACAGTGTCCCTTTACCTTACATTTGGCATGTTAGAAAGATATCCCTGGTATTAGGGATTCTAAGTTAAATTAGTATTCTAAGTAAACAACAGCAAAATGTTTTTAAAAACCACACCTAAAAGCTTAAAAGAAAACTGCAGCAGACTTCAGTAACAGCTCAGTAAAATTGCATAGCATATGGTACACAGTACTCCATTTTTAAGCAATAAATAATCTCTTCTTGCCTAATTAAATATAAACATAGCTTCAAGATTGAAATAACCTGTAATTCATGAACTGATCCACGCCATTTATTGCTGTTAATGGCCCACGTCAGTCTCTCGTCCATCTCATTTTCACGCACACAACCAGGTCAGGGCTTAACTACACTACAGCCTTGAGGGGCTTGCACCTTCCACTCACCACTCTGCCTGGTAGAGGGTTGGGAGCACACCACCACCATGGGGAAAAAGGCAGCTGGAGGCAAGGGAACGCTATTGATGAGCCAGAGACCTAAATCCTAGGTGCTCCATGAAAAGTAGTCATTCTTTCACAATCTTTTTCAGGATCACTGTATTATAGATTGTTAACAACTGGAATAAATGATGAGCAACCTTTAGCTTTAACTGCAATTATTTTCTTTTCTATGATCAGAAATTTCCCTCTGCCTCAGCTGCTCCTCTGTAAATGTCCAACACTTGGTTGGTGATCTACACCTTTTAAACAACCAGTCCTTTGGGGTGGGAGATCCCTTATGGGTATTGGATTGGACCAGCAAAACATAAACACCAGCTGGCCTCTCCTGACCACCTTCCCTACCTGAGCTCATCCCTCCAATTCCCTCTCCTTGCTTTTACAAGTTTGCCCCTTTCCTCTCCCCAAACCATTTGCTGCAGTTTATGCTTGCCCTTTTTTCTTCTTCCCCTTCATGCTTTATTTCCTGTCTCCCACCAGGAGCCCTGTATGTCAGCTACACTGGCATCAAGTCTCTACAGGGTTCCTCACAGGTTTTGCTGGTCTTCTACCAACTGCACTAAAACCTTTCAGGTCTGAGGTTTCTTGGGAGAACAGTAATATGAGAAATCAGACACACTTTAATTATGAGGAGGGCTTGTTGGGAGAAAGAGCTTTTCTTCTTTCTCCTGCCAAATGTTTTGCCATTCTATTGGAAGACAGGTTTTTTTGTACAGAAAAACCCACTTTCGGGTATTTTGACAAAAAGCTGAAATTCTATATGGAAAGCAGATGGTTTGCATAGAAATTTTGTATAAGCGAGAACACAGTCTTCCCTTAAAAGGCAGTGTTAACAGCCCACAAATCTGAGATGGAAAGGTAGCAGTTGGTTAGGGCAACTGCAAGGCTTAGGAAAGGGACAGAATGCACTAACACCACTGGGTGGAGAGCTCACCAGGCCTGGATATGCATTCCATTTTGGATGGACGTTTTGAGACTTGTTCAAACATTATTGCTGCCTTCCACATGGTCTAGAGAGAGAGAGACGCTGCTGATCTCCTCAGAAACTGTGCTTTCCTGTGAATGCTGATGACTAAGGTGCTAAGGCAGGAAAAAGGAATGTTCCTCTTTCCAGTATCACCCAGTGAGCAGAACTTTATTCCACAGGGGATGTTCTGTGTTCTGCCACTGGTGCTCACCATAGGAACTGGGTTCCATGGGCCAATGTACAGAGTACGGTGAGCCAAAGTGAAAGGAGTTGCTGTTTTGTGCTTATTCTTGTGTAACTGGTATTCAGTACCAAAGCATTGGAAAGAGCCAGTTAAGACTTACCAAATCTTAGCCCAAAATACAAAAAACTCCTATGGTTTGCTGCTTATAAAACTTGGAAAAGATAAAAAATTCTAGATGGATTACAATAATTGTGAAGACTTAAGTATTGCATAATGGCTGCTATGACTGTAAGAGCAGTACAGCAGAACAGACATGGTTATGTTTACAGCTCAGTGAAGAGGTCAAAAATAGGCATTTTTCTTTACATTTCCTTTTGAAGGATATTTTTGGAAGAAAAATCACCCAATTTTCAGCAGAGGATTTCAGTTTGCATTTAGATACCCCCACACTTATTTTTCTCCCCACTGAAAAAAAATTGGTTATTATTGACCTGTTAAACCAAACAACATGGCTTTTCAGCAATCTGTACACAGTACAGAACCATTAGTGTTCCTGAAAAGGCTTCTGTTTTAGTGTACACATCTCCTGTCAAGTGCATTAGAACTATTGCATAGTTTCAAAGTCTTCAAACACAGTGGTAATCAGAATGCTTACACATGTACATAAATAATAGCATAGCTTAAAAATTTAATTAAAAATACACAGTATAGTAAAGGCTATGGAAAATCACTTCCATCATAGATGACAGGTCGCTCAACAGCCAAGTGATAAAACACTCTTTTTGAGATAAACCTGTTAAGGAAAGAAACAGAGCAAAAAGATCACATTAGCTGAAGCCAAAAAAGAGGGGAAGCCTTAAAAGTGTATTTAGTCTTTTGATTTACTGCTGTCAAAAATATGCCTGTGCAAGGGCCATCAGATTTGTTGTTAAAAAGATGACAATCCTGACTGAACTGTCTTGGAATGAGTCACCAATGACTTGCTCACTTCTGTTAACCCTCCCAGAGGTTCAGAAAGAAGAGCAGAATTCTGCTGTGGGGTAGGAAAAAAAAAACCCAAACAAGAACCAAAACTCAGTCTTGAAGACCTCCTGGCAAGCGAGGAAAATTTTCTTATACTTACTTCTGAATGGCAGAATAATGGTACATCTGATCAGTTCCACAGCTTGTAAAACCAAGCTTATTTCACCTTTTATGCCTTTCTAGAACCTACCTAGAGAATGTGTTGTCAAATATCAGGGTGTAGATTCCAGCGTTTCTGACTTTCACCTGTCCTCTGATAGTTTCCTTATGAGAGTTGCAGCGAGTCATAGGGATAAGAACCTGGAATTCAATACAAATCAAAATGAAGTTTGCTATTTGCCCTATAAATTGGCATTTTCTTTCAGAAAGCCTTGATTTCAGCCACCTTGAAACTCCCAAAGTGCATCTATGCCTGTAAAACTAATTACTCTGGTTAACATTAAAAACTCCCCCAAACTAAAATCTCACAGTGAGACATCTGTTTTCCTTGGATTATATCTTTACAGCACTAACCTATGGCTATTCCTCTCTGCTTTAGAGATAGAATCAAATCCTGAACTTTTAAATGCTAATCTAAGAAACTTTAATAACTTAATCAAGTGGTATATTAAATCCATATACCCAAGAGTAGGATTTAGCTAAATATATCTTTTAACATATGTTTTTATACTCCTTGTGTTATAAAATAAGCTTTCTCAGCAAATCTTAATTTTTTATCTGAGCTCACAGCAAAAAATGTGTGTATCTGTGGTTCTATGTGAGTCTTACTGTAAAACCCTAGCACAGCTGTCAGAAGAGCAGCTGACATAGATCAAGGATGACCCTACGCAACACAAAGTTTTACCAAAGAAATATATCAAGACAAAAGCAGCATTCACACTTCATTCAGCTTTCAGATTAAGAAAAAGAGATATTTTACATGGAGTTAATAACTGTGCAGTGAATTAACACAAGCTATATAAATGTCTAATTCCCCCAGTAAATCACAGCCATAGAGTTCACCCTACCACGGTGAATTAAACCAACAGCTGCCTTGTCTTCAGTAAAACTTGGCAATTAGTTGAATAAAATAGATTCATTTAATCTGTAATCATCATGAAATATGGACAGCACATACAAAACCAGGTACCTCGGGCACTGGCAAAGAGATTTTGCACACCATCCAGGCACTTAAGTATATGCTTCATTGTAAGAAATGTAGGTAACCCAAGAAATTAGTCTGTTTCCCTGTGGCTTCTTCTCAAGAGCCTGGCAAAACCAGCCTTAAAGAGTTTACAAACTAAGTAAAATTGAGGAAAAAAAAATCTTGCAGACTTGGACATTTAATTTTGCTTAATAATACTGGGTGAATTTCAGATGCAACCAATAGAAGCTATAGGGCTTTTCAACTCAACTTTTGCAGGCAACATTAAAGATGTAGCTTTGCCTTTAGCAGAACTGCAGCTTAACTGGAGAAACAAATCCTTAATGCATTAGCAAGTGGCAATTCTGGTGAAGACCTCACAGCAATACTTGTCAATTCCTGTGGGCTGGATGAATGTAGAGCAATGTCTGAGTAGAGCACAACCTCTGAGGTAGTAAGGAGACAAAGGCCTTACTTTGCACTGATCCAGCGGCGTGTCTTCGGCCTCTTGGTAGACAACACTGAAGGATATGCTTTTGGGGTCTGATGAGAAGATCCAGCTGATTGTTAGTCCCATCTCTGTAACAGTGATGGGAATGATACTGTAGGTGCTGGATTTGATGAACAGCTCTCTGTTGCTTTCTCCAAAATTCATGATCTCTTCTACTGTAAGGGGTAATTTCATCCTGTGAGGGAGAAACATACGATTGCTTGAAGAGATCCAATCCACTTACTCAGACAAAACCACTAATCATTGATTTTTATTTTCTATCTATTTCAGGTAGACTCCACAGTGTATTTGGGACACATCCAGAAAATGCATGAAAATTCAGCCTCAGATGAAGGTAAAAACTACAAAAAAAATGATTGATATTAAGAACCTTCACTGGTCTGGCACAAGTGGATTTTTTTCACTTATTTATCTCATTTCAACTGAAGAAAACCAGTGCTGGAATAAAGCTTTTTAGAGTTACTACAGATAAGAAAGGAGTGCTGCCCTCTACTGTTATTTTTAAACAAAAAAGTAAGTGACCTGGTTTATTCACCTTCCTAGTTGAATATAAAAATTTGCATAGGAAACAGGAGGGATCAGGATTACAGAGGGGACAGGTGGATGAAATGTGAACAGCAGCTCTGTTCTGAAACGCTTAACACATTTGGGTCTGTTTTACCCAACCAAGATGCAAAAAAACTGACTCAAAATACTTCCAGTTAAAAAGGAAATTCTTAGCATGTAGATGATGCAGAGTCCTACAGCATTAGATGAGCTGACTTCATTCTGGTATCTGTTTAACACTGTGATCAGTGAGGCCCTGAAGCAGGAGAACACTGGTTACTTTCTTCAGGGGGAACCTGTAATTTCTAAGATCTGTGGGATCACACCTACATTACCCTACCTAAAACAAATCTCATCTGTCACTCTTCAGGCCAAATACACTGTTTGCAAATCAATGAGATCAGACTAAACCACAGTCCTGCCATGTCTCAGGTGACCTTTGATTTTAATAAACTAAATGTTATTCTTAGTTTTGCCTTACAGCCCAGCTCTGATTCTAGTTACTGCTTCATTTACCTGGATCTCTGAACAGCAGCAACAAGGTTGAAACACGGACTGATTTATCTCCCTGCAGTCACAAGTTTAAAACCTTTCTCATAACTAATGCAAAATTTCAAAGCTAGGTTTAAAGGGAGAGTGAGCAAAGGTGAATTTCTCTAAGTCATGTGCATTTTCCTGCATTGGATTCTATTCTTGTCGGTGCAAGACATGCTGTATCACTACCACATGTAATTAGGAATTTCAGAGCAGGACACCTGCAGAGAATTGTGCAAACACAGAGCTTAGATGAAATTTTATGCAATGGCATGTATCAACCAGAACGGGCATTCTGGGAAGCCACCAATAAATAACAGATACGTGTTCCAAAAGGCCATGAACTCCCTCCCTTTGGCAAAGGTCCAACTAGAGCTGCATTCCCTGACTTGCCCTTGCAGTTTCTTTCAGAGACTGTTAGAACTGCACAGCCTTTTCTCTAAACTCCCTTCGTGTTGACAGCAATTCCTGTAATAAAAATAGGAAATGTTTTCTCATGTGATGTGGACCTACATCTTTCCTTTTTATTTCCCAGTTGCACTGGGACTGAAGAGAGAGGACCTGGTTCATTGCTGCTGCTCTGTGTGGTTGTTACACCCTCTCATCCTCCTCAGACCAAATTCTACCACGAGACACAAGTGAGCAGCTCTTCCAGGAGCCTGCAAGGCTTGTGCTCACATAGCTGGTATCTGAGCTCAGCCTTTATGCTTTCACCTATAGCAATGAAATTGTTCTGCTTACATAATTTCTCCTGACTTCAGCAAGCATATCTCAGCATCTTGAGCAACTTGCCAGTCTTCAGATTCATCGAAAGTTGAAGAAGTGCTGTTTCTAGAACAAGGAAAAGAAGGAAAATCATGATTCTCTGAGTAGTATGTAATCAAATACAATCTGCATGCTGATGCTTTCCCAAAATAGAAATGTTTTGATAATCCTGATACCAAATTCTAGGATTCTTAGTTGGCCCATTCTAGTGACAAAACTGGGCAAAACCGCAGCCCCCTTCTGCTCATCACTGTGCACAAACTGTTTTTATCCTGGTTTCATGAGCTAAGGGGAATACATATATACATCCAGAAAATCTTTTCTGCAATCATAACATAAATTTCTTATTGAGAAGATGACTGGTTTTGAAGATTCTCTGGCAGGTGGGAACTTGAGGGACAGACACAAGCAGAACAGTCTGCACTTGTCCCTTAAACAAAGCTTGCAAAAGCATAAGACGTCTCCCTGAATTTAATCTGGGAGGTGTTCTACAGACATATAATTCAGTTCCTTATTCTGGCAATGTACACAAAACATATTCTATTGCTGTGGAATTGCTACCATGTGTCTTCTTTTCCTACAAAAAATACTGCATGATTCAAACACAAATACACCAAAGACACTGTTACAAGATGACAAAGCAGGATGTTTCTTGCACACCATGATGTGTCCCAGCGAGCAGTGAAGTAGAGGGAAGAACTTTCTATCCACTCCTTACCTCAAAAAAGGTGTATGCTCTGGGTGAACACTGGACTAGCCCCAGGTATTAATTACAGGGCTGGACACAGAGAGAAGGATGAGTCTGAGAGTCAGGAAACAAATGCTGATAGTTTCCAAGTAAGTTAGAGCTTCTCTGACTGATTCTTGTTTTGCTTCTCTGCATTCCAGCAGTTTGAGAAAATTAAGCTGTTGTTCCCAGAAAAAATGCCAAGGATTCTTATTTACAGTGAACCAGCTGGTTGGTTCCTTCCAAAAACCAGTGGAATCTAATAAACTGTTAATACAATATGTGCTTCTGAACCACCAAGTGCAGTAATTCCCCAAGAGAGCATAATTGCCATACTTGCTGTTGACCAATTCTCAAAACTAATGCAGTTTAGCATTTTCTTTTAAATCAAATGGGACATGGCTCTACAAGCAGCATTGCTGAGAAGAAGAGCATGAGAAAATATCTCCTTCAGGTAGTCATGATCAGCATCTGAATATACTATGTCAACAACATGCAATCACATGCCAATGCAGAGACATTATGGTTTGGAAACAGAACTAATTTACTGCAAATTAAACTGCACCCACTGTCTATACATTTCCTGAACTGTTATCTTGATATTCCTGTTCTTTTATTTTTGCAGTCTCTTGAATAACCCTTGACTTCTTCAGTCACACCACTACTGTTAATACCCTAAAGCGACAACTGGGATGTGCATGGGAGACTCAAAGCTCCCATGCACATAAGTGCACTTAAGTAATTAAGTGCCAAAACCTGAGCAGACACAAGGAATGTAGCATGAAGTACTTAATACGTGTTGGTCCATAAAGGTTAGTACAACATCTGTGCAAATACTTACTGATACAAATAACTTCTTGTTAACGATCTTTATACAACCAGATAAGAAAACCGATTCCGAAAAAAAACCTCAAACCAACAAACTAGAAAACTGAACTATAGCTTGTAAATCTACACATACATTTTGCTTGCACAATGGGAAGAGCAACCAGCTTCATGCTCTGATCCACGTGAGTCTCCCATCCCACCAGGTTAGCTACACAGCTTTAATTTCACAGCCTTGAATTCATGCAGAGCAAGAGAACTATACAATTACAGGCAACTACACAATTCAGAAGTGTTAAACTCCATGACATACTACACAACGCCATTAGAGTTCTTGATTTAGTCCATTAATTTCATCTTTCATTTGGAAACCTGAAATGTAAGTTAAATCCCAGGACCAATATATGTTCGTGTTCTCCTCTAACACGTGA
>NW_005054361.1:2514938-2520552 GCF_000277835.1 Geospiza fortis
TCTACCAACCAAAACATTCACCACACATCTAAGGCTAAGGGAGTGCTAAGTCTCCTGATTTATGTATTAAACCAAAGTGCCTATAATCACAAAGAAAATCCTCCTTTATGATATCTTACTGAGTTTAACAGTCTAAACTAAGGTCTGGTAGGCTATAATATAAGAAACAGTATCATGATTCAACTGGAGCATTTTTCCCCTGACAAGAGAATTTATTCTTGCATGACCCATTCACTTTTTGTCTTAGCACTAAGGATGTTCCTACAGTTTGCCAGGTCCCCAGATTATGAATATGCAGCCTCTGGTGTATCTATTTAAACAGTCTGTATTCTTTCACTTCTTCTTCTTTTTAAAAGTAAAATGAAGTGTGACTAAAAGCAGAAAGAAGTGAAACATGGAAAAGACAGTACAGCAAGAAGAGAACAGCTCTGACTCAGCAAAGCTTCAAGACACAGATTGTTGGAAGCTGATACAGCATTTTGAAGAATTATTGCTTCATGCTGGTCTTGTTCTTATGCAATTCCTTATGCTGGTCTTGTTCTTATGCAATTCAGGCACCTGCTGTTGGTCACTGTCCCTAAGGTCCCTAAGTCTTGTCCACTGTGCCTGTTCTTATACAGGGATAGCATTTCTTACAAATGATACTAAAAATACTGTGGCCAACACCATAAATGGCCTGGGGAGTTAAAGGTTAGTTAGAAGTCACTTTTAGAATTAAAACCTGAAAAAAGATGGTTCAAAGCTAGACTCAGCAATTTTCTGTTTTCATAAACACCTGAGCTCTGACAGCTGTAGCTACATGTCAGAGGTGTTGGCTTCATGTGGCTGAGCAGTGAAATCCCAGAAGCCATCTGCCTGTCAGCAGTGCAGTTATTTCTGGAGAGAACTTCTGTCATCCAGGTGAGTCTTACCGAATTGTGTGAAAGGCAGAAACCTGAAACGGAGACTGGAGGCTGTACAGAGCCCCTAACAGCTGCTTAGCCCAGCAAACACATCTGAAAATGCAAAGAAATAATCAAAGGCATTATGCTGAAGTGCACCAATGATTCCCTGGGCCTGCTGTTATCTAGCAGGTCAGACCCACCCCAGGCACCCTAACTTAGTTATTAGCCCTCCTCTCCAACCTCACAGAGAGCAGTAAAAATGGAAAGAGGACAGTACAGGATCAGAAGAAAGGATACCACAGACAGCCCTTGACATGGGCAAGAAAAAGGCATCATTTGGGATGGAGCAAGGGGGATATAGAGCTTTTAACAGGGCGCAAGACAGTGTCTTGCATGAAGGTGTATGGGTGGGAAAGGGATGGAAGTGTTAAGGGCAAACCCTCACATATGTTGAGATGGGAAAGCATCACACAGACAATTGCAAAACTACATGGAAAAAGATGGATGGACATGAAGATCCATCACTGTGTGCTATGAGTCAGATGCTTACTGCTATAAATGAAATCCCAGCTATTTCTCAAAAAAGTATCTATGAGTTAGCTATGCTACATCCTATATGAAACAAAGAAAAACAACCAACAGACAATACAAAAGGACTCCCCAGCCTTAAAACTGGACACACTCTACTTCAAGACAAGAAACAATACATAGAAAGCAAGCTAGGGAAATAATAATGACAAAGGAATCTTTCTGTTCTCCAAGTGACAACATGCAAAGTATTTTTAAATTTTTGTTGTTGTTGTCGTTGTTTTTTTGTTTTGGTTTGGTTTTTTTGTTTGTTTTTTTTTGTTTGTTTGTTTTGTTGTTTTTGTTTTTTTTTTTTTTTTTTTTTATTGATTTTGGGAACATGTTTGGCAAAGGCTATGAGATGAAGATAGCTTTCAAACACTGCATTTGCAAAATGTTCAGAACAAGCAATTAGGGATTATCAGGGTGCTTTCAAGTCCCCTTCCCAGCAGGAGGCAGCAAACAGACGACTGGAAATCAACACTAAAAATACTGACAAGCTGCTGCCAGTATAGCCCAAACACTGCAGCCTGTAGATCACCAAGGCTACAGCCACCTCTGTGGGTAACACTAGTTAAGATACCTTTGAATTTTCTTTTCACACAGCTCTTTAGAGGCTGTTAAGGCAAACTGAGGCAGAATTATAGGAGAGATATAGCAAAAGCAGTTTCTGGCTTGAGTTTACACCAGCATCCATCAGGAGCCCCATGTCCTTTCAGCAGAGCTCCTGCCCAACCCTCCCTGCCCAGCCTGTAGCTCCACAGAGGCTGCTCCATCCCAGAGCCTGCAGGTTCCCTGCAGCCAGGGTGGTTTCTGCACCCAAGGTCCTTCACAGCTCTACAATCAAATGTTCTTCAGACTGACCCATCCAGGAGTAACAGCTACTCTCTCAGCCCACTCCCTATAGGGGGTAAATTCACACAACCCAGATGCTACCACACGGTTTAGCCACTGCTGTGTCATCCTCATACCTTATTTTGCATCTCAAAATGACTGACGAAAGCAGGTGGTTATCACAAGTTTTGCTCCCCTGTTTGACAGGAACAGTTTGTGAATATTTAGCACCTTGCTCCCAGTTTGTTTCTTAGAGGCAGAGAAATTTCTATCACATGCAATGAAGCACAAGGGAGAACTCAGTTTTTAAAAAGCATTACACAGCTTTACATTTCTTGTGTCAGTAGTGTTCTTTCAATAAATGATGCTGCACAAGTAAGACAAATTTGGTGCTGTTTTTCTTTATATGCATTTGCAGGTACCAAACTCAAGCAGCCAGAGATACAAGCTCACTGCTCTACAAATTGGAGTCCCAGAAGCACTCCAGCTATGGTAGCACAGGCTGCTGCAAAGATCTGCCTGCATGGGCTTGTTTCTCTCAATAGAGTTTGCCTCTTTTGCAGAACCAAGGGACACTCAAACTGCTGTACATTAGAACTCACTGGGTGAGACCTTTCAGGCAATCTTGAATCAGAGGTGAGTTCTGCTAATCTTATGCTGAGTAATATCTTGTAGTAGGATTAATCTCACAGAAACATGGTTTTTGTAGCACAAAAGACAGGGCATTTAGCATTTGGACTAAATCTTTAAGAAGTCAATAAACCTATCTTACAAAACAATTTACCAGGTAAACAGCTTGCAAAGATCTTAGGGCTGTTACTTTTATGTGCTGGCATCAGCCCTGACTGCAGTTAAACTGAGTTAAGGAGAGGCTTAAGGGGTTAAGCCTCTCCTTAACTTGGAGAGCAGACAGTGCAAAACCCCATCAGCCCTTGAGAGGGAGTGTGATGGAAGGGGCTGACAGAAGATTGGTCACTCCTTCCTCGGAGAGTAATACAAATGTAGTGCATTAACAAAAATCCTCCGTGTTTCAGTAAGTCACTTGAAATGGGGAAAGGAAAAAGTGCTGCCATCTGATGATGTGACTGACATCTAAAGAACAAGATGAGGCTTAACTGAAACACAGGTTCTAAAGTACTCATTGAGACTCAAACCCTGCCTTTTGGGACAGGTCCAACCCAAGCCAAACAACTCTGATGCTCAGAGTCTGCAACCTGAGCCTAAATGGTGAATTTGGCAAAACAAATTTTATTTCTCTCATGGGTTTCCCCAGAAACCTCAATCCTAGCACTAAATCGAGGATGTATTAGAAAGCTTAATCCTTATACTGTTTGCAGAAGCCTCTTTGTAATTGTCTTTTGAGTATGCTTTTGAGTCCCCATCAGTATAAATCTGGTAACAGATGATGTGTTCAAATCCACCAACTGTTGTGCTTGGGTCTTGACTGTCAAGACAATCCTCTTCAGCAAATAAATAGATTTGCTTTTGTCTGTCATGGATGCTTTACTACAATGCTTATCTGTTAGCACTTAGGATTTTGTCTGTCTCCTGGATGCATTAGGATTTAATTATTTGCTGAGTAAAAAATCCCAATATGTCTCCTTCCAGGCTGCCTTTAAAAAGAAGGCAACATGGCAACTAGAGATACTGCTAACTTATTATAACTTCTCCATCACTGACCCCTATAAAAACAGAAATGAGAATTTTCATATTAATAAGAGTCTTCCTGCCAAATAAGTATTTTGTTGTTTTAATCCTTCACCTAGCAGGAAATGCACCGGTCTTTGTCATACTAAGTTTCTACATGAAACTGAAGACACTGACAGAAACTGACAGTACTTTTGCTGAACCTGGCTATAGCTGACTGCATTTTTCTTTGGATGCAGCCACTC
Source organism: Geospiza fortis (assembly GCF_000277835.1). Taxonomy (NCBI): domain Eukaryota; kingdom Metazoa; phylum Chordata; class Aves; order Passeriformes; family Thraupidae; genus Geospiza; species Geospiza fortis. The sequence goes on from NW_005054361.1 coordinate 2,519,116, forward strand.
TGGGCACACTCTGTTGCTCAAGAGTGGGTTTCAGGCACTGTGGCATGTCATGGGGCTTGTATACACTTCAATGTTAACTCTAATGTGTATCACCTTTGACCAGCTTATTGCTGTTACTTTTGCCACCAAAGCACATATGTCAAACCAAACAAATGATATGGGGCAAATTAATCTCTGTCTTGATCTCACAAGCATTTGCTTCACCACACTTTGTTTTTTGGGAGGTGTTAATTTTGATAAGGCAATATGTCAGGAAGAATACCCAAACCGTCACACAGAACTGGTTCTTGAAGTGATCCAAGTGACTCTTGCTTATTTTATTCCCATGTTAGCCATGATCATCTGCTACTCACTAATTATTAAAACCTTACTGTGTGCTAGAAGTCTTCAAAAGAACAAATGTATAAAAATATTTTCTGTACTTGTCCTGTTTATTCTTACCCAGATACCCTATACTTTCTTCAGATTGATAAAAATCACAGACTGGAACTTTAAATTGAACAGCCATTTTGAATATGCAATTACCAAAACAAAAGCTCTTGCTTATTTTTATGCCTGTCTTAACCCTCTATTTCTTCATGGGAATGAAAATCAGGAAGTACTAACACAAAGTTATTAAAAAATCAAGATGTGCCAAATGGCAAGTTACAGCTCAACAGTGGCAAGCCACCGAAGAGGAAGATTCTACATCTTCTACTGCTTTATATAGTGCAGATGCCACAAACATGTACCCACTATAAAACTGCCTAGAAAATCTGGCAACTCTTTTTCAGCTTTTTTTTTTCTGTTTGTTTTGTTTGCAAATACTGATGTAGGGAGTCTGAGTGAAAGAGGAAATACCATTAGTAAAAACACTGTGATCAGCTTAGAACCAACCTATTTTCATCACAATACTTCATTGCTTCCTGCTTTTTCAGTCCAAGCTGGTAACTGAGTTAACAGTGCAGAAGATCTTCAAAAAGTATAAAAAACAATGAGATAAAATTCCACTTTTCATAAAGGTAATTTAAATTTCGTGACTCCCAAACTTCTGGCCTGCTGGTTTTCTATGAATGGTGTTTATTTTATTGAAAGCTTTTATGAGTTGTTTCAAATATATTACATATTTTATGTAATATCTTCAGCCCTTTATTTAATGAGAATTCCTTTAATGAGAATTTATTTAATGAGAATTTTAAACATATATATTTCAATCTTCATGCTGGGTTTCATGTGTGGTTGGGTTTTTTGGATGTTTTGGGGGTTTTTTTCCATCTAGGACAAGGTCTGTACACAAAATCCTTTAGCATTCATCTAGAATTTCTGTAATAAAGCAGTATTTTCATCTGCCTTTCACCTGCTATCAGGTTCACAGTCTGAATGTCCCATACACATCTTTGTGTCTTATATCTGATAACAGAGCTGATGTTGCCAGATTACCAGGGCCCTTGTGAACAG
>NW_005054361.1:2520597-2550774 GCF_000277835.1 Geospiza fortis
ATATCATATCACACACACCTGGGCTCCAACACTGAGCAGTGTTTCTGTAGATGCAAAGTCTCACACCCTGATTCCCCACACATTCTTTGCATCATGACATCTTTCCAGTCTGTTTTTCCTGGCACCTCGGTTCCCTTGTCATGAAACTGCAGATTTCTTGGTTGTTTTCCAACCTTGTTCCACCAGTTCTTCCTTTCCACCTCTGGTCTGTTCACTTCCAAGTAGGAGGGAAAAAGATGTGCAGGGGGAAGAAAAGTGTGCAAAAGCTCTTGCACAAAGTAGAGCAGGTGTGGAGACTGGAACAGGGAAAAGAAAGAAGGGATGTTGCAGAGGAGCAAAGGGAGGACTTTACACAGCTGTGGGCTGCTTGCAATAAAGGCAGGGTTGGGTCTGGTCCAAAGGGTCAAAGTCCTTTGCATTACAGCTTTGAAATACCAATTTTAACTGCTTCAAACCATTCTTGCAAAAACCACACTGCACTGTTCCTTTACTCCCCATTAATACCCAGGCCTTCCTATCAGAGCACTGCAGCTCAGAGGTACCTGACCCTTTTTGGCAGCAGTGTGCCCATCTCACCACTTTTCCCTTTAGGAAACAGCTCCTTAGGCAATCCTTTCCTTACTACACAATCTCTTGTTTCTCCCACAGAGAAATATCCTTAAAAACAAAGCTATGAAGCAATGTGGTGTGACTGCATGCGTAAAGGTGCCATCTCAACACACAGCTGCAATGCAGGCTTTGCCAGCATAGGGTGGCAAGTGGTGCTGCTGTCCCCTCTCCTTCCTGGCTGGTTCTGCATGGGGCAGGCCATTCTTCAGACCACATTCACTTCCCCCCGTCGGCCACACTGCACCCTGCCTGGCCATGTGAGTTGTAATTAGGCCAGCCAAGAGTGTTATGAGTCATCAAGAAAAAAAACAATCCAAACCAAAGCAACCACTGTGCAGTGAGATGTTCTTTCTACCACTACCAAGGTGTGAATAAACTCTTTGTTCCTGTACCAGGCTAGTGGCAACTTTGGGTTTTTTTCACTCTTCTGCTGTCTATGATCTTGATTTTGCTGCTGCAACATGTATTGCAGGCGTGTTATGCCTCCAACACATAAAAATGGAAACACAGTAAACTGGTTTATCCTGCGGCCCTTTGTTTTAGAATACAATATGCAAATGTGAATGCTTTAGAGATAAGAGTTCAAAAACACAACACTTCAAAAGAAAACCTATGTGCCTTGAAGTAGCAGGATGCATCACAATTGCACAATTAATCTCAGCTCCTCACATTCAAGATTTTGATCAGGTTGGTCCAAACGCACATAACAAACCTGAAAGGTTGAAGTAACTGCTGCTTAATCCTAACCTTTAGGAAATGGCTACTTCAAGGTCAGCCAGAGTTATGTTGGTACAATCATCTGTCTTATTCTGCCACACACCTCTGCAGTTGATGACTAAGCTGAGTTTTAATTGATTCTCAACTGATCTGTACCAGTAAAGGCAGACTCTCAAGATTTGCTGTTATGAAATAATTTTGTTGTAATTGTTTCATTCACTTCAAGGAAAGAACAACAGTGGCAGGGCTAACACACCAAGTGAAAAATAGAGTAAAAGCACAGTAGGCACCAAAAGAGGGACAAATAGGAACAGGAATGTCCTTTAAGATAATTCACTGCTTTGAGGACCAACTTGCATTTTCAGTCCAGCAAGGACTCACACCTAGTATTCTAGGTATGGTCAGTGTGAAAATCTCTGCTGTCAGCCAGAGAAAAAGCATAAGAAACTACGTCAACAGAGCATGTTAATTGCAGATCTTCTACTTGGACAGCAAGCCTCCCTTCTCTTCCCTCTCCTGGCTACTCATCTCCTTCATTATTAAAGCTCCACCAGCTGGTTCAAACCTCTGGCAAAACCAAAATAGCTTGGATTATTTTCAGCAGGTCTCAATAAAGAAGTTTAGCCTGAAAACTGACTTATTTGTATCCCTTCCTGAGACCTGCATCTAGCAACCACAATCTTGGATCCTTTGTGTGTTCCCCAGACACTATATCTAAGCAAATTCTACTCCAAATATTCAATTTAATGCAAAATGAACTTTATTGGAATGCCAGCGGAGACTATGTGAAGTTTCCACCTAGAAATCAGGCCACATTTAGCTGGACACTAGAAAGAGAAAGAATAAAGATGATAAGTCTACATGAAGTTCAAGGAGGTCAGCCCAGTACAGCCAAGAAATCTGCAGCAATCAAACCAGTAGCTCATAAAGTCACTGAACTGCAGGTCCTTGAACTGTGGGAGAAAACACAGTGGAAAATTTTCAGTACATGTCTCAAGGGCTGCTGTCAAAGATAGGACAGAAGGTCAGCAGACAATACAGGGGTTCTGGCACATTTACTCACAAACAACCCAGGTATCTCATGCTGCACTTCCTGCTCCTTCCTGTGCTAAGTGACACTCAAGCTTTGGGTACACATGTACGCCTCACCACAGAAACAAGTGAGAAGACCTGTGTGCTGTCACAATCAGCACTGTGCCCTGCTGTTTTTCTTTAACATGCACCACAGGTACCGCACCATCATCTGACTCACTTATCAGTTTCTAGATCTCCCCATAACACAAACCCACAATCAACAAGTCATCTGCAATGCAAGAAGGCCATTCTCCTCTCCACTGCTCAGGCTAGTGAGCCTGAGCCTTCCAAACATTACAGGTGTCATGGAAAAGGGCAGGTGTCATTTGTGTTCTCTGCAAAACATGTCTCAAGTTCAAAGTACAGCCACACTAGGACTCACCCACCTGCTCACAAAACTGCTAACAAAAAGCAATAGAGGATAAAGCACTATTTCCTGGCTCTCCTGCTTATAATCTGACAACAAGGGAAGCTGGACAACCTTTAAACGTTTACATGGTGTAAGTAAGTTGTTCCATGGGTGCTCTTCAAGAATAGTATCCTCTTGTTAGTGACAATCCTTCCTTCCTGCCTGAATACTTTGTCAGACAAGATGAATTTAGACCAATCTCAAATTAAAACAAATGGTGACCCACACTTATTTCTCTTCACCTGGCTGTTTTCTCCAGAGCTAACTCACCTGTAACATACCTCCCACAGATAGCATGAATTAAAAGAAGTAGTACACTTCACTTTTTTCTTCACAAAACAAACAAACAAAAATTCCCCACCAAAAACTGTCCTTTTGCAAAACACTAAATTCACAAGGGCACTGTGAAGCTCAGTTCATTCCAGCACATGATAAGCAGGAATACACCATCACGTGTTAACTGTCTGCAAAGTAGGTAGAACACATTTAAGGTATTTACCAAGAAACAAATATGTAAAATTTTGAAAAGTCTTTTTACCAAATAAACAAGTCTGTACTGTTTGTCTCCAAACTGCAAGTCATTGTGGTTTATACCAGAAATGTGTCTGTTGGGTGTAAAAGAGTCTACGTCTGCTTTCTCAGCAGCAGACTGTTTGCTCTGTGACTATTTTCACTTCAGTATTTATATTTATCCTGTTTATTTTTCTGCTTGGAAGCAAAGCAAGTACATGATTTAGGTGAAATTTCTCTTGTTGTTTTTTCTTCTCAAAAGACAATATATTTTAAAGAACAAAAGTTTTGTAAAACGTTTGAAAATATCTGAACAATAGTAAAACAATAATTTGCCTAAATTATACAAATTAAACATAATAAATAAATAAAGATACAAATTAAACTATAATACTACAATTTCATTTGCAAACCAAGTATTTGGACATTCAGATGGCCTTAAATCCTTTTAATTGGTAATTTAGGTAGAATTAAATATTAAAAAATTACTGAAATCTGCACTCACTCCCATTTGCTTCAAAAAGAAAAGAACAAACTTGTGCCAGATGTAGCTAAACAATTGTTTTTTTCTGTAAGCTGTCATCTCTAAGGTAGTAAGGAAGTCTACAGACACAGAGAGCCTGAATGCTGATTTTAATGGTGACAGCTGGCCTGATAACAGCACAGAGCTGGGACTACTCCCCTGTGTTGTGGTAAAGCAGGTGGAGAGAGAGCATGGAGTGGTTTAGATTTACTAGATTGAATGCTGACTGTGCAAATAGACCAAAATGATCTACTGAACACATGGCCTGGGAACAGAGGTCTTCACTTTACACAGAGGTTGACTACTCTCACTGAATGGGAGAAAAAGAAGAACATTCTAAAGCAAATCCCAAAGAGTCCCCTCTTTGAGAAGCAGTGTTTACTCACAGATCTGTCACACTTTGATCCAGAGAGTCTCTTTCCATCTGACTTTCATTGTGGAGAGAGTCTGATTCCTGTACTTGGCACAGCTCCTCATCAGTGATTATATCAAAAGCTGCATCATCTGGTGGTTTAGAGGCTTCGTTTGCAGCTGTGCCAAAAAAAAAAAAGAGAAGAAACATAAACACTATTAGCTGGTTGTCTGGAAAACAAACAAGCAAAACCCTTAAGGGGCAAGCCCGGGCCATTCCTCTTCATTTACAGAAGCATTAGGTAACTATTAGAATTAATGGAAAACCTTGGTCTGACTGACACTCATTTAATACATTAATGTTTCTGTCAATATCAATTAAATTCAAAGACAGGGTCAGTTCCACCCTGAAAACTCTCCATGACCTCCTGCAGGTCATTGGAGCAGGAGGTGACCGTGATTTCTTGGAGACTGTCAAAGAACAGTACTTATTTCTCCACAGCATGCAAACAATAAACTAACCAAAAGCCCTCTCAGATGGTGACACAGGCGATTCCAGTGAAGCTGGTGATCCTTCCTGGTTGGCACTGGATCCAGAGTCATCTGTACTGTCCACAATGACTCTAGGCTTACTAAAGCAAGCTCTGCAGCAACGCTCCTTTTTTCCACCAAGCTTTGTCACCATGTAGTTGTTGCAGCAGTAGTAGCAGAAAATGCGGCCACACATTCTAGAAATGATTCAAAACCAGAGGTGTTAGAAAAATACCAGACACAGATGGAACATATCTCCATGACAGAGGTTGGGGCTCTCTCATAATGGTCTTGTTTTCTGCAAAAGCATGAAAGCTACACCCATTGGCAGAACTCATAACAGACCACACTCCTTTCTGAAGTGAAGCAAGTCTTCTTGACAAGCACAGGATAGAAATTCACATTCATGCTTTGCTACCTTAATGAACAGGTAAAGCAGAAAAAACTAAAAATACAAAAGATAAATATAAAAATATAAAAATATAAAACAATCAAATGTCCACAAATATACAATGCAAATAAATAATATTTATATTAAGTGTGTAAGGAGAAAATTAACTTAATACTACACAGGCCAAATCTCACAGACAGGTAGAACAAAACTTGATTTGATTATAAGGACTTTAAAAACACATCTGTATGTCTCTGCTTCATAATGACCCCTCTTCCCTTCAGAAAAGAAAAAAATCCAGTATTGGACACATATGCATACATTCATTCTTCCTGCCCTCTCCAGTCTGAAGTCTTGCAGTATTAAACTTGTCAACTACTTTGTAATGTTGAGATTTTCATTAATTAAAGCACCCAACAGGGATGACTGCTACTCAGGAAATTTCAATGGTTTTGTTTTTCTTAATAATTTAAATCATTACTAGGTGAAGACACAAGCAGCTTTCAGAGACCTTAGCAGAAATGAGTAATTTGGAAGCTGTTACCCAAAATGACTTCACCATTCACTAATCCCTATAGAATGTTGTTTACATTCACGTGAAATGGAAACAGTTCTAGTGCTTCCTTCTTTCCTTACATGACAAATCAGGTCAAGGGATCTTTCCCATAATGTCTTATCCCCTCGTAAGCTCATGTGTTCTTTCAGCCTCTACAATGTCATGTATCAACAATTTTGATCACTGAACTGTGAACATCAAGAAATATTTCCTCCACACAGACAACCATACTGAGTTTTACTTTGGAACAGTGCAATACAGTTCAACAACTGACCTGCAGTGGTGTCGGCGCACCATCCATGAGAACTCTCTCTGGCAGTCCAGACAGTGATTAACTTCTGTGTCCCCCTGCCACCTCTGCTCTGCACTAAGCTTCTGCTGGAACTCCAGAGCATCAGACTTTTGCCACAAAGCATCCTTATCTCTGCAGTGACACAGTTAAAAGAAAGAAAAACACATAGAAGTTGTCACAGTGTTGGTTTACTGCCAACCAAACTCAACTGGAATGCTGGTGAAAGCTTCACAGTAAAAATTAAAAATTCCTTTGCTCCTAAAATTCTGAGACGTTTTCAGATATAAAGATAGATCAAAAAACCTACTGAAGCTTCTGCAAAAATAGGGAGAAGAACACTTGCCATGCAGAGAACTACATATTTTTTTCAAAACAGACAGCAAATTAAGGAGATATTATTGACTCTTACATTTTTTGACTACATAATGGAAATGCAAAATTTCAACTGCTAATGAATTTGGTCTTCACTTGTATCTTCAATTTGGGAATATAAGCCTGGATGACCTAAGCAGAATCCCTGAACAACATAAGCAAGGATTTTAATTTCTGTTGCTGTTTATTTTGATGCCAACCTGATAAGTTCTATCAAACGTTCTTCAAGGAACTGCTTTGTTCTTGTCAGGTCATCCAGCTCAGCAAATAACTTCTGGTCACTGCTATCTTTATCTGCTGCCACCTTGCTGAGCTTCTCAGTGTAATCCAGGATCTTCTCTTTTGCTTCATCAGCTTCTTTTTGGATCCTGATCAAATACAAAGGCAATTATTAATCATTTTTAGCTTATGTAAATTCAAGTATTCCCTGTGGAAGGAAGGGCTCTTCCACCCTGATAAACAGGTAGTTTCAGTGAAATTTTTCTCAGTGTGCATATTTTTTAGAGCTAGGCAGAATCTCCCCAGTTTTCTGCATCACTGAAAATGCACAATAGATCCATTATCTAGTGAACACTGCCAGTAACCAGCAATTTCTTGGATGCCCTGCTTATAGTAAAGCTTCTGATGGTATCAACTAGTGATAATACATATGATATCAGCACAAATGTATAAAAATACATAGGCTTTGGTTAACCTGTTAGACTCTGTGTGAGCCCACATCCCATGAAGATCTATTTCTGATTGCCAGATTATCCACACCACACAGGCCCATGTTACAGACTTTGAAAACACATCCTGAGTTAGATTATTAAAGCTGATAAGAAACCTGACAAAGACATACAGGATGTGGTCCCATTCAGATAATTCTTACTGATTCCCTGAAACTTCACAAAGAGGAGAGAAAAAAGAAACTGTCCAAAAGTACGAGTTTTCCATTTCTTACAAAGAACCCCAATATTAATTTTGTGCTTAACCTATAAGAGGTTATAAAAATGTCTCGTGTGAATTTATATCAGCTAAATTAACAATACAGTAGAAACTAAGCCGTGCATTCACATGTGCTGTATAATTTCCATGTTTCTTATGTGAAGTGTCAATCTGATAGTCCCTGCCAGTGCCCATGAGCCCTTTGTTCTATATATGATACTTCATATATGGTACTTCATAAACCATGGTGATTTTCAATATGTTTTGATTAATGTCCCCTTGCTTGGCCTACAAATTAATAGCTTCTGTAAAGAATACAAACTCATATGGTACTTCATAAACCATGGTGATTTTCAATATGTTTTGATTAGTGTCCCCTTGCTTGGCCTACAAATTAATAGCTTCTGTAAAGAATCCAAACTCTCACCTTTCCAAGAGTTCTCTAAGAGAAGTCACTTCTTCTTCCTTCTGCAGACGAGCAGATTCTGATTCTGACAGTTGCTCTCTTGCTTCATCCAGTTTTCTACACAAACTCGTGTTTGCAGCCTAGTAAAATGAATTATTTCCTTACATATAAAAACAAGACTTTACCATGCACAGGACATTTACCAAGACAGCTAACAATGCTTTAAAAGAATCAGTTACAGCCAAATGACCAATTAAGATATTATTGTATAAGCAGGCAGTAATTAGCTGTGTACTAGTGACTGATTACTTCTGTCACACTGAATAAGGGATACATGCTAAAGTAACACAGTGTTAAGCCTGTAATTCTTGTTAGTCCATGTCAGTTGAAGTTTTGCCTCCTTATCAAGAAAAATATCTCAAAAATAATGGTAAAAGAATACACCCTGAAAGCTTTTTCACCAGCTAAAAGCTTCAAAAGATAAAAATTATATAGGAGGAAAAATGTTGTTTATTAAAGCCCATATTGAATATGAAGGACAATCGAAAACAACCCAACTTCTTTCACAGCTAGACTCTCCAGAGAAGTCTGCCAAATTTGGAGTCCCCAGGGCACATAGCTAATCGCATCTAAAGGTATGTATTTCTCCTAGCAGGCAAGGCCACATCCAGTAATCTTAAATTTCTTCTTTCTGGATTCCTTACATCTCAGTATGACCCTTCTAACTCAACCATTCGATAAACTTATTGCAAAAATTGTTTTTTTCTGGCTGGGTAATTTCTCAGCCACATTAATTCTCTAATTCAGTGCCTTTTGCAGCCTGCAAATAGATGGATCTACACATGTGGCTGTATGGGAATGCAGGGCCTAAGAAAAACACATCTTAAACCCCACACCCCCATTTAAGAAGAGAACACACAGCCAGGTCTTACATAAAACTTGACCAGCTTTCAAGGCAGGACAAATCCTAAGTGATATCATGCTTTTCATAATCTCTGCTTCAGTGGCTGTCAGCTGCCCAGTATTTTGCCTGCAGCACCTGTGTTTATACAGGGGCATTCTCAGACTCACAGCCAGTCATCAGAAATGCTGCTCACCTTCCCAGTTGTAACACTAATGCCAGCTGACACAAACATCTCTGGTTTTAATTCAGATCAAGCACCTACTTGTAACTCTGTAATCTCTTCCTCCGCTGCATGCTGTTGTCGCTTCTGCTCCTCAAGCTGCTCTCTTACTTGCCCACACTCCTCACTGACAGCCTGGCAGAGAGATTGAGCCAGTAGTTAATAATCCTCCAGCGGCCACCCCTTCAACTACAAAATTCCCAGCAGTGAATTATGAGTGCTTTACTGCCATGCATGGGATAAATGCAGCACCACTGGCTCATGAAAGACAGCTAAAAGACACTCTCAGAATCAAGCAAACTCACTTTATGGTGGCACATTGACTGTGTTTTACTGTTACTTTGCGTTGGCTGTTGCAAATCTCAACAAAAAGAAGGTCAAACCCATGCAGGCATAAGCCTCTGATCACCCACCAATCTTAAGACAATTTATCAGAATGGCAAAGCAAACACAATGAAATCTTCAGCCTTTAGGTGTGCTGTTTCATACACACAGGGCTGACTCATGCATTTTTGAAAGAAACACTTTGATCTTCCCAGTTGCTACCTTGAGCATCTGAAAGCAAAAATACATGAGGGAATGAAATGCAAAAGCACCTGGTCTCAGCCTAAGTTTCCCTTCATCAAAATCAGTTCTTAGAAGAAACAGTGTTATAGGTGTTAGGAACAGGTCTTGAAATGTTCCTACCAAAAAAGGGAACAACCATAGCTGTGACCAGAGGGACAGCAGATGCCACCTTCACCGCCAGTGTAAGAAATCATCACCCTTTTACCTCAGATGGACCTAGGTCATGAGCACAGAGATATTTTCAGATTCCCAGGCTAAAGCAGGTTGCATGTTAGTCTCAGAGCCTGACCCACACAAACCTCAGGATTTCATGCAGTAATTGCTGTAGCAGATGGTAAAGCAGCTCCCTCAGCTATAATAATTACATTAATTTACCTTGAATTTTGTCTGATAATTTAGAATCTCTGTGCTCATTTGAAATTTTATTGCAGACAGCTCTTCTTGGCTGGTCTCTTGGAAACTCTGTGCCTGTTTCTTTATTGTCTCCAGCTGCAATTGCAGACTTGGGACAGCTGCAGCACACATTTGAGCCTCCTCTAATTTCTCTTGCAGGCTCTTGTTTTCCTCTCTGAGATTAGAGACATCAAGCTTCAGCTTCTCCTGTTGCTCTGCTGCCTGTTCTTCCAGTTCTTTGAACCTTTCTGTGGCCTGGGCCAACTGCTCTTCTGCATCCACTTTTTCAGAGGTCAAGGCACAAATCTGAATGCCAAGTTCAGCCATATCAGTGTTGGTCCTGTGGAGGAGATCTTTATTTTCTTCATTTTCCACTCTAGCATTTTCCAAATACCGCTTAACCTTAGACAGCTCTTCCTTTAGGTTCATCAAATTATTTTCCAGCTCAGCTTTTTGATGGGCTGTTCTCTCCTGCTCTTTTTTCAGCTTTTCTTCCCTTTCTTTACATTCCACCAGTTCTTGCACGTGATTTCTGTTGAGAGACTCACTCTGCTCTTTCAGCTGCTGGACAAGTGTCTTCTGCTCACTCAGGACAGTCTCAGTGACTGCCAGCTCACCTCTCATCCTCTCTCTCTCATCAGTGGCCTGCTGAAGCTTGACTCGCAGATCCAGGACTTCTGCCTGCAGCCTGGACACTTCACCTCTGTTGACCTCCAGCTGCTCTTCACTCATGGTCAGTCTGAAGGACAACTCTTTTGCCTCCTTCTCCAGGGACGCTGCCTGCTGTAGTTGCTGTTTTTCCACTGATTCCTTTTCTGATGTGAGAGATTCTATAAGTTTTGTCTGATGAAGGCATGTCTTTTCAACACTGAGCTTTTCTACCTCAAGAGTCTCTGCTTTCTTCTTGTGTCTTTCAGCTTCTGCTCTTAGCTGCTGACATTGGCTCTCCATGCCCTGCAGTTCTACTTCCTTCTGTGTGAGCTGTGACTGGAGACACTCTTTGCTTTCCTTCAAGGTGTCCAAGCTTTTTTCCATTTGTAAACTATGCTGTTTGGCACTCTTCAGCTGTGCTTCAAGTGAGGCATAAGACACCTTGGAGGTCTCTTCTCTTTGCTTTAGTTCTTCATATTCTGAGTGCAGAGCCTCCAGCCTCTCCTCTAGAATGTGGCTTTGCCTCCTGGCATTCTGCAAGTCTTCATCCAGCTGTTTGTTCTCACTCCGGAGCTTCTTCTCTTTTTCATCAACTGACACCAGGGCATCATCTATCTCACTCTGAAGTTGTTTCTCAGAGGCTCTCAACTTGGCTACATCGGCTTCTAGGGAAGCTTTAGAAGCTTCCAGATTTTTCAGCTTCTCTTCCATCTTCTTCTTAGACTGCTGCAAATTCTCATTCTCTGCTTTCAGTTTCCTGCTCTCCTCATCCAATTCACTCACTGCAGAGTTTTGCTGCTCCATCTGCTCCTCCAGCTCCTTGACTTTCTGCCTGAGATGCTCCTTTTCAGACATGAGTTTCTGGTTTTGCTCCTGAAGGCTACACACAGTCTGACTCACCTTTGTTAAGCGACCCTCCTGTAGTTGAAGTTGCTCTGCTTGTGACTGGACTTCCTGCTTCAGTGCTCCTTCTCTCCTACCATACTCCTCCTCAAGTTTCTCTTTTTCCTTCCTGGCTTCCTCAAGATTTTTTTCCAGTGAACCCACCTGAGCCAGCGACCCCATTACCTGGGTCTGGAGCTCAGCCATCTCCTTTCCTTTCAGAGTCAGGGCCTCCTGAAGTGCATTCTTTTCCTTTGCCATGGTCTCCAGGCTCCCAGTCAGCTTTTCACTCTCTTCTTTGGAGTTAGCAGTGAGGCTACTGTATCTGGATTCCAGTTCCTTCTGTGCCTGTTCTTTCAGCAGCAGCTCCTCCCTTGCTGCTTTCAGCTGAGATGCATGTTCAGTATTGAGTCTTTGCATATCTGCCTTTGCCTTTTCCATCTCCTGAAGCTTTTCTAACAGTGCCCGTATTTGTAGGGCAGAGTCATACTGGGCTGTGGCTTGCTGTCCCTTTTCATCCAAGGCAGCATCAACTTTTTCAAGGAGGTTGAGGTTCTTCTGTTCTGTGGAACTCAGCTTGGCTTTGAGCTCATCAATGCAAAGATCCTTCACAGCAATCAAAGCCCTAGAGGTCTCCAGCTCCTGATTTGAAACCTGCAATTTTGAGGCATAATCTTCCTTGCTGGTCAACAGCTGCTCCACCTTTGTTGAGTGTTCCTTCTGCTGCTCCGCTGTACTCAGTTCCAGTGACTGTAGGCACTTCTGCAGGTCATGTACAGTGCTCTGAGTGGAGTGTGAGACCTCACACTGCTTCTGTAACTCTGTGATCATCTTTGTCAGCCGGGAGTTCTCCTCACTGTAGTTATTGCTCTTCTCCTTTTCTACCTGTACTTGTTCCTTTTGAAGGCTGACAGCTGCCTGGAGCTCCTGGTTTTCCATTTCTAGCTGGTGAATACGATCTTGAAGTTCCCTCTGCCTCAGTTCAGCCTGGTCAAGTTCTAAACGCATCTCTTCGTAGCTCTCAAGGTGTTCAACATTTAGTGAGTTATTTACATCAGGGCTGGAAGGAAACTCTTGTGCCTAAATGAACAAAAGGGGAAAATCAGAAAGTTTAAGCAGCATTAAACATTCATTCAAATGGTGTGTTCAGATGAAAGCAAGTTCAGGTTCTTAATGTACAGTGACATTGTGTGTTGCCTTTATAGCACTACAAGATATCAACTTGCAGGAAATGAAGCTTGCTTTCTCAAAAGATAAATGAAAACATGCCTGTCTGCAGGTAGTCTTATGAACACATTTTTTTCTTTTACAAGATTTGCATGTTAAGTTGCAGCAGCTGACAGACAATTCTCTTTAATTTTAATTAAAATGCTTTTTGCAGACTCATAACCATCATAAAAGTTCTCTGAAACTATGTCAACGAAGGACCTACCATGACATATAAACATTTATTTGCAATTTGCTTACCTGCAAATAATTGCTCACTAAACTGCTCATGCTGGAACTGCGACTTGGGGGCTTCCATAAATATGCTGAAGATCCAAGTGAGGACAGAGTCCTCCTGTTTAGAGAAATAATATCTAAGGTAAGTCTAAGCACATATATATGTATCTTTCTACTTGTATATGTAAGATTGATCTAGTGGTAACTACCACATAAAAAAGGATATAACTGCATCTGCACTCGCGGCCAGCAACCACTGAAGTTGATGAAAAATAAGATAGGGATATCCGAGGCATCTATAAAAGGTGATGGGGCTGGCAGCTGTCACTTCCCTCATCCACAAGAACCAACGCAGCCTTGCTCTAAGGAATTGCATCGCTGTGTGGTGGCGGATCAACCAGAGGATGGCAGCAAAGGGCCCTAGGAAACCCCCATACAAATGGCTCTGGACCAGACCTGGTAGCTTTTGTTATCCCTCACTTGTAGGTGGGATCACCGTGGCTGCAAGTGAAGCACATGGCTTGGCTGTGCAGTCACTATATGTCTCAGCTCTTGAACCAGAGGAAGCTGAGAAGATTTCTTCTTGTGCGTGTATAGATGAGAATAGTTTGGGATTTGGGCCAAAATGCAGCTACTGAAGCGCCATATTACAGAGCACCACCTCTGATCCCTGGTTCTCAGTATACTGAAGGACAAACAGGACAATTTGGTCATGGGAAAAGCATATACCTGCTCAAACACACGTGTTCCTACCCACAAAAGCAGAAGCTTTTACAGATTCTTTAGCAAGCAGGTGTTTTATGGCCTTGTAAATACAAAATCACAATGTGGCTCTATCTTACCTGGCAAATGCTGGCCAAGCAGCATCTAAATCATAGCCTCTTGATGCCAAGTCAAACTGAACATCAGTGAGCTCATAGAGTTGACCCACAATGTCAGAACTCATTTTGGAATTCAGAAATGGACTTCTTGCATAGTACCAGTCACTTGAAAACAAACAAAAGAGAAGTAATACGCATTCATAGGCAAAAGGGAAGCAGCAGTTTCTCTTACATAAAACTCCCCACATCGTTATTCACTCCACCACAGAAAAACTATGATACAGTATTTTAAACACAAATGAAAACAATTAGACCCACCAAACAGTATTCCACCCCTTCAATGTCAATGAAATGAAACAAATTTAATTAATTCCACATCTTTAAAGGAATCCCTGCACAAAATGTTTTCTTCTCAAATGCTTGGGCAAATCACTGACAATACAAAATATTTGCAATACACTGGATAATCACACAGTAACTAAAGCATACATTTAATACATCAAAAATGAGGAAGAGAAAGCAGCATCCAGAGTTAAATACATCATGAAAATAGCTGGCTTTTTCTTAAAGCCCTAGCAGTGTCCCTCCAACCAAATACAAACTATCTTTGGAACTTCCTGGCCAAGGGCAAGTTTGGTCCTTTGTGTGACCATCCACAGATATATGTAAATGCTTTCTGGGCTTTGTGCAACACATCCAAATTAATCCTCTCTCATGATGAATAGCCCATCAAAACCAGGATCTTCAATACTTACAAATACATGACCTTTGAGACTGACGTACAGAAGCATCAGCACAACCCACTCCATATATATTAAGCTGTGGTAACTTTCAACCTTTATAAGCCCAAGATAGGAATGAACCAGTGACCCAGGCCAAAAGGTCTATGACCCTTCATATCCTATTACCAGCTCTCTAAGCCAAACAATTGGAAGTGTTTCAATTTCTTTCAATAACTACTAGGTGATGCTGCTTGATCACACTCAGCAAACACCCTATTTGTTAAAAAAGCACTTTGCTATTCACCTGGTCACTTTGGTGTTCATAAAACATTGCTGCAAGGTGTCTGCTAGCCTTTGGTGAACCAGGGAATAACGAATAAATGCTCTTCCTTTTCCAAGAGAGGTTCGTAGCTTGAAGGGAGAAACCACAAGAAAAGAAAGTTAAATATCATTTGTGATCATGTAGAGACATGGCCAGAACAGCCTACAAAGCAGCACAAAAATACTCACAAAAAGCCACTGTAAAGGAAAAAGTTGTAAAGGAAGCCAGTAAGAACTGCCACTGAGAAACACCTTTTCCTAAGTCTGTCATTGGGTGGAATCTTTTCGGAATGATGAATTTGTTTCTACAGCTGGCTATAGTTCACTTTATAATAATACAAAAGGCACCACAGGATCAATGAATCATCTAATATATTGAGTACCCGAGCACAGACTATGCTAAGAACATTTCAAAATAAAAGGCAAATCTCAATGTGGCCAGCCAAGACAGAAATGACAGCTTAAGTTAATGAAGATGTGTATGGCCACAGCTGGAAGAGCTTTAGGAAAGATTAAGTCATAGAACAAAGATGTACACATATACAAGTACACATCCCCATGGACACAGTAGCCCCACACAAATGCAAAAAGCCTTTCTTAATATTTAGCTGCTAAGTTGATTAAAATCTAATTATTTTTTCAGACCAAGAACAGCTGCAGGACCAAAATTAATGGATCTTTTTATGAAAACAGCTGTTAAATCAACATAAGGGGGATAACAAAGCTCAGTACTGAGTTTTTTTATAGCTATTGGCTTGAAAAATCAATACTTTGTATTTACATCTGAACCACTTTCTTCCTGCAGAATACTGAAACACTGAATAGTGGTGTTTCTTCTTTCCATCAAAGTCAGCAATCCATTTAGAAATGGAAAAGGAGTGTGATGAAAGAATTTCTCACCTAACTGCTCATCTAACTAACAAAGCAAACACATTTATGTTTTAAAATAGAAGACAAGACAAATAATAGAGAGGCTGAGGCACAAGTTAGTAGGCCACTGTGAACTTTGCTTGAAAGGTTAGTGTGAAAGAAGGCTCAAAGGCCACACAAGCTTTCTTTCCCAGCTGTCAGTATTCCACTGTGCTGAAGTGAGAGCAATACCCTCAGCTTCCCTACTTTTGCTGTTACTGAGCTTTTGCTCTGAAGTAACACAGGCTCTTCATTCAGTTCAGTAGCCCACTACATACAAAAATGTTCCTTACAAATGGAACCTGAATGAAATGTGGAGCAAAGATAGCAACACTTTTTATTGATTTTTGTTTTGAATTCTACAGGATGCAAAGTGCAAAATACCATGGTCCCTAAGCACTAAGTATCCCGGAAACAGCAAATTTAATTTACCACCTGTTTTCACGCCCATTCACCCTGCAGATATCTGAACATTTCTTCAGGGAGATGCTATCCCTACTCTGCGCACAGGAGCTTACAAGTGTTTTTTCCTAACTAGGCATATTTTGTGAATATCTTAAGAACTGTCAAAAAAACCCCCAAACCCTGGAAGCCACAGAATTAATCCTATCCTTACTCCCATTGGTTTATCAATTTAAATTCTGATACTCTCTATAAGCAATATGGAGACACCAGAAAAAAAGGTACATGATGAGAAACAGAGGAAAATATTTACATATATACAGCTAAAAGTAGCCAAAGACTATTTGACTAGGAAACAAAACCAAGCCACCTCCTGCTGGAGCCATTTTAAAAATCAGGGAGGCAGAGTGTCTGGAATTGACAATATTTCCATGTAGCCAGCAAACATTATAGCTAAGGTGCAGTGTATGGCTGTAAACATTTGGAAAGATGTGTATTAAGTGTAATCACCTTTGGAAAGGGAAAGGGGAACGACCAGAACTCACTGCTCACCTACTGCTATCAAGAATAAGGCCCTCTACTTAATTAACAGATAACAGCTTCCAGGATATTCTTATTTGCTTCCTTGCTCCACCTCTCTAGCATGTCGTGCACCCTAATACTAAAAGCACTGCAAGCAGAGCAGAAGCAGCATTTATGCTGTTGAATGTCTGACTGTTCTTTAAGCTAACTGATATTACTATTTCCTTTTTGTTCATTTCCAGGTTTGAAAGCCAAACCTTATTGCTTATTGTTCAGTAAGCAAATAAAGGACATTTGGAAATCTTTATGTTCTATCCAGCCAAGTTCAAAAATTTGCTGCTGATTTCTACCTGTAAGGAAGGGGAGTAACAAACATATATTTATGCCATGTGTCATCTAATTTCTGGGCCCAAGTCTGCCAGCTCACTTATCCAAAACAGATCACTGATTCTTTTTTTAGAAGTTTGTATTTCTAAACCACAAGTTAATAAAGATTAAAGAAGCCTTCTACAAGCTAATTTCTATGGCTGCACATGAATTGAAGTAGAAAATATCCTGCTTCCAAACTATAATTTCTGACATTGCGCTAACAATTTGAACAGCCAGAGGTACTGAAGAAGGAAAAAGCAGAGCAGCCTTTATATGTGGCAATATGCAGGTGATACCACAGGCAACAAACTGCTGAACACTACAGCACAGCCACCTTTACAGAGAAATCTGCAATCACCACACCACAGCCTCTTCTATCCACTAGGAAAATCTTCTTCAAACAATTCTAAAGACTCAGGATCAACACAGAAAGCTTCTCACAGCTTTTTATTTCACCAATGCATTAAGCTGAAGACATAATGTGGTTTTTAACAAGATGAAGCTTCTGTTACTAATCTAAATCTAACAGGAACAAGGCTTTTTGTGCTTTTTGTGCTGTTCCTGACAGCTTACCCAAGGGAATAATGACAATCATCCCTAGTCATTTCATCATGCTATTTCACACAGAGGAACAGAGTTCAGACAGAAGATGAAATTGCTGCTCTCAGTCAGTCCTCCTCAAGTCTATGGACCAGTTTAAAAAGTCTTAACAAAAGTCAAATATGGCGAACCTTTCATCTTACACTTAGAGCCAGATCCTGCTGTAAGCTTTGCTGAAGACGGCATGCTCTACCCTTGACTTAGTTTTTAATTTCTTTTTAGAGAAAATAACATTAAGTTTATGAAAACGCAGGGCACAACCAGAGACAAACCGGTCCATTCACTTGTGTAAGTGGTCTTTGAAACAGGAATCAGGCTTTTGAATCCTACATAATTTAGTGCCCTAGTAAAAAAAGTAATCTTGCATTTTTATATTTCATGTGAAAATGAGAAAAAAAACCCCCAGTTTTTTTGCTATATGTTAAAAGCTTTTTTGTTTGTTTGTTTGTTGCTACTGCTCTCTGAAAAAACATGGCAAAACATAAACCACATATTCTGATGCTTAACTGATATACTTACTTCCGTAATAGACTTGACAAAGCGGATTCCATCATTAGCTCCTTTGATTTTTGCCAGACAGTCACAGAAATAATCCCAGTAGTCTTTTCTGTTCCCCAGCAATGTGCTTTTTTCTTTCTGGTCAAACTTAAACCAGGAAAACAAAATACAATGAGCAATATTTAAATAGAAATACACTTATATATAGTTACTTGGAATTCTGTTCTTCTCCCAGCAGCATGTGCTTTCATGACTCCTCTTAGCTTTAGCCAGTGCATTCACAAAGGAAAGAGACACTGCACTGTACCACTGCAATCCAGCAGTTGCAAAACCTACTTAACTGACAGTCAGAGATAATAATGTTCTGGGTCTCTTTAAAATACAGACATCCATTCAAAACTCCTGAGACAAAGACTGGCAGTAGATTCAGCAGCTGTTCAAGAGCAAAGCACTAACAACCAGTTGCTCAGAGACCTACAATTAAGCATGGCAGTAGCACACATGTATGTACCAGAAAAACCCGCTCTAGCTAAATCATGTTCAGAGCAGCAATGCAGCAAGGGTATGGACTGAACCCTGGACCATTCAAATCCCAAAGTATTTTCCAGTTTCTGCTCTGCAGCCCCATTAAAACTCCCTTGCCTGGATTAAGGCTAGATTAGCATTCGTTGCAAATTAGCATTTGTTGCAATCAGTGGCATGACTATGGTATATGTGGACACCACACTATACAAACTGAATTTCAGTTTGCCCAGCAGCATCCTCTTTTACTTAAACCTTAAGGGTGGACAAAAAGCAGCTCTCCAGATTAAAAGTCAGCCTTTTGCCTTAGGACTTAAATACAATAATAATAAAAAAAAAGCTTTCCAAAGTGAAATTGTTGAAAATTCTATAAATTACTTAAATCCAATAATTATTTTTCATTAAAATGTCAAGATATCATTGCCACAGTTTTTTCAGGATAATTTAGCAAGATATATCTTTAAAATCAAGTTCAGCTCTTTCAGATCAATAAAGAAATGCCTTACACACCTCAAGTCAAACTTCCAGCACTGCCTTTTGATTACATTTATTTTCACTTGAAATAAGTATAATAGGCAGCACATATTTCAGTCCTCTTATTACACACACCAAAATACAATAGAAAGAGAGACTCAACTGGATATTTATGGTTATTCGAGTTAAAATCCACATAGTGAAGAGTCAGCAAGAGAAAATAAGGCCAAGTTTTGCAGGTGGATTACAAATGACACAAATCACTTTTTACCTGTAAGAGGTACTCAAGCTTGTAGGAGAATTTTTGCAAGTTGACACTGTCGTCTGTGATTGGTTCACCTCCTTCTTTAAATTCTTTACTTAATTCAGTCACTGCATCTTTAAAACAAGACAGCAAAATAGTTAACTAATGCAGAGGACATATAGCACCGAATCAAACACCTAAATAAATGCTCTCCTCATGGACACTCTGCATGTGGACTCTTTTAGCTGAAATGTCTTAATGACAATATGAAGAAATGACTGATAAGGTTGTAATGTGAGACCACCTATAAGAAAATAGGGGTTCAAACTGTGACAATCTGTTGCATGGATTATTTCTTCTTAAAAACACACCCAGTATTTCTGACACTTAGCAAAACCTGCTAACAGACAACTGCTAAGTGCTACCTCAGCAGAGGGAAGAGAAATAACTTTTTGCTGTCTCATGTGCACATTAAGGTATTGCCACAGGACAAACAGAATTCTGATTAGAAAGGACAAAGCACGTAATCTGCTAAAGGGGATCAGTAACACGAGAACAGTCGTTCAGTCAGCACATTTATCTTCTCCATGCTTTATTCAGGAAGGTTCAGCTTGTGCTGGTTACAAACACAAATGAAAACATAATTTAAATAAAAAATAAGCATACAGCAACTCCGCTTCCCTGAAATGTACACCCATAGTGGGTAAGGAAATCTCAAGTCAAATATACTTTATTGTCCCACTCTAGCCCCAAAGGGACACTCTAGCCCCAAAAGGATGTACTTCTCAGCATCAGAAATTACTGATTTTGAGTTTGCTTTCCCCTTGGTCTTATATTTATTTCAGGTGACTGAGTGAGCTTTAGCTCTCAGTGCCACTCAATAACCCTTTGCAAATTAAAATTTCTTCTTGTAGTAGTCACATAGATCTCCTTTTTTAGGTTACAGGAAGGTGTAGATTTTCAGCTTTGGTGCATATACCTTTTATTTAATAAAAATTAAAAGGAAAAATATCAGAATCTTGGGATAGGCAGCTGATTAGGACAGAAAGGGAGCAGAAAAACTGTTATGAATCTGATAACAATTCTGCCTGCAACAGAGCTGTTTAAATGAAGTTGGCTACTTCTAGTGGAAAACAGGTTCCACTGCAGCAAAAACAGCAGGTGTAATTCTCCAGCATCCTTCCTCTGGGTCTCCTTTCCCAGCTAGGTTTGGCCTCCTGGCATCAATGTAATCGATATAGGGTGACTCTAATTAGGGAATAATGTGCTCTGACTCCATGATTTTAGAAGGTTGAACAATGTTTTATTAAGTTATATTATATTACACTAATACTATACTAATTACATACTAAAGAAATACCATATTACGAAATACTAAAAACAACTTGTGACTGTCTGGAGACAGCCAAGACACAGCTTTGACCCAATTTGCCAAAGAATCAAAACAACTTTCACTGATGTCTAATTAACAAATCACTTTAGGTAAACAATCTCTATAACACATTTTACATGTGCAAAACAACAAGAGTAGTAAATAGAGATAAGAATTGTTTTCTCTTCTTCTCTCAGTTTCTCACTGCCTTCCCCAGGAAAAATCCTGGGAGAGAAAATTATGCATCTCTCTGTCCAGAGAATGTGAATACTACATCCTGTTTTTTTCCCTTCCCATATTAGCATCAACTCCACACCAGCTTCCCATTAAGGAAGGCTGAGTTTTAGGCCCTTTCTCTTTAGTTCACATGAAGTCTTGTAGCAGCACAGCTTTATGCATGCTGTTGAAGTACTAGTTCACAATGCACACCTCACACACCACTTTCTTTAAATTATAAAACTTATTTTTTCTCTTACATGTTTAAATTTACAGAATTTAGGACCTCAGGGTCCTGCAGAAGGTACAGCACTTGTCTCACAAAAAAAATCAGTCACACTGCACACCTTGAATTATGTTGCTACAGTGCTGCAGGAAAAAGTTACACAATAGAAAACACAACTCCTACTCTCTGTTATCTAAACCCTGGAGGATGCAGTCCAGCCTCCAGAACGTATCTGTCAGCATGGCTCTCAGTGTACCTTGCAAGTCTCTGATAATTCGCTGCAGCTGGCTTTCGCCACTTGTGGCTGCCATCTTGGAAACAAAAGGAACTCCCCTCCTGGGCTGGTAACCTTTTCATCCATCTAGATAAAAACTGCAGAGTTCATATCCTTGAAGACGATTGGGTTGATGACAATTATTTTTCTCTGTGACACCTGCAAGTATAAAAGTCAAAAATAAAATGAAAGTCTTTATCAGCTCAAACGAGTAGAAAAGAGATGCTTCGACATTTTAGGTCTTGTTGAGTAATGAATTCCAAGGCCAACCCTTTTACAGGAATCTCCTTAATGTTTTCTTCTAGTTTTCACTTTCCATTTCAGTTATTTCTTCAGTTATATCTTTCAAAACAACCAAGCAAATCTCAGAGAGCAATTTTCTCTGGCTGGAGTTACAACACAGTTGGTAGTACAGCTCAGCTCTGGCTGGCATTTCACTCAATCTATCTTGTGACCCTGAGGAAGGTTCCAATGACATGTGATTTTCCCTCCCCAAACCCTCTGCCAGACCTTCCCTACTGTAGAGGCTGCAGAGTAAAAAGATAAGACAACTTTTCCATTTCAGAACGACTTTCAAGACATAGAGTAGGTACGAGCCAAGGAGTCAAAAATCACACATGCTTGACTCTCTGACACTGGAGCATATTTTTAATGTGCAAGAACTATTTAAATATTTAGTACTGGAGTGTGATTTTAACACAAGGAGCACCTCTCAGCCCCTTCTCAGCACCCACTGTTCCCTACACATGTAAGATGACACCACTTTATTTTAAGCTCTGTTACAGCATCCCTGGCTGGATCAACATACCTTGTACCACCTTCTTTGCTTAAGATGAATTATACTTAGCGCTCACAGAAAATTTTTCTTAAGGTAAAATTAATTAAAAACCTCAAACACTTTAATAAAACAACCATGCCTGGGGATGCAATCTTTCCAATGCTGATCTGGAAACAATCATTCAAAGAAAAAAGCCACACAGAAACTACATAGGGAACTCATACTAAGCATCCTGTTCAAAGGTTGTTCAGAATTCTGTCTGCAGAGGTACAGCCAAAGTTTCAAGCAAAGACAACACCCAAAGTACTGAATCTTTAGAAAAATTGCTGTTACACATCAGTGCTTTTGTTATTATTCAAGCTGAACTGCAATGAAATTAAGTTGTTATTAAAATCTTGCAAACTTTTGAGTCTAATGTGATTAGGTCACATTATTATATCTCCTTTCTCTTTCCATTCTTTCATTCCCAAAAGAGCTACATTGGCACGGCTGAAGTAAGTGTCTGAATTAATCAAACAGATCATCCTTCCTACCTTAAGTATTAAGGTATTGATAGGAAGTGACCCCAATGCGATCCTGTATTCTTTTCTATTTGAAACAAAGCAAACATTAACAAAGCCGTGGAGACAGAAGAACATTAAGTATGAAGAGAAGGCTGAAACTAGGCTTACCCCTGAGTTTCTCCGCATACCTGTGCTTTGTTACATGCTAGTTTCCATTTCCATGCTTTGATGTTAGTTGTTATGTTATGACACAAGTGTCACGTGGACCACGTGCTGTCTGGGGAAAGCTTTTGCCTGCAAAATCTCCGCCACAACCAGTTGCTTCAGGGACAGAAGACCAGAATAGCAGAGACTACCTGACCTGTGGTGCCAAACACAGTTTTTTACCTTAAATCAACAATGTGACATATCCAAGATTCCTATCTCGATGCTACCCAGAGACCCTACAAAGTACGACACTTGGACACGGTTTAGGTAATACTGAAAAAAAGCAAGAGCTCACTGAGTCAGTGTTTCCTTTCTAAGCACTCCCAGTAATACCGGCCGATCTGCTCAGTTTGGCAGCTGTTACAGAAAGGAGCTGAAGTGAGAAGACTCCGCCGTGTGAGCAATGAAAAGACAAAAAGTGCATCCAAACCTTTTCCTCACACAAAGAGGGAAAAGAGCAAGGACCAACAAAGGGTCCTGCCTGTGCTTCCTAAATGCCAGAATAAACTCCCATTCAAGGCTCCAGAGACACAAAGGCTTTGGAAGAGGCATGCCAGGAAAACAGCGAGCAGATCAATGGCAGGCATCTACAGAGAGAGTAGGAAGTTGGGAACTGAGCCTTTATTTAGCAATAACCAGCAGGGAGTGGGACACTGGGCATCCTATGGCAGCCAGGCACAGCACGGGACCTTGTCAAATGCTAATTCCCAGCAGGGTGCACAGGCAGACATTCACTGGAAGAGGACTAAGGCTGTTCAGAGTTTCCCCAGCCCCATTAGCACTGCTGAAATCAGTGTGTATGCCCAGAAGCCACAAATAAGTCACTACTGGGTGCACAACAGGTCAGTGGCACAGGGCAAGAGAAGGCTCTGTGCTCCCAGTGGGTTGATCTTCCTGTGCCAAAGCAGCCCACGATACCCATCTTTATTCCTGTTTGGATGTCCTATGTACAATGTGAGAACCCTGAAAAGAAACCACAACTCAGCTGGAGGCATGAAGCTGCACAGCCCACTCCTCTGCCTATTCCCTGTCACCTCTCAATACCTGGTGCCAGGTCTCACAGCTTCCCCCTCCCTTGCATCACCTCCCACAGACGACATATGCATTTATCCCCTTCTCTTCCCAGAGGTGAAAGGAGATCTTTCAACCTGGACTATGACATAGGGCAAATGTGCTGAAACTTCTACTTGCTTTCTTCTCTACAAAAGGGGGAGAAAGGTTCTTCTCCCCTCCATGGTCCTTCCAGAGGTGTTCTTAGAAAGCACAGTTTATCCCACAGAAAGGTACAGAGCTCTCACTTCCTATGGCAAAGAAAGTTGATAATGTATCTTAACTGGTTTCCCAAGGTTTCAGAATAGGAGGAGCTTCTTAAACACCTGATCTAGTCCTTTCTGATCACAGAACATTTTGCCCAGAATTCTTTAGTTCCTCCAGCATTTCCTATCCTACTATGAACACCTGTAAATATTTGCTTTGTGAAAACAGCATGATACATTCCTCAGGGACGAGTGACCTGCTGTGGGTCAAGAGCTTTTTAGATGATGCATCGTTACCTCTTACATAACAGCACTGGACTAAGGCTGATGGCATTAACTTGCCCAGAACTGCTGAGCTGCAATGACACCAGCACAGCTACACTAAGGACCTGGCACAGAGGAGGCAAGACAGGCCATGCCACCAGTCCCTCCTCGCATTCCTGGGCCGTGCCTGCTGATCTCTGAAGGTGGTTCCTGCCTCCCTTGCTGGCATAAGTGCTAGTGTGGGGGTGGCAATCTTCTTTACAGAGGAGGATATCCTGGAGATTAAAGAAAGAAGCAGAAAGGAAATAGCCCACATACAAGAAAAGGAAAGATTTACCTGAAGGGGAGTGAGACACATATAAAACAGGTTACAAAGTATAATGACTGTAATTAAACTGGTTAATGAAGTAGCTACAATGACCTATATTTAATCTGATTCTATAAAATTTATCTATCTTCATTTTTTACATCATGCCTGCATCTCCAACAGCTAGCTTTTTATTTTTTTATCAATTGGTCAGTTTTAGGCAACTTTGACAGAAAGTAGCTATCTTTAAAATATAACATCTTCAAAATATTACTTCTCCATGTGCCATGAAAACAGGAAGCAGGGAGGATGTCCATGAGCAAAGTGTCTCTGCATTGTTAAAAATGCTACAGTGAGACCTCTGTTATAGCCTGATACCAGAGAATCCATTCCCCATCCAAATGTGTTTTCAGTATGCAGTAAGAGCAGAGCTCACATTGCAGACTTGGTGTAATTCAGGTAAACAGTAAATCAGGTTTGCAAAAAATATTCATTGGAAACCAAGATCCACTAGTTTCTACTTCTTATGGAAGTATTTCTTGTTAATATGATTACTCTGATTTAGTTGTTCCAAACAAGGGTACTTCATCACATGGCCCCAGATGGTATCACAAGACCTTTAATTATCTGGTGCCCACAATCCTATGCCTTTTTCTAACATTCTATATGAAACAAAACAGGCAAGAGAATATACTGAGAAAAATCCTATGTTTATAAGTCATAAATTTAACTGCATTATTTCTTTGTGTAGTGTGAACATGATATGTTCTATAAAAGCAGACACTGACTGTTAACTGCAAGGCACACAATGGAAAAGAACTCCAAACAGCCTACCTAGTCATCCAGCTGGCTACAAAACACACTGACAAAAGACACTGAATACAAAGCTCATGGCAAAGATGAGGGAAAAACTGAGGAAAAAATAGTCCCTAACTCTCAGAACTGTAACAGCATTGATTCAGTTAAATAATTTCATTCCAGTAATTGTCTGAAAAAACTACTTTGTTGTTGCAGCAAACATAGAGCCTCAGTGAAATTCACAGTAGCTGTGCTGCAGCTTTTCTTATTTTGTACCACGCAGGCACATAGACCCACATATCCATAAAGCTGGAGAGCTATTTGCTGAAAGTTAGGATCTGAGGTATAAAAGAGACAGCAAGATTCTTCTGTCACGCACACACGTGCTTTTTATAGGGCAACTCAACCCTTTGCGCTTTAACACGGCATACAAAGATACGTGACTAATAAAAACACACATTGGACTATATTAAATAGGAGGATTAAAAGCAAAAGGCAGGCACAGCCTGAAAGAAAGCTAAGGTTTCCATTCAGAGAAGTGAAATTTTCTTTTCAAATTAATCATTCCCCTTAATTTTCTATACCAACAAAACTTCACATTTCAGTGACAAAAACATGGTTCAGGAATATAAATAATTAGCAATAAAAGACATCTTACTGAAAACACATGTCCAGAAAAACAAATTCGCAGAGGATCATAACATAGCAGAAGAGAGTAACTAGATGAAAAGCATAAAAACATTCACATTTCACAAATGCTTGGCAGAAAATGAGCATTTTTATAGTTAAGGACTCCTTACAGTAAAGCCTTTTTGTGGGAAGGCTCTTGTGCTCTAGGAATATTTGTATTTTACAGCATAAGAACACTAACTAATGACATTCATAAAATACAGGTTGTACCCCTAACCTGACAGAAGAGACTGACACAAAAGAATCAGTAAAGTTTTAAAGGTTTTTTTGTGCAATCTTCTCTATTCTATGGACAACTGACCTACATTCATTCCATCCCTATTCCTTGTATTTGCAACCTCTTCTCAGAAAAAGATCAAAACTAGGCAACAGACAAGAGCATACAGTGGCACGATAAGAACTCCATGAGACTGAGTTAATTTTTAACCTCGAGTGGACAAAGCTGGCACCGTAACAAATTTTTTTCATGCTGCACCTATCAAACTGGATCTCCACTCTAACGCCTGGCTTGAAACCTTCTAAAACCTTACACTGTACTTTGCCAAACAGGACAGATGCATCAGACTAGGGACACAGATTCCTGACTTGGAGAATATTGTTTTGTCTCTGATATTCCTTCACATCAATAACTGTTGAACAACATGAACTCAAATGACCACTTTCTGCAAACAACACCACAGGGATGACCTAGTACATATCTCACAAAGACAACCTTGTCTCAGCCCTATCTCATGATGACAGAACTTCCCTGTTTGAGGAAGCAGTCGGTTTACAAAGAGAAGAGCTCTCTTCTGATAACAGGAATTTTACAAGTATTGCTTTTAACAAACTTGTCTGCCCTTTTCCCTTAGGACACGCCACACCTTGTCCCATGTCAGGAAAGCTACACCTTGTTTACTAACATCTATCAATTAACCCAACCATAACTCTCCCAGAGACTTGCTTCTCTACACTTCTCCCATCCTATTTCACTCCCCCTGGGAGAAGGTACCCCTCCTGTCTCAATGCCTGTATGGTGAGCTGAAAAGACAGAATTCATTCAAGAGTGAAAAGGTTTTTTCCCCCTTCATGCTCTCATTCTCCTAAACAATTCTCCCTGTGTCTCTCCCTGCCACAAAATCTGCTCTTTCTCTCTACAACTCATACAACCATTTAAATGCCTTACACATTCTTCAAGCCAGGCACATGACACTCAGGTGCTACTCTGACTTCCAGCTGCAGAGGAGCATTTGGTGATTCATAACACTCAACTCGCCCATCGTACAAGCTTGGAGATGTTAAAAAATCTCTTTCAGGTCTCCAAAATTGGTCTCTGAGCCTTGTTAACTTCCTTAGGAAGGTTGGCCTGACTAAAGGATCTCAGCCACGTCTGAGACTTCGGGATAGTTAAAACCAACAACAATTAAATCCTGGATTTTAATGGGACCTCTCCTCAGCAGCACTTTTTACCTCTGCATCTACCATTGCACACTGTCCCTCCAAGCTGAGGTTTCAGAAGTACTTGAAAAGGCTTCCTCCAGCTAATGGTTTTGGGAAGTCTGGCAGATGGGTGTTGAGCCTTGCCCACTTGTAGCACCTCATGTGTCCTCCCTCCAGCCAGCAGCTCACCAGAATAACTCCTGGCCTATATGCAGTTCCCAGTGAAATACCAACTTACAACACTGAAAATTACAGGTTTTGACCACATATGTAGACCAAATAGAGGGTGAGGCAAGCAAAAACCAGGCTGAGACAACCCAAACTGACAGGCCACTGAGTGAGTCATGCTGCCCAGAGTCAACAGAAAGAATTCTTGTTTTCCTTCCTCTGTAGCAGGAAGAATGGCGTATTTCCTCTCTCTCTCTTTTCTTGTGAGATTTCTAGTGAAGGTCACCATTTTTGGAGGAAAGGGGAAATTTCAGAGGTAAAAATTCCAAAGATTTGGAAGCATTTGGAGGAGATGCCTGTATGAGACTGTCATGCTGGGTAGCTGGGAGGAGACAGGCTCTCAGATGACGCAGGCTTGGCACGAGCCCAGTTATTTGGGATATCCTGATCCAACCAGTTCACTTTCAAAACCTAAACTGGCTTGTAGCAGTAGCAAGACCATTCCTGTCCTCATCCTTCTTCCCAGCAGAACTCATTCAGAGGTTAACTGTTTGTAAATATCTGCTGAGGTCACCATACCACCAATCAACACAGAATACCAACATGGGCAAAAGTATTAAACCAAAAGAAGGGCATACAAGTCAAGGTCCTGTGCTTGCACTGAGATTCAGGCACTTTGCATAAAAAGTTCTGCTCTTTCTATCAGTGTTACGAACTGCAAAACCTTCTTCAGAATACATTTGGGCAAAGGATTTCAAATCATTACTATTAGAGAATTTTTGGACACAAACAGCTACCCCTCCACGAACAAAATGGAATTACTACATCAAAATATGAACTAGACTAGATACAAGCTGCGTAAGTGTCCCTGCATTGACAAAACCAAACAAATAAACACACAGTAATACAAACAAAGAAATATACTAAAATGATAATGTGTAACAATAAAAACACTTAGGGTTCTTACAGTTCCCTTCAGTTTAATCATCTCAAAAACATGTAAAGAATAGTAGAAGAGTTTGACATTTATCTGACAAATAAACAATTGTTAATTTTTAAATGTGATCAACTAAGAAAAGCAAATAACAATCTGGGTTAAAAAAAATGCAGCATTACTTTTCCTTGGGTCTACTGCATAATTTCTGCAATTTCACAGACTACATCTTGACTAGTTTTCTCTCCCTAGTTGTTTCTTTAGGTCTCGATCATGCACCAAACAAGAGGAACCTAGCCTCCAGGATGTTAGGACAAATTCCTATTCCTTTTACGTAACCCTCTAGCAGTGGAGAGAGGGACAGAAAACATAACCTTTATACATGAAAATCAGGCTCCATAACTAAGAGGTTCTTGTGAAGTAGTAGTGAAACCAGGTTTATAACAAATGCTGGCAGATATATATACTACAGATGTTATATATGTATACTACAACAAGCAGAGCAAAATTGACTATCAGTTGTTTTGCACCACAGTATCTTAAGATACAACTTTTTAACTGCACCACAGTCTCCTAAATGTGAATGTTGGGAAACACTATTTGGAACGTCTAGAACATTTTTTAAATTCAAGCACTCCCACGAGGATCATTGGAAGACTCCAAGAAACTGCCTTGCACACCATAAAATCTGGAAAACATAAAACACACTACTGCATGGCAGTAAGAGAGAACACGTTGCCATGCTACTGACCAGAAAGAGAACATGTTTTACCCTGTAAGTTTCACCCTGCTTGCCTTCATGAGCATACAAAGTCAGAGCTGGATAAAATCATCCACTTTCACTATTCAGCTTTAAAGAAACAAAGGCCTGGTACTTCTCCCTCTGTTCAACTTCAAATTTAAAACTTCAAGCTTGGTTTCAAGTGACAGGCAAAACTAGGAGAGTGAAGTCTACAGCTGACCAACTCTGGGTGCCAAACCAACCTTGCAAAAATCCAGCAGGCTGGATGCAGTGACCCGGACAGAAAAGGCGGCCCTGTGCTCGGGCAGCTGCAGCACCAGGGGATTGACCAGCTTCCAGAACACGGCACAGCCCCTCCACAGCCCGACTCACCACCGCAGCACCTCTGCCCGAGTGGAATCCCGTGTCCAAAGGCAGCAGACAACCATTTCACTAAAACCTTGGGTTTTTTCCTTCTCCTTGCTCACTCTGGATTACCGGGATCAACATAAGCCGGAGGAGGAGGGCCGGCTGCAAACCCGGCATCTGCTCTGGAGACAGCCCCAGCCTCCCCGTGTGCCAGCAAAACCCTCTCCCTATCCATCCGCCGCAGATTTGCCGACACAAGGGCAAAGTGGGATTAGGGCCGCGGCAAATATTTGCCTGTCAGCACTTTACAGCGGGGTGAGGGCACGGACGCGGGCGGGTGTTTGGTTTCCAGCAGGGTGACTCCGCTCCCCCTGCAGCTGCAGGAGGGCAGAAAACAGAAGGCAGTGCTGATGTCGGCCTAAAGTCAGCGCTCACCGCGGGACGCGATGACACTTCAGGGGACTGGGTCTAGGTGGTGGCCCTGAGGGACGGGGACCCCCCGTTCCCGGGGGCTCCCAGGCGATGCCAGCCAGCATCCAGCCC